>NW_009260493.1:6204336-6218473 GCF_000687185.1 Egretta garzetta | reverse complement strand
GAGGTGCTTAGGGGCATGGTTTAGTGGTGGGATGGCAGGGTTAGGGTAACATTTGGACTTGATCTTAGAGGTCTTTTCCAACCTAAACGATTCTATGATTCTATGATTCTGTGATTCTGATTTTCTCTCTTGTAGCTGGCATAGCGCTGTGTTTTGGATTTAGTAGTAGAAGAATGTTGATAACACCCTGATGTTTTAGTTGTTGCTAAGCAGGACTTACACCAGTCAAGGACTTTTTCAGCTTCCCCAGCTCTGCCAGGGGCACAAGAAGCTGGGAGGGGGCACAGCCAGGACAGCTGACCCCAACTGGCCAAAGGTGTATTCCATACCATATGGTGTCATGCTCATTATATAAACTGGGGGGAGTTGGCCGGGGGGCAGCGATCACTGCTCGGGACGGGCTGGGCATCGGTCAGCGGGTGGTGAACAATTGCATTGTTCATCGCTTGTTTTGTATTCTGTATGTTGTGTTACTATTTTTATTATTATTGTTATCGTTACTCTTTTATTAAACTGTCTTTATCTCAACCCATGGGTTTTACCTTTTTTTCTGCTTCTCTCCCCCATCCCACTGAGGGAGAGGGGGTGAGCAAACGGCTGCATGGCATTCAGCTGCCTGCCGGCTTAAACCACGACCCTAAGGCAAGAGAAAAATGAGCCGCCTGAGCGTAGCAGACCCCGGGCATTTGCGAACATGAGACAAATTAACAAAGTGAGAGAAATTGGAGTGCGTAAATCTGAGAGCATTAAATCATCGTGCAGCCGCTCTTATTCAGAAGTAAAGCGCTGCAGTTCAGCCATTCCCAGCTGGCCCCTCTTTCCTACAGGATGCTGGCACCCACTTCAGCCTCCGCATCTTCATCCCACCCCGTGGTTCACTCACCTCACCCTGCCTTACTGTATTCTTTCAGAAAAAGCCCATCTTACCCTTTTCCTTTTCGGTCCAGTTCACAGGTGGTGTTAGTGGGAATTGCGGGAATTTACCTGAGCTAAAACTCTGCTTTCACATGATTTTTTCATTTTCCCCAGGTAGTTGTCTCATCTAGAATCCTAACGATAAATTGTTTTCCTCCAGTGTGGAGGAGGGAAGGCAACAATACAGACTCCAGGTACACAAAGCAATCCAGAGACCTCAAAAGACAGATTAAAAATATGAAGTTATCCTTTCGGTCTGTAACTGAAATCCTACAGCAACTCTGCGAACATCATTATATTTTACCCCAAACATAACACCAAAGAAAACCTGCTGCAGATAAGAGGGCATTCCTGATGCAATGAGGTAGCTAAAAGCTCCATTTTTGCACTGATAGAAATGACCACCAACCTGTTGCCTTTTTCCCTAACACATGCAGATTGGGGAGTATTTGAGCCTTTGAGTGATACCACCGGAATCAGACGCTTGTAATAGCCTGCCCCAAGCCACCAGGATATTAAAATTATTGATTTGGTTTTCAGAACGACATACAGATATGGAAGATGGACAGATCCAGATCTGGTCAAGAGGCACACATAAATTATCAAACTGAGTAAGATTACTGGATCCTGTGAGCCACTATCCCCTCTTACACAACATCAGTGAAAAAAAGTCTGGAGAAACATTTAGCGGAATAACCTACTCACTATTTTGCGATTGCAGCCATTTAGAGGCTAGTTTATGTTTTGAATTAGAAACTCATTATTATTTCAGTTTTTGTCATTGTAACCCAAGATATTGTTATTATTTGTACCAGGCAGGCTCATAGGCAGTCTCCTGGGATAACGAATCCATGGGAAGTCGTGCGTCCCCCTTGCCATTCTGGGAGAACTTAACTGTGTGGTTAGTGCTAAATTTGCCATCTTTCTTTCCGTCACAGAAAGAGTAGCCTCATTACAGCTTCCTTCCTGTTTGCTATTTGTTTATTCTTAAACCGAAACATATTATTTATAGTTTCTGGGATCTGGAAAGCCCCAGGCTTTTTGGTCTTCCTTCCTAGGTTTTCTTTTAGACCTTTGTTATTCTCAGGGTTGCAGCATGGGTAATGGTGTAACACTCTAGTAACCCTTAGTAAAAATTAACTGACCTGAGAAGACACACTGATTTACCTTCAGTCTCTCTTTTTAAATAGCTGCCTTCCTTGGTGTGTTAGAAATAGAAGAGCTGGTGGTCACAGTCTAGTCTGCATTTGTGGTCGTCAGGAAAAGCACAACGCACTTTCGCTATGACCACGTGCCAGCACAGTAGTTCAGGCACCGGAATGACAGATGGTGGTTTTAGTCAGCAGTGACATTGTTTTGTGATAACGCCTAAAATTATATTGCTCATAATTCAAATAGGAAATACCTCATTTGGCTTGAGGCACTGAAATTGTCTCGGGTCTGATCTGTCTAACCCATTTCACCTATACACATTGCTGTTATCCAAGACCGTGGAAACAATAATTTCTCCGCAACTGCCATCATGGAAGTTAACTCTTCCAACATCCCAAGTTTTGCTGAGCAAGGAAAAAAGAGTGGCTTCATGCACACTGGAGAAAAGCAAGAGAAACTGTGATCTTATGGCATCTACTGGTTGCTCAAAATGCAAGAATGAAAAATACAAAGCAATGTTAACTGAAGATGCAGGTGTATGTATTTTGGTAGAAATGGTATTTGTGTGTATATCAAGGTTTATTACATGAAGATTACCAAAATGAGCCATCTCCCCTTTTTCTGTTGCTGCACATCAACTTGTGACCTGTGACTTGTGAGTGCTGTGACAGTGATTTCCAGAGCACTGTTGGAAATTATTTCATTTAATTTCTAGTTGGTTTTCAAGGTAATTTAAAGCAAAGAAAAGAGGCAATCTCATGTGACGACTTCAGATTATTTCCATGAGTGCACCACTGCAACTTTGAAAACAAAAGCCACTTTGAGAGCTTTTAACTTTAGCAAACTCTTCAGGAAATCTGATCCTTCGTGGCCTTGGTTTGGGGGTTTGGGTGTTTTTTTAAAAACGAAGAATACTTGTTGCACCTTGTAGGTAACATTTTTTCACTCCACAAACAGTCTTGACACATTGTGAAAAACCTTTAATTAAATTGATGAAGATGCCTGTCTGTCTCCAAATGATCCGAAAGTTTAATCACTCTTCAGTCCACTTCTGTTTAGATGCAGATCAAAGATGATTTTTCCTTGAAGATTCAGGCATGGTGGCTCACCACTTCTCTGCTCTAGGTATTCAAGTCCTAATGCAAAAAATTCACAGAAGTTACCAAGCAGCTGAGGGAGCCCAGGAGCTGGGCAGCATTCTTGCCTGTGTATTACCGTTTTGCAACATGAGATATTAATGTCACAGCTTCATTTTTGTTGCGATCCTTAAAGACGTCTCTAAGGCAGTTCTGCCTGGGATTCCCTGGTTAGTACTGTTAGGTACTTAAGAATCATAGAACGCTTTGGGCTGGAAGGGACCTTTAGAGGCCATCTAGCCCAACCTCCCTGCAGTGAGCAGGGACATCTTCAACTAGATCAGGCTGCTCAGGGCCCCATCCAACCTGGCCTTGGATGTTTCCAGGGATGGGGCCTCCACTACCTCTCTGGGCAACCTGTTCCAGTGTTTCACCACCCTCATTGTAAAGAATTTCTTCCTTATATCCAGTCTAAATCTACCCTCTTTTAGTTTAAAACCATTACCCCTTGCGCTGTGTCACAACTGGCCAACTTCTACTACTGTAAACAAGTACCAGTCATCCTCCTGGACCCCTTGCAATGAAGCTGTACCACACTGCCAACACAAGCATTCGCTTTTACCAATGCATGGATGGCAGCGAGGGGATGGCTTCCCATCAGTGCCAGGACCTGGGTGCCACTAAGTATTTGTACTGAACGCTGAATATCACCAAGTTTTGCCATCTCCATTCAGGATCAGACATTAGATATGTGTAATTGCTCCCAGGCTTCACTACTTCCCGCTTGCTTTTGTGGGAATGCTGAGTTGCTAACTAGCAGTGAGTGGTGCCCCATGCCAAATGGCCTGTTACCCCTCCTGTGGGGTGCTGGTAGGGCGGTAGCAACTAAAAAAGATGCAGAGGCATAATCTCTACTCGGGTCAAGACTAAGTCAGGCATTTGCCAAGTGCCAAGGTGTCTGGGCGAGCGGCTGGAAGGAGGCAGTGAGGAGGACAGGATCTCCCAAGGACTCAGTGGCCAACCTGCCTGGGGGCCTTTTCCCTATGACAAGGAACGTGCCTCGTGAAGGGGCTCTTCCTCACAGGAATGAAAGGGATGATGTGGAAATTACTACTCAGATGGTTTACTCTTCCTTCTCCTAGCATGGTCTCTCGCCTGACCTATGATGGGCTGCATTTCAGTATGTTCTGCCATACTTTAAAACATGAAGGTTGCAAGGGCTCTCTCACTTCTTCTATGTCATTCCTTCAAAGCCAGACAGACATGCTGCTAGGAAGTGCTTCCTTTCCCTTGATCAGCTCCATTGTGCTGTAGAGAGAAATGGACCCTTTCAGGAAATATATTTGTCACCTTGCGGAAAAAGACAATTTTAAAAAGTCAAAAAAAGCTTGAAGTTTCAAGGGCTTCCCATTTGTACCTGCCAAGTTCTTATTGTCAAACTGCCAGCTATGCAGCATTTTTATTTTGGCAGATCCTGTAATAAACTCACCACATGACACAATGTTTTGTCTCTCCAGACTGGGAGTAGCCTCCTGTGCTAGGTTCAGAAGAACTGTTTTAGCTTCATTTGGGGCCTGAGGTTTGAAGCAGGAGAGCTCCTGTTGATGGTTCCCAGATTCGCAAGGACTTCTTTGATGTTTAAAGTCCATGTCTGTACACAGTTCCCAATGATATCTGTCTGTCTGTCTCTGTCTCTTTCTACCTATCTGTCTATCCCTCCATCCAGCTACCTACCCATCCATCCGTCTATCCAGCTGCTTGTTTCATCTGTTGTTCTCAGTATTTTTTTCACTGAAATAGTCAAGGAGAAGGCAGGGAAAATGTAGTGATTAAGCCACAAGGCAGATCTCTGAGAGCCTACAGAAGGGGGCTATACCGCAGTGC
Source organism: Egretta garzetta (assembly GCF_000687185.1). Classification (NCBI taxonomy): domain Eukaryota; kingdom Metazoa; phylum Chordata; class Aves; order Pelecaniformes; family Ardeidae; genus Egretta; species Egretta garzetta. The sequence continues at coordinate 6,213,446 of NW_009260493.1, read as the reverse complement.
CCCTCTTTGCCTAGTGGCAGGGGTGAGGGGAGTCTTCTCCTCTGTGTGAGGACTGGATGCTCTTAGGGAAGGGGCCTTAAGGAGAGGTTATGGGAAATCGGAGCTGGTGCTCAAACAATTTCTTCCACACAAATTGTTCTGCTTTCTGTAGTTCCTAGGGGTCGATCACACTTGATGGAAGGCCCCGGTGGTGTTGGAGGGATTGTGTTTGCCCCAGCAAACCTACTTCCCTTCCCCCCCCTCCCCCAGCCCCACAGGCTTGCCAGTTTAAGGAGCCCCACCAGGGAATCCCCATGCTGGTTTTGCTTCCCAGAACCCCCCTGCCGAGGGGTTTTCCACAGGAAGGGCAACCGGGTCACAATTTTTTTTTGGTAAAATTGATCTTTATTAACTTTGGCCACAAGATATACTGGTGGAATATCTGAATACCTAAAAAACCTTCAAATGAACAACGGAATCCATTTTCCCCAGTCCCCTATTCTCTTCTCTGAAAAAAGTACTGCAGTAGCAGCTCTAACCAATGGTATAAAAGATCAAGGGAAAAAAGGTAAAAAACAAGCTTTATTTGACTTTCTAAGACAGTGAACGAGCAGCAAGAGAGTGACTTCAACCTTTAAATTACTTTACTTTGGCACTCCAAACAGCAATCAGAGATGGTTTTTCCTTGTAATTTTAAAAGCTGCTTTTAAGGATGGAGTTAAAATTCCCAGCGCTTATCTTGCTATCACATTCCCGAGGCAAGTGTCCTCCCACTTTGGGATCAGCCCCTCTCATAGTTCTCTCACCACTCTTGAAACCGAGTAAATTCTGCGCCCAAAGCACACACTCAACTGTGGACGCCTCCACCAGCTCGGCAGCAGCCCTCGGATGATAACTGCAAGCGGCGAGGAGAGCGATGGCCGGCTAGTGGCACGTGGAGTGAAAGCCAAGTGCCCTTTGTGGCAGGCGGAAGATGGCGAGAAGCAGGGACTGCAGCGGGGAGGGCAGCGGATGGACCCATGGATGGACGGACGGAAGCCTGCAGAAAAATACGACCCGCCAAAACTGCGGAAGGTGTCTAATTAAGACCCCCCCCTCCCTCCCCGAAAAGCTGTCGCTAGGTAAGCAAAACTGTTTAAAACATGTTCATCATTAAAGTGTCCCCCGACAGCAGGATGCGGCGGCAGACTCGGTGACAGAAGGGAGAAGAAGAGAGGCATATGGCCCCCAGCCCCGTCCCCTGCTGACAAGCTGCCTCGCCGCAAGCCCCCTTTTCACTGTCGCCCGTGCGCGCAGCAGATTGCAATGGCCCAACTTTCCCATCTGTATCCCAGGCCTGCGCCCCCGACAATGTGGCAGCCATGCAGTTTTCATCGGGCCGGGAGCAGGGGAGGGCTGCGGGGAGGGGTGGGAGGAGGAGGAGGGGGAGATATTAACAACCAATAATCACAATGCTATCCATAATGCATTGTCTCCACGAGATTACATGGTATATTTCCAGTGGGGATTAGCCCATCCATCACAGCCCTTTATTGGCCCTTTTTTTGTTGTATAAAGCCCAAACACTGCCGTAAAATTCTAAACTGCTTAATTGCTGCGCTGTAAAAATTTACATATCAGAGATATGTCATTCCTTCGTTAAATGGCGCTAGGCATTTGTTACAAGGTCCTAACAATCGTGCGAGAGCACCTCGGAAAAAAGGTCACCGCTTGGCATTATGCAAAGTTCTCTGCTGAATTCTAATCTGCAGCAATTACGGGTCTGAATGTATCGCAACTTAATGGATTTTGATTTTGTGTGCTTCAAACTCCCTGGGCGCCCAGACCCCTTCTTCTGTCTGATCAGGCAAGGCAAGCGGCGTGACGGTGGTGGCACAGCCTCTGTTTCTGTAAGGCCTGCAAGCTTGGCTCCCAAAAGATTTCTTCATAAGCCAAACTGTGAACCTTGGTGCAAATTATCCATGATGGGAATACATTTAAGGTGATGCCTTAGTTTCTTAGATTAATAGCAAGTTCTGTAGAGACTACAACAGCCATTGCATTGCCACTTCAAGTGTTCATCGTTAAAAGCAACCTGAAATTAGATGTTTATGGCAGTGTACTAACAAAAAGGATCATTATAGTAATGAGCAGCTTTTATATTGTACTTTTAACCCATGGACCTGAAAGATGTGCCTTACAAAAGCAAGGAAATATCACTGTCCTGATTTTACACATTCAGAAACTGGCTCTGGAGAGCTGGTTTGAAGTTGAAGGCACCCGGGAGACCCTAATGGCAAGCACTGCAGTCCTAGCAGTACCCCTTGGCTTCCTCCCACCTGCTTGCCAGGGGCTGGAAGTGCCAGCAGGTCTTTAACACATGGTCATGTCCTCGCTCCATACCTTCTCCGTTAACTGCAGCAGATGTTCCCCAGGCATGTTTTCAATCCACATGGTAATTTTCAAGTTTTGTCTATATTTTAAGGGTATGTTTAATCCAGACCATTTCACCACCATGTAGCACAATATCACAAAGGGTTGCCCAACAGGAAAGGTGCAGGTCAGATATTTTCTCATGGAAGAGACGCTAGAAGCTGAATCTTTTTCCTGTGCAATAGCAGGGAGCACAGTTTCTCATCTTGTCAGGAACCTATAAACCAAGGAGGTGACTGGAGCAACCTAATGGGATTTTAAAAGTCTCATAGAGATTTGGGAGTCAAAGCCTCTGTTGCAGGACCTGGGGGAGCGCCTCGTATAACAGGAGATGCCTCTGCCAGCCCTAGTATAAAAAATAGGAGAGAACAAGGAGAAATTCTGGGCTGTATGTACATGGGACTTTGGCTTGAGCTGGCATGTGCTGAGGCAGTCTAAGCTATTTTTAAGACCGTTCGAGTCACCGGAGGCACCCATCATAGTGAGGATCCAAAGCAGTCTAAGTCTGATTTAATTATCCAGTCTGTTCCTCTTTCCCCCAACTCTCTCCCCACCCATCTGTGCCTCTACATGGGACACAAACTTACCTGCCTCAAGACGTCCGAGGCATCGTCACTGCCCATCCTACAAATGTGGTCAGATTCAGCCTATGTGTATGCCTTTGGACGTGGGTGAGTGAGATACAGCCTCTTCCAAGGGACTGCCACACTCTCTTGCTGTAGTGACAGACAATTTCCTCCAGGAAGGACAGAAGCACCTCCAAGTAGCACCATGGTGGTGTTAGCATTGAGGTGTCTAATGCCTGAGAGGGACAACGGCAAGCAGGCTCCTGCAGGCGTGCTCCAAATGCACTGCCTAGGTAAAATGCATCTCTAAGCTTTTCAAGACCTAACAGTCCCTTCTAAGAATTCAAACCCATTTTTTTCCAAGTGAGACAGGGGTAGGTGGGAGGGGAGGAGGCACCTAACAAGGACCTGCAGCTCATGCCTGAGTGCAGGAGGTCAGTGTAAGAACCTGCTTAAGCCACATCAGCCTTTCGAGCCCTCCTCAACGCACGCAGTTAGCCCTGTCCTCTGACCAAAATGAATGCCTTCATTATATTCAATATATTCATATTATCCCCCCAGGAGCAAGTGGGTGAGCAAGGGTGTGTCACATAACCTGAACCTACTGCAGCAACTCCCATGCCTTCCCCAACAGAAAGCAAGAGGCAGAGCTGAAGCAGTGCTGTTACCGGGATCAAAGTGATTGCTTTCCTTCAAGGCATCTTGCTCGTCTTTTTAACCCAGTCTGGTGACTCCAGGAACCTGGTAACATACTGCATCATCTCAGGAAAATTCCTTTTAACGCTCCTATTTCAAGCAAGCCGTTTATGTTTTATGGTATCTATTTTACATGTTTGTTTCCCAGACATTTTTCTTCCTACTGATAAGTACATTTTTCAGGTGTGCACCTCTTACTGGTGCTGTAAGCACTCATATTTAAAATCAACCTTACACCATATTTAATCATCACACTATGGTGGTTTTATTATTATTACATTTTAATATGGCAGGTGGTTTATTAACCAGAAAGAACTCTAACAAGCAACCCAAATGTTGTAACGTAATAAAGATATCGTATCTTTGTTTTCCTTTTTAATTAACAGCTAACATCAATGCAAACTTCTTGTCCTACATGTGAGCCCAGCCACAGTCGATTCACTTTTATCTGAGCTCTTGATTAAGTAGGCCTCCTACAAAGTACCCCCACATACTTTTCCTGAAAGAGATTTCAGCCCCTGCCCTCACGCTGATGAAGCCCTCTCCCTCGGTGGCACCGGTGCAACTGCTGGTCTGGCTCCAGATCTACAAAATGATCCACACAGGAAGAAAACCCTCCAAAAAAGTTAACCCAGATCACTTCAGATGTACGATTCACAGGGGTTGCCTGGAATCTCACAAGCCAGCTTATTTTGCATCCACAGGTCTGTGCCTCTTTCCCACCGCTACCTTTGCTTTACAGGAGGAGAAGCCAAGCCTGATCTGCTCAGGGTTTTCCAGCATTGCAGTGACAGAGCTGGAAATGGGCCGAGGGTCCCACACAGCAGCACCGTGCGTGACCCCAAGGGCCATTTCCTCTCTTCCTCCTCTACCCTCCCAAAGCTTCCAGCCCTCAGGAGCAGGGTCCCAAAATCCTAGGGGCAGCCTGCAGCGCTCAGCTCAGGATCGGCAAAGGACAGAACTGGAGGTTGGTTTGCCAGCTGCCCTCCCTAAGGAGCTCATCACCCACTGGCATTTATATCTGCCTTGGAAATACATTTGTTATCACAGCCCATCTCCCTGCCCATCTTCTGCTTCTCTCTCTCTTTCGTATTCTGCCCATACCAGACCCAGAGGAGCATTCCCGCATCCTTCAGTGAGGCTTGAGAGAGGGCTAAGTAATCTCTAAGTGCAATTTATTTTACCCTTATTGAGCATTATTAATGTTTCTATTAGGACTGAACAAATTATGTAATAACCTGTCCTTTTCTCCTGCTTGATACATTATTCAAAATTACCCAGCCAATAATTTATGTGAATTATTCTGCAATTAATTTGCTGTGAGTTTCTTGCAAATACTCACTGAACACTATCTGAACTCTCTTGATAGGTTCCAAAGATCTGCTGTATGACTGGGAATGGGGTCGGACCTGATACCAGCAAATTTTAGGGAATGTCTGCGTAAGAATATGGGTTATTTCCATTAATTTAGTACACAGTCCCATGTGAGATCTTTTACTTTGTTTTGCAATTATTTTTTTTTCCTGTGGTTTAGTATAAATCTGCTACTAACTGAATTAAGTTAAATCAATGCAATCTGGGTCACATCAAAATAATTTCCATATGCTTTTTGCACTGTTTGAACCAAATCAGTGGAAAGCCACAGCTTTAGTTAAGTTCAGTCAACAACATTTACTGCAAGTAAATAAAGCCCCCTGGACCAGGTTTCCCATGTGATAGTTCAATTTTGCACCATCAGCGCCTGTTTCCCATGCCTTTTGTCCATTTTTTTTAACATGATGTTTTGCATCTATCCCAAAGTCTTTTCAACTCAGTGGAAAGGTTCCCTCAACATTCACAACATCTGCATCTATTCAACTTACAGTCAAGTGTCTTGTTTGATTTGGAAGGTCAGAAGTACAGCTGACAGCAGGTGCAGTCCGATTTGCAGCACCTGAGGTGCGAGGTCCCAGGTTGAGCAGCACGGCTGATGGGAACGGCTGGAGAACCACTTGGATGCGGGATGTTCCTTCAGAAGCCTCCGATTAATTTGTGACCAGATCCGCATTCATTACATTTTTCATTAGTTCCTAGTAAACATGGCTTAATAAGCTCTTCTTAAAGAAATAAAGTAACTGTCTTATTAAATGCATCTTGAATAAATACGTGGCAATGGGAACTGGTCCTTTCTTAACTTCTTGGGACTATAAACATTAACATGCTCATAAATACATTGGCATTTAGACACGAGACCCGCTAAAAACCTTTGAGGATGCCGTTCATCCCTTTTGCACAAACATATTCCCATTATTATTAGCCTTGTAATTAAAAACCCTTTAGCAATGCTAATTGCAGGCTTCGCCATCATAACTTTGGCTTCTTTAAAGCTGCTTGCTCGATGTGTAGCTACCCGAAATGCCGGAGACTGAGTGGGTCAAACAATCCCGGCAAGGCTTCTCATCGCACACATGAGTAAGAGTCAGTAAGCTAAGAGACAGGGAAAATACAAAACCCCGATATAAGAACAGTCCACAGAAAATTAAGCAGGTTATAGGCGCTGGACAAAAGCCTGTCCTGTGCTGCTACCTCAACACCAGCGCTCCCCAGCAAGGCCCATTAACACTGCAAAGCCTGTCTTCTCTGCTCCCTCCCCTTGGCCTTTCAGTGAAAAGGTCTTACCGCAGCCACCTAGGGCACTTTCACCGATAATTAACTGGAACTGAGTTCATTAGGTAAAGCGAGGGGTAAGCAGGCATTGGGAATGCCACGCCGGCCTCTGATATGGAAAGGAAAGCAAAGCCAATCCCTAATCCATCGAAGCACAGGGTGGGGTAGAGACTCACATATTATAGCAGTCACCAAGGTGTAGAAATATAATAATAAAGTTCCACAACTGTCCTATTAACATACCAGATTTGATTTGGCTCCATTATATTTCATCAAATAGTTTACAAAGCACCCAGCATAAAACATCATCATAATTGTAATCATATATTTGGCGATTTAACGTGTACACCATAATGTACCATTAGTTACACAAATAACTAATAATTTGCTAATGACAATATTATGTTAAGTCAGTTTAGGGGCAATTAAAGTGAGTGATATTTACATATGCCTAATGAATCACAGTCGATGGCAGATTAAGAGATTCTAATGAATATTCATCCAGACATTCGCAACCAGCTTCACAGTTTATAAACTGAATTATGGTTGATTTGCCCTTTTAAAAATGAATATGTGAGTATCTTCTGCATGGGAAGAATGAACAATTGGGGCTGATTGTAAAATTTTTTTTTAAGCAATGTACTGGTCAGGACACAAAACATTTTTATGCACTCTCATACCCTTGGCTTCTCGGCTCTTTTTATATCACATATCAGCATTGATGAACTATCTCCATTTTCATTCCTACCCACGACATGAAATATAGAAATTGTTTTGTGTTGAATTAAATGCAATACAAGTTTTATGCAGCCTCACTAACAAAATAATTACACAGGTAGCCTGCTTGCCCTAAGCAGAGCAGAAAAACTCTCTCCACTATATGCTAACAAAATTCTGCTTTTAAAGGTAGCCTTTATGCACGATCACTTGAGTGACTGACCCAAATATCATTCATCAGCTGTATAAGGTTCTCAAAGGATGCAATTAGAGTTACTTTGCCATATCCCATGCCAGAAGTTGCTACCAATATTAATCTCAATAATATTGGTAGCAGTACTAACAACAGCTAGGAGCAGGAGGTACAGCTTTATGGTTTGGCTATCAGATTTCACAGTGAGCTCAGAGAAATGTGAAGCATTTGAAGTGCATGCACAGACCTTGCCTTGGAAATCCCTGTGAGGTGTTGGTGTGATGCTGAAGCAGTCCTTCCTGAGGCTGGTCCCTCTCTCCTTGCTTCAGCACCGTTGCCAAGCAGCATTGCCTCAAAATTCTGGGGTAGTTTTGCATAGTTTAAAATGTGGAAAGTTAAAAAATGATCTTCATTGCTCTCTTCCAGAAGTTTGGAAGTAAACCCACTATGAAACAGTCCTGCGGCAGGAGAGCTTGTTTGGTTTCATTGAGATCAAACACAGGAACGCCTCAAGCCCCCTCTAGCAGGAGACAATCTCCAGTAGGCAAAGAAACATCATTAAAGGTACTCAGTTTTACTTTGCTCAAATTGGGGATTTTAGATTTATTAGTCCCGGCCTCCAAAGTGATTTGGGAGTTCAGAGAGTAAAGGCATTTCTATCGATGCTTTATGCAGGCATCTGGGAGCTAGAACTCAACGTACCGGTAGGTCTACACAGCGTGGTGCAACAGACACTTCACGGGGACCTAGCTTGAAGCCTGAAAGCAGGAGAGACATATTTAGTTTTATCCAAGTTGTCCTATGTTCAGGAAAAGTCCAGCTACAGCTGGGAAAATGCTGCTGGGATTCAATCACGGGACACTGTAATTGCAACAGAGAGTTAAAGAACATGAGGCTGTAATAAATGACTTCACCTTTCTGCTTGCTCTGACCTAATCAGGTTAAAAGAGTTGGCCAGAAGTCCTGTTTTCCATAACAGTACAAAACGTTTGCTGGCTATTTTGCTTATTTTCAGCCACATTTCTTATTGGAAAAATGGCTTTCATTTTTCAATGAAAACTGAAAATGCAGCCACAAATACAAAACAAAGTTTTAAAGAACTTTTAAAAATTCACTGAGAATTATTTTTAAAAGTTTGATATATTTTTTAAAAACATCATTCGTGCTTTCATTTCATTTTTCATGACTATTACTTTTCAACAACAGGAACAAAATTCAGTTCAGTTCTTCAGTGCTTTTAAATAATGGAGATCCTCAGTGCCCTGTTTCCTTCTCACATGCATTTCCTTAATGCAATGTTTTATGAGAGGATGACCAGCTAATACAGCACGAGGAGAATACTGTAAGGCCTGTACTGACCTTCAGAAGTACTTGAATTTATTTCCATCATGTGCTTTTGGCTTTTTCCAAGTCTTTTCTTCTTCCCTAAATCAGGTCTGTTTCTGAGATATTAAAACAATAACTTCAAAATCTTTGTAACTTCACCCTAGGAATCTATTTACTAATTTTGTTTAAAGTTTATTGACCTTCCGTATGCTAAGCCTTCCACAGTCTATAGCCAATAAGAATACAGGTTATTTTATCCTTCCCTCCGTATTTCTCTTTCCTGAAAGGAACTAATCTGGTAATAACTTCAAAATTCCCAAAGCCTGAAGTTTACTGCGATCACATTGCATTGAGATAATTGTCCCTCAGTAAGTTTGCGGACAACACCAAGTTGGGTTGAAGTGTTGATCTGCTTGAGGGTAGGGACGCTCCACAGAGGGACCTGGACAGGTTGGATCAATGGGCTGAGGTCAGCTGTATGAGGTTCAACAGGGCCAAGTGCTGGGTCCTGCACTTGGGTCGCAACAACCCCATGCAACGCTACAGGCTTGGGGAAGAGTGGCTGGAAAGCTGCC
>NW_009260493.1:6199206-6204309 GCF_000687185.1 Egretta garzetta | reverse complement strand
AGATGGCTGAATATGAGCCAGCAGTGTGCCCAGGTGGCCAAGAAGGCCAATGGCATCCTGGCTTGTATCAGGAATAGTGTGGCCAGCAGGAGCAGGGAAGTGATTGTGCCCCTGCACTCCACACTGGTACCAAGGCTGCACCTCAAACACTGTGTTCAGTTTTGGGCCCCTTGCTACATGAAAGACATTGAGGCGCTGGAGCGTGTCCAGAGAAGGGTAACGAAGCTGGTGAGGGGTCTGGAGCACAAGTCTGATGAGGAGCAGCTGAGGGAACTGGGGTTGTTCAGCCTGGAGAAGAGGAGGCTGAGGGGAGACCTTGTTGCCCTCTACAACTGCCTAACAGGAGGGTATAGCAAGGTGGGTGTTGATCTCTTCTCCCAGGTAATGGGTGATAGGACAAGGGGAAATGGTCTGAAGTTGCACCAGGGCAGGTTTAGGTTGGACATTAGGAAAAATTTTTTCACTGAAAGGGTTGTTAAATATTGGAACGGAATACCAAGGGAAGTAGTCAAGTCTCCATCCCTGTAGGTATTTAAAAAATGGGTAGACGAGGTGCTTAGGGACATGGTTTAGTGATGGGATGGTGGGGTTAGGTTAACGGTTGGACTTGATGATCTTAAAGGTCTTTTCCAACCTAAGTGATTCTATGTTTCTATGATTATTATTTCAGCTTCAGTGCATCTGCTTGCTTTGCCTCTGCAAGTTTGCTTTCTCATCATGAGTACAGGTACAACTATTCTTATTTATTGCAACAAATCATAGAAGTGTCATGAATAACTTGATCTGCTGTCCAAACGTTGATCTCCTTTGAGCTTAAGAGGGATCTATGCTTGTTTCTGAAAGCACAGGGCTTTTACCTTTTTGCTGTCCATTATAGAAGTTCCCCACTTTTCTTTCTCACCACCCAAAACCGTGGGCCCTTTTCTACAACCATTACTCTCAGAAGCGTGCTCAAGAAGCCAGGTTCAGGACTGGTTCCCGTTTTAGGATCTACTGACATCACCATAGATTTCTGGGTTAAGAATAGTCCTAAAATACATGGATCCCAATTTCTCAAATTAAATACTTCTGTGATTTTTCCGTTGTCACACACAGTGCAGATGTGTCTCATCTTGCCAGTCAAAACCTATGTTAATATATGTGAGAATATCGTATCTCTGCGTGTGGAGCGAAACCTTACAGTTCATGGCAGGCACAGCCTGTAACAGGGGCCAACAGCACTTCTTCACCGCAATAGGTTCAGGATTTCACCCAAGGCTGTTATTGCTGTGGCTGTATTACTGGAGTGTTAAAAAGGCACAAGCATTTCACAGGGTTAGATTGTTCATGGACACAGGACACAGAAGATGCTTTCTCCCTCAGCAGATTTACTGCTTAAAAATTTGTTTGTTTGTTTGTTTAATTTCTCACACATCCAGTGGTCCAGAAAGCCCCAGTGTTTCTTCTAAAAATGTAAATTGTAACAATTATGGACCGGATTTAAAAGAAGCAGAGTAGCCTGGTGAATGAGCCCTACTGTACAGTAAGAGACCAAAAGGCAAGGACTGCTTGTTTTATGCAAGAACTGCTTAGAAAAGAATCAGAATGTCTTGACTAGAGTAACGTGGGAAACATGAAGGAAGGCATCTGGGGGCTTCCCTGTCTGATCTTATCCACCAGCTTCCTTTTAACCTCTAATTTGCAAAGGAGCTGTGGAGAAGCACTTAGGTATGACAGTAATGATTGCAATTTACTGTAGCCCATGATAAAATGGGGTCAGAGCAAAGGTTAAAAACTAAACAAATAGTGGATAAAATCATCTGCCTAGTGAGTAATTTTTACCCAGGTTTGAAGTGAGTGAAGTCTCCTTAATTACACCTCTCACCCTGAACTTATGGAGAGCTTGGTGGCTCCTGACTCTGTCCCCTTCTTCATGCCCCCCTCCAGAGCCCACTGTGTGTCTGGGACCTAATTAATTTCCCATATAAAGACTAGGAACCTGCGAGTGCACTGGTAATGCTGCTTCTGCAAACTCCTGATGCAGGGAGGTGAGAGAAGCAAGAGAAAGTAAAAGCCAAAGAGAAGAGCTCATTTGGCTTAAGACTGGCGCTGGAGATGAGCACCGCTTCAACAGGTGCAATCCTGCAGCCCTCCCTGCCTCCTACAGCAAATGAGAAAACGGATGGGCATTTGATGAACCTCATTCTAACCTGTGTGGAATAATCTTCCAGCTAATCTTCTAACTGGTTTCCATCCATCTAGCAACAGCGGTGCTTAAATCTCTTGTTTGCACTTTACTAGCTGCAGATTGTAAATGTTTCATGAGCCGCTGAGCTTGCAGCATTACTATTTTATTAGAACGTTGAATATCTTGTGTTCATTGCTGTCTTACCAGCAAATTTTATCTAAACAAAAATTGCCTCCATACTTCTTGTGAATGACAATTTGGTAGTCTGATGGATGCTGTCGTTTCAGCTTGTTTTGCATCAACAGTTTGAAAATAGCCCCTCTGCCTTGCTGAGAAGCAACAGTGCACCTGTGCTAATGCCAATAAAAATACATTCACATCATGAGCATATCCATTTTGGCTCCTGAAGAAGGGACAGAGGTCCTGCCAGTCTCTGGTCCTGGTGTTAAGGACACATGAAAGATTCTCCTGCCCTCAAAATGCAGAAGAGGTTTTCCTAAGTTGAGTATTCCCCAAAGTCTTCTCCCTTCCTTAAAATGGCACCGCAGCTTTACTGGATAGATAAACTAGAGTGGTTCAGAGTTTAGCCACAACTGGAGCAGTGTAACATCAAGCACTTGACCACCAAGGCACATGACCATCCTCTTGGTGCTTTGCTCAGTTCTCAGAAGTCACGTATCCCTAGTAAGACCTGGTGATGCAGACAAGTCAGTTGAGCAATGAAAGCCGCTGGGATTTGTTCACGGTCTCTGTAGAAGCTCTCTCTTGCAGACCAGGGAGCTGGAACAATCAAGAGGGAAAAGATAAAGCCACAGAGATGTTCTGGGTGCACAGCTTCTGTGCAGCCCCACTGAGAGGTCCCACCAACCCTGAGGCTGGTACAGGGGAGCAGAGACTGGGAGAGCCAAGCAGTTTACAGAGGGAAAGGGGAGAGAGGAGCAGCCCTCCCTCCTGATGGAATAAATCACAAGTTAGCAATCTTGGTTACCCCCTCCCTGGGGATTTTGGCATGGTGAAGGGTAAGCAAGTACCAATTCTCTTATCTGGATCTGAACTTCAACAGGGTGTGTCTTTATCCACACCTAGGCTCTGCCCCAAAAGCTGCTGAAATCCCAGACCAGCCATGGTCCCCTGCTGCAGTGTGGTGGAGGTAGCAGTTTACACCATCTGCTATTTCATTTTCTTCCATGTCTTCGACACTGGCACTGCGCACGGCTAATTTGGAGAACTGAGTTTTCAGGATCAATGGATGTATCAGCACACCCAGCAAGCTGTAACGTGCTCTGGTGCAGCAAAGGGTGCCAGACCATTCTGCCCAGCGTCCTGCTCACACAAGCACTGCCGCACTGTTAAAAGCTCCCAGTCCTGGCCAGAGCCAACAACTTGCCCACCAACACATAGAAACAACCCTGCTCTGGTCCTGGTCTTTGCAAACAAGGGAGTGCTCAAGACTTCCCTGTTGAGATAACTGTTAAGGGGTGTAATTTTCTCCTTCAGTTCTGGAACAAACAACTGGGATAAAATTGCTGCATAAACCTGAAAATGAAGGCTCTACAAGGATGACACAGTCAAGTGAGTGGTGTGGGCAGCAACGTACTCAACTCGCCAGCACGGCTAACATCCTATCCTCTTTCTACAGCTGCCGCAGTCACCCTGTCTACCACAGTTTCCCCAATCAGCCACGAACTAAGCACTCCCATATCTCCTACTTCCCCTTCCCACTGACTCCCCCCTCTCCACCATAATACTCTCATTCCTCCCCAAATGAAGCGTATCCTCCTCTCCCACTGCTTCTTGCTGTGGGACCTGCCCACTCGCCCCATATCCCCTGTAACCCCTGCTGAGACTCTGCTCCATTGCAGAAACTGTTTCCTCCTGAAAGTGTACAAGACCATAACAAACCTACTCATTGGCACTACAGGCACCCACCGAAAGCACTCGGGCAGGAGCAGCGCCTGCTTTCAAGCAGTAGGCAGTAGGCTCTGTGAGACTCCTAACTCATATGATCAGCATGAAAGCATCTTTTGAGTACCAGCCAGCCACCCAAAAGCCACAGGTAAGGTGGACGTCTACCCTCACAGGTCAGGGGCAGGCCAGGAGGTACCAAGAAAAAGCTGATTATTGGGCTGCAAAGCAAAGCAAACCCAGTTTTCAGGATGGTTCTGGTTCCCTTCCTTTTATGAAGGTCTTTATTCAGCATTAGAAGAAAAGAAATCTGAGATGTGTTGCCTATTTCATGCAGCGGTTTCCAGTCTGGTTTTCAAGCAGAAGTTAAAAGGTGCATGTAAGCGATCGGGAGCTTTCTGAATGGAGCACGTCTGCGATTCACCCAGATTCATGGCGAGCTCCAGGCACGCGAACAGTGTGCTCTCTCCAGTGACTGACTTTGGAAATCCCTGGTGCACGGGGGCCCATTGCAAAGCCAGGATGGGTCTTGAGGCTTTGATGTCAGATGCCGTCCAGTGAAGGAAGTTGCTGTTTGCTAGGCGCTGTCAGGGGGCAAAGCTGCTGCTGCCATCTGGGGCAGAGCACCACTACACCCTGTGAAAGAACGGGGTTTGCTACTTTTCTGGCTATTCATTTGACTCTTCCAGTTGTTCCCCACATCTCTGTCTTGTCAAAGAACTGGCGTGATTTCCTCCCACCTGTCACTCTTAATGCCCTTGATGAAGGGGAGACCAGGGTTGGCCTTACCAATTTTACTGTTTTGCAGTTTGGAGCAAATGGGGGTGCGATGTTTTCCTCTGTAGAAAATAAGAGTCCAAATTCATCAAAGAAGCAGAAATTTTCCAAGGGCTTGGCATAGCAGAGGTGACGTGGAGCTGGCCCACCTGCAAAAACCAAGGCAAATTTACCAGCGAGAAGGCAAGTGCTGCCATCGAAGGCAACATCAAGGAGCAGAGCGCCAGGGACCGGGAGGAACGTGCGGCCCGGGT
>NW_009260493.1:6191600-6198833 GCF_000687185.1 Egretta garzetta | reverse complement strand
TTTGGTGGGTTTGGTTTGGTTTGGGGTTTTTTTAGGGTGTCAAAGCTGCTCGCGGCGCCATCGCATCGGTTCTGGGGGGCCGCCGCCCTGGATACACTCTGCAGCGGGAGAGCCAGCTGGGGGAGCCCCCCGGTTCTCACCCCTGGTAACCAAAAGCGAGTATTTGCGACGAAAGGCCAGTCTGCTTCCTTCTTTCTTTTTTACTGAAGGCAGAGGGAGTCTCGGACTGCTACAGTGCAATAACCATTCTCCACTAAAACATTTATGCTCCGTTAAACCCAGAAGTTATATAAAACCAAAACATCCCTTTAAATCTGCTCAGAAATACCATTCTATAAATGCTTTGTTCTCCTGTGGTGGGGGAAAACCCTTCCCACCCACTCCCCAGACAAAAACCCCAGCAAAAGAAAAAAAAAATGCTAAGGGCTATCTTCAAGGAAATGTTTCTAGCTGCTGTTGTCTTTATTAAAAGAAGTAAAGAAAGAAACAAAAAAAGGCCCTTCCAACTCCTGGGAGAATCTGCAGCTATTAAAACCACATACCCATTTAGCTCCCCAAAGAAGTCTTTCATAATTGCAAGCAAAGCCCACGGCTGAACCAACCTCTTATTGCTTCTCCCCAGTTAGACTGCATGTGATCGCTGTAAAACTGACTCCTAAGTGCTACTTTATGGCTGAGGTTTCAAAGGAGTTTGGTGAGTGCCGTAACTAACTCTGCCTCCCGCCAGCCGCTGGAATCCCCAGCGCTCCGTGTTCTGCGCACTGAACAGGGAAGTTAAGGACATAAGCGTTAACTCCTTTGAAACTGCACGTCCATGAGAAATAGCCAGCTGGCCAGGAGGCAAGTTCTAGGGATGCAACGAGATACGGGGGATCTCTGCTTGCAACAGCATGCCTGGACAGAGCTACCTGACTGTAGCCATGATTTCCCAGGGGGACCTGCAGCTACCTGCCGGATGCTGGCCAGGGTCATGCAGACCTGCCTGGTTTGACCGTTGATGTTCTCTGCAGCAACGTCCTGCAGCAGGGTCCAGCCAGCACAGATGTTCCAGTACCCAGTGTGCACAAGCAGGGATAGCACAACTCTTAAGTTCCCTAGAAAGAAGGCAGCAAGGTGGAAAGAAATAGAGCTCCACAGACGCTGGATCCATCTTCCCTGAGGTTAATGTCCTTTTACCATCAGAGCGTGCACTCAGTTGCTTGGATTACAGTAGTAAAACACGAGATAATCTGATTAACAGCATGCAATTTTCTGGGCAAAACCCCGCAGTTCTTGGCCAGCCCGGGAGCCCTGGTGAGAGGGGGGAAGTCCTCGCTTTCAAGGGTTGCTTGTCCCCATGCCACTAGCACCAAGGCTGCAGGGCCTCAGCAGACATGGTACCCTTACAACTGCCTAGCGTGGATCATTAGAGAAACCTGGAGACAAGCGCAGTTGCTCCTCTCTGTCACCCTCCCTGAGAGACACAGGGGCCAGGGCTCATTTTAAGACGGTATCACTTCAACTTAGAATACAGCTCCCCACTTAGAAGCAGTAACTACAGTTGTCAGGACTGAATTTATGAGATTTATGTGATATGCCCGTTGCGTGAAGTGGTGGTCCCAATGTATCTTTCTTCTCCCCTCCTTGCCCTCATGTACCTTTCTCCTTGAGTCTCATTCAAACCATGGACTAGCTTAAACATACGTTCGTGCACCCCTGCCCCTTGCAGGCCAACCTCTCTAAGACGATTCCCTTGCCACACACCCAGTCCCCTGGGGGCTCAGCAGGTTCCCCACAGACCACCCCTCCATGATGGGCTCCCTTCCGCACAGCCAGCTTGCAGGGCTGCTGGTCAGAGGGACCTGACAGCCTGGACAAATGAGCTGAGAGGAACCTCATGAGGGTCAACGCAGACTGCAAAGTCCTCCACCTAGGGAGGAATAACTCCATACACCAGTACAGGCTGGGGTTTACTGGGTGGGAAGGAGATTTGCAGAAAATTTTCCAAGTCAGAACATGGGAAATTCTGACTCAATATAAATAAAAAATATTTTACTATAAGGGTGGTCAAACAAGTTGCCCAGAGAGACTGTGGAGTCTCCACCCTTGGAGATATCCAAAAGCCAAGTAAATGCAGTCCTGGGCAACCTGCTGTAGGTGACTATGCTCGAGCAGCTGGTAACCCAGCCCAGTGGCACCAGTGTTCCCACCCCAGAACCACTGTGTGAGGAGGACAGCCTGCGTGACAGCGTGGGTTAGCACTGAAGTTGGCAGGCAAAGCACCTTCAGGCAGGTGCCTTTCCCTGGCAGGACTTCAGAGCTGCTAGGATGTTGCTGGACTTTGCACCCTTGCATGAGGGAGCCAGAGCACTAGGAGGAACTATGAGCCCAATTATGGTCAACAGCTGTCGCTGCTAACCCACAGAGCTGCACTGCTTTCTGGTTTTCTGTCCTAAGGAAGAAGGGCCTCTGGGAGAGGTCTGCAGGAGGAGAATGGTGCCAGGAGACATCACTTGTGAAGAAGCTGTGATCATAAGAGCGCCCACAGGCATGTAGCCTAACTCATGGCAGACTGGAGCAGAGCTCAGGGAGGGGGTGAAGTCCTCAGCAGGCTGGAGTGGAGGAGGCAAAGGCAAAGTAAGTTGCCCAGCTGAGGGAATGGGCCCAGTAGCTCCTTTCCCACCTGGCAGCACTCAGCATGCCCATGCTGCCCCATACCCATCTGCTCACAGCGCAGCTCTGCCATGTGGCTTTGGAGGGTCAAGACCAGACTGCAGAGTAGCCTTGCCACATTGCTGGGCTTGGGTGCTCCAGACTCCTCTCCCAGGGCTTCCTGGAGTCTGTGCTGCTGATCCACGGCTTGGGTGGGCTTTGTGAGGAGGAGATGGCCATGGTGTGGCACCCTGCTGCAAGCAGCAGCAGCTCTTCCCCCAGCAGCCCTCACACCAGTGACATCTCCCCATCCCTGCAGCCTGTCCACGCTTGTCAGAGCAATGCCTTCCAGGCGCTGCGATAAGGCAGTCAGACAGAGATTCTGGGAACAGCCAGCACCAGGAGTGCACAAAGTCAGAGCAGGTTGCCAGCAGCCTGGTGACTGTGCAGAAAACTGCAGACACAGAGCAGCTTTGGCAGCATGGATGCCAGCACCAACCTCTCTGCAGATCCCCAAATTGCTAAGATAACTGGGCTCCAGCATCTGCTCCTTAACAGTACATCATCATCAAGGAGGCCTGGAGGAGGCACATGTCCTCCCCTTGTGCTTGGTGGCATCAAGGGACACCTGCCTTGTCTCACTGAGCTCCACCCTGTAGCAGAACCCTGAGTAATCTGTACATGGGACAGGGTTAATCCCAGGACCACCTGGACTGTTAGGTGTTTCCCAAGAGCCCAGGAAAACTGCAGAGTCTCTGCCAAGGCGGGAGCTCAGCTGCCTGTGGGCAATTCGTGGAGACAAGGGACAGGGGCACCAGGGTACAGGGAACCGACAGCTCCTTTTCTGTGATCCCTGCTGCAGATGGGCCCAGGTTTCTAGAGATGTCTACTGCATTTCTGCCAAAACAGATCTTAACATTCACCTGCTTCTGGAATGAGGCACATCTCAGTCTGCTGTGCAGCAGGTCCTCTTGGTGGTCCACAGGTTTCTGTGGCAGTAGTGATGCTTGCTACCACTGTAGCAGAAAACACGGCTCAAGGAACTAGCCTAGGGTTTTTCCAGAGGTGAAGACTTCATGGTCTTGAAAGGCCTCAGGTTCAAGCCAGTATTCCAGGCAGGGAAGTATCAGGAAATTTCATGTGTGCCATAGCAAAAGCTTCTGTGGTGATACAGTTTCTTAATTGCCCTTTGCGCCAATGTCAGCTTGGTGCCTACAGAGTCATAGTGTAGGATATTATTTGACCGTAAATGTTATTAATACAAAAGACCCTGCTTTCCAGCCTTCCAGTTTCTGGCAGCTTCCCTCATGTTTTTTCCCATGTATAATCTAACGCCTATTAATCACTCAAGGCTTTGCCAGTTTCTCTGAAGATAAACAGACTGGGGGCACTTTGGTGCTTGCAGTGAGGCAATGTGACAATCCACGCTTCCTCTTGCCAACGTTTCCTCTTGGTGAAAGCTTTGTCTTGTGCATACGCTCATTCAGTATGTTAGAGGGTAAATACAATTTATTGCTTGGTCACAGGATGTGAGGGAACGGTTATGATCAACGTACAGCATGAGCTCAAGTAGGAATACACCCACCGGCAAAGGGTTGCAGAGTCCTGTTCAATACTGTATACACTTTGCGGAGAGGTACGTGTCCTAAGTCTTACCGATGACTGGTGGGAGCTTTGTTTTTTCCCACCGAGCAGGCAGTGCTAGCATCCCCCAGCCGCGCGATGTCCACGCAGGTGTTTCAAACATCAGTCCTTACCAGAGATTGCAGATGGACGAGACTCAGCCTTGCCGCCTACTGCAAAACCTCCCAGAGGAGGTTGGAGGGCTGGCAGGCAGCCTCGCAGGCTGCTGAGAGAACCAGAAGAAGGGGAAAGTCACTTGCTATAAGACAGGCTTAAATACGCATAAGATTTGGGATGTATTGTGAGAGGAGTAGGTCACTTTCTGTGTACGTGTTGAACATGGAATGGTCTTTGAGAGAAGTGGTTTTTTCCCAGTGTGTGATATATCCCGCTCGTTTTACAGCAGGGACAGCAGTACCTACTTCTGCCTCCGTGGACTGTAGAAGAGGTTTGGCAGCTGCCTCAGCAGAGGCACTTCCCGGTGCCTAAAGGAGCCGGAGGGGATCTCACCAATTCAGGATAACAAAAAACTGGACTGGTTAATGCCACAGCATGTGGTATATGAGCACAAGTTATGCACTGCCTGTGTGAATTAGGGAATAAACTAATTAATTGCCTCTTTCATCCCGTGCTGCACCCTCGTCACGGTGACGTTACCCTGCTGCCGTCACGCGTGTCCCGCAGCAGCAGGAGCGGACCCGTGCCCCGGGCTGCAGCACCGAGCTCCATCACGGCAGGGCAGCACGTGTCACGACAGCCCTCGGCTGGGGCCAGCAGGGAAGCAGCTTCGGTCGGGACAGGAGTGCTGCGGCAAGGGACAGCCAGAGGTGGGGCAGAGCCGGTGTCCCGCAGCGGCTCCCCGTGGGTCCCTGCAAACCCCATCTGCTAGGGGGTTTCCCTGGCATGGATGAGAAAAGGCAAAGGGTGAACGGTTACGCTACTTTTATCACTAAAGGCAGCCATGCACCCAAGTCACCCATTCATTTTAGCCCTGCAATAATGACTTTTAAAACCTGCCAGCAAGAGCATTTCTGTGGTCCAGTGCTAAATGGGCACCAGGGAACTGTGCAGGAGAATAAAACGAAGCATGGAACCGGCTGGTGAACAGGAATTCAGCCATACAGCAACACAGAGAGCTGGGTATTTGTTGGGGGTTTGTATCCTTTGGGGGAAATGGAGACGTTCCAGAGGGTTTGTGGGAGTTGGTTTTCTTTCTTATGGTTTTTTTTTGGCAAGATGTTGCAAGTAATTCCTCCCTGCTCCGCCTTTCTCTTCCCCTCTTGCTCGGCTGCCAGCGTTCCTCCCTGTAGCTCGTAGCAAGAGCCGGGCTGGAGGCTGGTGCCCATGGCTGGTGGCTGCCCGATGCCGGCACCGGTGTGGTGCCCAGCAGAGCTGGGACAGCCCAGGCAGGGCACGGCTGCCCCATCCCCACGGATCAGCCAGCCCTGGCTGCGGCAGCAGCCCAGCCCTCCTCAGGCGGGAGAGCCGTGGGGCAAAGGTAAGGTGTTTTAAAGCACCTGAACGGGTGGTGAATTGCTGCTCTGCCTCCTTAGGCCAAGGTATTTGTAATCCAGCCCAGCCCCGCTCTCCCACGCCGGCAGGGCGCGACCGCCCGCGGGCGCCCGGGCTTTTGTGACCAGCATCTCTCATATTCCAGGGCACAGAATTTTACTGCCTCAGAAACCACATTTCTCTCTCGGTTCTCCATTAGGCCAATTAATGCCACGTTACTAGATTTCTGTATTTAATTACAGCTATTTACAAGTGTATTTAGAGCTAGTATGAAGAGGCCACAACTTGTTTTGCTCGGATTTTTGTTACGCGAACATAGGGATGAGTTGGCTGTCACAGGAATGAAATAAATTGAGCGAGGATGAAGGGGAGGTGAAGGGTCAGGAAAACGGTTGCTTTTTAGGATGCGATTGAACTGAGAACCGAAGTACATGCTTTAGTCCATCCCTATTCAGGCTCACATTCAGAAAAGCAATTAGGCACATAATTAACTTCAAGCACACGGGCTGTTAAGCATGTGTCTAAGTGGTTTGTTGAAAAGGGATAGCATTAAAAGCATGCTTAAAATTAAGCACATACGCTCAGCTAATTTCCTTACCAGCTAAGCACACTTTCTAATCATAATGGACCAAATTCAGCTATGACAGAATGACATCATTCAGAATTACAACAAGGTCAAAGTTGGTCTGTGGATTTCTGTCCTTCGAGGTAAGGAGGAATTAAGCTTGTGAGCAAATAAGAAGAAATCAGACAGGTACTGTGAAGTGCCACCACCGCACACGGAAATGGTATCATGGGTAGGGTATGCACAGGTATTTATGAGAGCAGAACATATCTTTCCTATCATTAACATTCTCAAGAAATGTAAATTTTTTCTTCAGGACAGAGGGGAGAAGTCCAAATGGGAATGTTTCCGCTCATTGAAAAAAAAAAAAAAAAGGACTGCTTGAGGTTTATATTTTTAGTGTTTAGAAGAGCTTACACTTCAAAGCAAAACTGCTAGAAAAGAGAAACAAAGGGTTTTCTAAGAAAAATATTAAAGGCAATCAAAAATTTTCCATCAAAGCTTGTAATTTCCCTCCAAATTGTTCTGGGAGAAAATGAGATTTTTTTTTAATGAAGCAGGCTTTCCATTAAAAAAAAACTCACTAGTTTTCCTTAAGTCCTATTTTTTACTTCTGCTAATTAAAAACCAGAAAGAAAAAAAAAAAAGAACAGTGGAACACACTGTCCCTTTTGCCTTCTCATCCTAATTTGGGCATTGCAACCCCCAGAAGATTTTTGACAAGAAAAAAAATCCCAATCCACAAATCAAAATCAGGTCAGTTGAGGTGGAGGATCCTATGCATTCTCTAAAATTACGTGGATACCTCCAGGCGCTGATGAAAAACGATCCCAGTTCCTGAAAACGTAACTAGCCTTAGCACGGGCGTACAGACTCGCACGGGAGCTGGGGTGTGAGTGCTT
>NW_009260493.1:6189919-6191487 GCF_000687185.1 Egretta garzetta | reverse complement strand
GGGGATCCTGCTGGGCCGGTGGGGCTCAGGGCTTCCAGAAGCCCACCACCACACCAGGACATGCTGCAGCGCCCGGGCAGCCTGCGGACAGGAGGGGGCAAGGAGGGTGGACGCTTTCTTGCTCTCTGTTGGTGACAGGGCCTGACCCACTGGACCTCACCCCACAGGGGTGACGATGGGGCTGGGGGGGCTCCAGGTTGATTTCTGCCCTGTTGCCTGCGGTGTCCAAACAAGAAGTAAGTGGCCCCACAGCCAGGGGATGCCCGGCGTAGGGGCGACGTCAGAGCCTGTAGGGCTGCAGGGAAAACAGAGCGAGGGTCAGAAGGGAGAGCCTAAATGCACGGAAACCCCAGCTGGCTCAGGAAGCCACTGAGATGAAAACCACTCAGTAACATTTGCCATTTTGTTGGCTTTCCCTCCACCTCCACAGCACACACAGTATTGCATCAGACCCCTATGAGATCTGTTAGGTCTATGGTGAACTTTGCCTCAAACACATTGGCCCACCTTGATTATGGCCAGCCATCTGACATTTAGACCCGACAAATAGCTTTGAGTAAAATAATGACTTCTGGCAATTTGCAGTCACGTCAGAAGGCACTGCTGGTATCAGAGCTGAGTATGTCCCCTCCCTGGAGCAGGTGCTGCTTCAGCTCCCCAGCATGGAACTTTAACCTCTGCTTAGTTTGATCTTCATCTGTGCCTTTAGCAAATGAAAAAAACAGATGTATTTTTTTTTAGAATATCAGAAACTAAATGCTGATATACCCATTCTCCCATCTTGAAAAAACTTCATATTTTACCCCTGCAGACAGGCCCAGGCATCTTTTCTAGTAAGCCCCCTGCCTGTAAGAACACAGGTATTGCAACTCATAACTTTTAAAGATCTAGGAAAATTAATTCCCAAAGCTGCTGAGATTTTGCTTCTAGACTTTTGTAGCCTTTTATTAATACATTATGCAATTTTTTTTATCAAATGTAACTTGTGATATTAATAAACACAGCCACAGTTCCCAAGACAGACCATGACTTTGGGGGAAGGCTATTTTGCTCATACCTGTTAAGTGACAACACAGCAGAGCAACAAACTCAGTGCCCAAGTCTCACCCACCATACCACCACCTGCAGACCTGCAAATCCGACCGGGCAGGTGGAGAACTGGGCCCTACCACTGTGTTTCCTGACCCTGCTCCCAGGAACAAGATGAGGCTGATAGCGGGTTGCCCAGAGTTGTAAATCTCTCTCTGCTGTCACTGCACACGAACACTAGCCATGGGCCCACAGGAAAGGTCAGAACTGCATGATGCACCCATAGAAGGTGGAACCGCTTGACAGCGGCATTGCCATTCATTGTTAGCACGATTATTTAGGGCACAAACCCCAAACATTGGTGAGAAGAGATCATATATTGTCCCTGTTGGTCTTCAAAGGGAGGAGGCTCCTTTTGAAACACATGGTTCAATGCCCATGTTGTCTCAGTTGGTCACCCTTGGGATCCCCTGCGGTCACTGGACGGCACTGCACAGCCATCCACAAAGTCGGGTAATTCCAGGATTCCTGAGGCACAC
>NW_009260493.1:6188857-6189877 GCF_000687185.1 Egretta garzetta | reverse complement strand
AACATTTCCATAAACTTTTATGGAAAGCACAAGGTTCAAAACTGAGTGAACTAACATCCTTCCAGTCTAAAAATTACTCAAAAGTATGTTTTCTTTTGTTAATGAGTAACATGGGAAGCTTTTTCTTCTCTCATGGTAAGCAAAGAAGTCAGAAAGCAAATGACATCTACTCATAGCTCTGAAGAGTCTAAGGATAAGGTCAGAAATCTGATGGTTCTCATTATAATGTCTTCCATTTCCTCTCAGCATTCCCTGGGAAATTCTTAGGATCGTCCCCTTGCTTGAAAAGTACCATGTTTTTGCTGTCACCAAAAATGGAAGTTGTGTTTTAGTAGGAAAACCAGTTTGTGGTTTATTTAATACAATAGTGGCCGTGTCTGTGGCTGGTGTATGAGGCAACTTTGAGTCAAAAAGAATTTTACATGTTTTTTCACATGGATCCCAGACGTGCACATACGTACAAAAAGACACATATACATGCTCCTTCCTCAAATTACTTTTTCTGCAAGGCAGGGGCTGTCGAGAGTTTTTGACTTGCATGAAGATATAATCATTTAGTGTTATCAAAACATATTTGCATTTAGGCTAATGAGATGGATTTATAAGCAGAACATGTTTATAAAATATTATTCACAAGGGAAAGCGGTTCCCGACAGGTCCTTACCACTTTTTGCACGTTACTCCTTTAACGATGGAAACAGGGAAATTCAGGAAACAAGCAATTGCCTTTTCCCCTTTAAGTGGTGAAATTTATTACAAAATTTCAACAGTGTAAAAAAAACCTGACCATCTCTAAAGGAGGTGCTGAAACAGAGGTTATGTTTTCATCCTCTTGTAAAGCCGGCTAAAAGCACTCAGTGTTTAAATACCACTACAGGTCTGCAGCTCAAGCCAAAACGAGTGGCACAAAAATACAGGACAAACACTTTTGTTCTTCCTTTTTTGAAAGAGGTTAGGGTGCGAAGAAGAAAAGGATATCTTCTCTTCTAAATCTCTTTAAAATGTTTTGGATTTCTTTCC
>NW_009260493.1:6185213-6188744 GCF_000687185.1 Egretta garzetta | reverse complement strand
TTCCCTATAGAGAGCACAAGGGAAAAATAGTCTGTCTCTTGGTCTGTTTCTTATAAGAAAAGAGAGAATATGCAAACTGTGTTCATGGCCCCACGTGAGGGTCATGGAATTTGCGATTGCATGGATCTGCTACGCTGAGTCTTAACAGAAATTGCTTGATTCTTCATTACAGGACTACTATGCTGAATTACAACAAAATTACGATGTATCCAGTTTTTCATCTAACAAAATATATTCATTCTCTGTTTAAATTTCACCTCTTTTAACAGTTATGAAGAAGTCTGGGAACCTTTCCAGATGTGAGACTTTAAAGGAGCATACCATAGAGCTACTTCGTCGTCTGAGGGATGTTCAGAACACTGTACGGTAAAGCAGAAGGCCTCCACCAGTTCACACAAGGTTATTTCATCCCCTGATCATTTCCGTCAGTGTGACAGACCCACACAGGGAATGTCCCGGGTGGCTCACAGCGAGTCTCGTGGGAGGTTAAATGGGTGGGAGTTGCATTCTTTTGTCTTGGAGCATGTCCAGGAGAAATCACCCTCAAATATATGCTGCTATTTTTGTGTGAGTTGTTTGCTATAGAAAGAGGAGTTTACCACGTACTTTTGTGCTCTATTGCAGACATAAAAGGAAGTCTCAAACTTCCACTGCTTATTGGCAAACTGAATAGAAATATCGAAGGGGAAGTCCAAGATGTTTTTTTTTTCTCCCTTCAAAGTCATTACATCTTAGCCCTAACAAATGGCATTTAGAGAGCCAGCCAGTGATTTATCCAAGGCTCAAAGCACATCTGTCCCCAGTGGGCTCACAGCAAGGTCACAAAAAGCGATGTGGATTTTGTACCGGTGCCCTGCTGTGCCAGGAGACTTGCCTTTGAACTCCTGCTTTTTGTAGGAAAGCTTTCTGCTTTAAGAAGCGCATGGTCCTTCCTACACCTTTTTCAGATTTGATTCTACCAGGAAAAAAAAATCATAATCTTTGCCCTCCTGTACAGCAGATTGTTTTACATGAAAAACATTCTCCTGACTTGGAGCTACATAATACAAACAAATAGCTATTGCCATATCCTGAAATCTCTACAGCTCTAAGCAGGTTCAGTCCTGCCATCCCACATTGCAACCCATGATCCCCACTCTCCTTGGCACACACAGAGATGCACGGGAGTGGTGTTACTCATGGGTCTATGCCCGTGCCAGCTGAAACGGGTGACAAAGCTTCCGGGGATTGCAGCAAGGCAGTGTCTAACTCCAAACGCCCCGTGAAATGATGTTTATCTATGACCATAGGGCATCCATGGCAGTGGGAGATAAGAACCATTCCTAAGGCTGTAACCATTCACCCCAATGGTTAAAAAGGAAAAGGAAGAAAATTGTTATACCTTTGGGGAAGAGCAGAGTGAATCTGAGTAGTCAAGTGCAGGCACAGAAAATCCTTTGGACTCTGACAAGCAAATGCCAGGGAACCAGCCCCTGCTAGGTGTGCAAGTATGTATTTACTGCCCTGTTGCCCCAGTTCACAGCTGGTTTATTAGCTTTTATCACCTGGCAGGCTAGCTTAAGCCAGCAGAGCAGAGGTAAAGACATCTGTGCATGGGGAGAAAGAGGGAGGATGGTGGCAATGTCGTAAACCACCGCAGCTGGGAGCGTGAGTCAGAGACCTATGGCCCTTGACAGCCACCCACCTCTGCATGATGGAAGGTGGTCTCTGGGTTTAATGCCTCCTCCTCTGATCTGCATGGCCAAAACGCAGGCTAAAGGGCAGCGCTGGGGCCAGAAGGCAGTCACGTGTAGGCATCAGTCTTCTCGTGGATCCGCAAACAGAGGAGTTAACTGCTTCAAAATAATCCACCGGTCATAATGGGGGACTGGGGATAAGAAATCCCCAAGTCCCCTCCTCCCTTTTCCCCCACAGCCTTTGGGATCGCAGTCTGCCCTGGTGTGCTACCACAGAAAGCCACCTCTTTTCCAGGGTGGGCCCATACGTACCCCTCCAGGTATGCCCTTGTGCTGTAGTCAGTCGTTGCTCTGATGCTTGGGCAAAAAAAGACTTTGCTTAGACACTTTTCTGTGGCTTATGCTGTACCCATGCTGTATGTATTAGCTCTGGGCTTTCAAGGAAAAAGCAACTGGCAATAGCAAAGCCCTAGCAGGGGCACGCTGGCTCTTCTTCCCCGCTGGGAGGTAGGAGTTGAGCATGGAGAAGGGCTGGGTAGGTTAACTCCTGCAAAAAGTTTGGGAGGGGTTACTTGTAGGCTTCTGAGGAGCAACTGTATTTTTTGGGGGGTGACAGACAAGCTGAAAGACTTGTGGTTTTCCAAAGCTCTCACGATTTGGCACAAAAGGCTTCGGAAAGCTCATGAAGGGGCTTTGCCTGCTCTCCTTCGGGAGCTTGCCCTGGAACTGAGCCCCTTGATGCTCAGTGAGAGTGCAGCTATCTTGACCACTCCGGAGTCTGAATTCAGTATTTGACATAAGGATTTGGCTTCACTTCAGAAACAGACCGGGAACCAGCACGGAGCCTGGAAGCCCTGAGCGCTGATCCTGGGAGCCCTCACCGCAGGGGATGCAGGCAGTCACTCACCATATCGTCTGATGTCTCCCCGCTGCTTGCATTGAACTTGTTTGGAGGAATTACAGTAACCCAGGGTGGATGGGAACAATCCCTAGCTCATCCTGACCAAACTATTGTCCAGGCTGAAATGACGCTGTTTCCTAGCAAGGAACTACTATTCACAAACAAACTACTGGCAAACTAAAAAGAAAAATGCCTTTCCTATTTCTGCATCCAATCCAAGGTTATATTGCCATGTCAAAACCCCGCTTCCCCAGCAAGCACGCGTATTTTGATGCTGTTTTGGCCTGTTGCTTAAGCACTCATATTAAAATGTTTGTGTGGAGGCTTGTGTTTGCTAACTTAGCATTTTCCTTATTTCTGTTTCCTTCTATATGCCATCCAGACAGAGAAAAAAAGACCAAAGTGCAGTCTCTAACTGGCAGTCACAGGGCGTTTCTCACAGCTGAACTCTGGTTGATGAGTTGAGTTAATGCTGTGTTCAGTAAGAGGTTCCCCAAACTTTCCCAGGCCATGCTGGCAGCTGGCAGAAGCGGGCTGAGGTGCATCAGAGCAGCAAGAGTCCGTTCGGAGGCAGGGATGAGAGGAGCGAGCACAGGCCAGGCGCTCAGGAAAGCCACGTTACAACCTCACAGGCAACCAGCACCATTTGCCCAACTCATGCTCCTTCTCTGGATGTCTGTGGGACCACATGGCCAGGGTCTGAGGGCCACATTTAAGCCCATCTTTGTGCCAGGCAGCTTGTGCAGAGCCACGCACATAGAGGCAGGAGCTGAAGCTTCCCACTGTGGAGATAAGCAGGGGCTGCCGGCTCACCCTAAGCGAGGGGCAGAGGGTAATGTCAGAGCTCTTCAAAACTGGCCCCATCCACCTGCATGGCTTTGGTCCCAGCCAGAGTTTGAGGCAGCTGCTCCTTGCACAGCAACGAAGCAGCAACAATCTCACACCTTCATTTCA
>NW_009260493.1:6130919-6184957 GCF_000687185.1 Egretta garzetta | reverse complement strand
AACAACCCCAGTTCCCTCAGCCACTCCTCACAAGACTTGTGCTCCAGACCCCTCACCAGCTTTGTTGCTCTCCTCTGGACATGCTCCAGTAACGCAACATCTTTCTTGTAGTGAGGGGCCCAAAACTG
Organism: Egretta garzetta; assembly: GCF_000687185.1. NCBI lineage: Eukaryota > Metazoa > Chordata > Aves > Pelecaniformes > Ardeidae > Egretta > Egretta garzetta. Next base: position 6,184,829 of record NW_009260493.1, on the reverse strand, counting down.
AACACAGTATTCGAGGTGTGGCCTCACCAGTGCCAAGTACAGGGGCACAATCACTTCCCTGCTCCTGCTGGCCACACTGTTCCTGATAACCTCTCCCTGTCCTCCTGAACCTCTGGGAAATGCACTTGTTTCACCCGCGCTCATTCTTCAGCTGTTGTCCCCGGTGGTTACATTTAGCAGAGACGCTTTGGGGCTCATTCGGAAACCTGTTGAATGAAACTGTTTGAAAAATCCTTACAGCTCTTTTCCTAGCCCAGGCTAGGACTGAGGGTGGCACAAACCCACCTAGAGGAGTGGGTGGCTGTGATGATGGCCCTGGCTCCATGTCAGGGCTGTAGGAATCCAGGCTGGGTGCTGCTGCTGTGTGCATGGCACCAAAATGCAATTTTCCCACACAGTGCTGAGAATCTCTGAGCCAGCTTTGAAGGCAACTGACAGGTACTCATTTCACCTGGATGACAAGCCTTTATTCTCTTTCCTTTTTTTTACAAAATAAGATATTTCCTCTAGGTCAAGACACAGCCAAAAGGTCAGCTGTGGTGCTAGTGCAGGCAGAGAGCTGATGAAACTGCCCTTGCATCCCCCAGGTCTGAAATCAACACATACAAATATCTTAAGGGTGGATGTCACGAGGATGGAGCCAGACTCTTCTCAGTGGTGCCCAGCGACAGGACAAGGGGCAATGGGCACAAACTGAAACATAAGACGTTTTGGTTGAATGCGAGGAAGAACTTCTTCACTTCGAGGGTGACAGAGCACTGGCACAGGCTGCCCAGGGGGGTTGTGGAGTCTCCTTCTCTGGAGATATTCAAAGCCCGCCTGGACAAAGTCCTGTGAAATATTCTCTGGGTGAACCTGCTTTAGCAGGAGGGCTGGACTAGATGATTTCCGGAGGTCCCTTCCAACCCTTGCCATTCTGTGATTCTGTGATTCTGTGAAATGACCTGTGGTCAAAGGTGCTCACCTTTGAGCCCATCCTGCTTCATTATGGGGGCCAAACCTGTAAGAAAATAGTTTGCTTTGGTAACATGTTCTGTTAACAGGATCATGGGGGAGAACCATAAAACCTTTTCTTTCCCTTTGATACCTGTGACTGCGGAGCATCTCAGCGACAGGCAGTAAAATAGTAATAGCAATGCAAACAGCAAACAGCAAACCTGAGGTTTCTTGCCCCAGGCTACGTAGCCTCGCAAATTCAGCCGGAGGTGCTTGGCCAGCGCTTGCATGCTTGCTTTCTTGTTGTTGTTGGTATAGACCCAAGTCAGCCAAACTGGCAGAGAGCTGGTTTGTAACCGGACAAGGGCTTCAGACACTTGAGTGAAGAACCCCATCTCAGGTTACGGCAATCAGGCACCCTCCCTCAGATGAGCGTTGTTCAAAGCCCCGAGAGTCCTGGACTTTCCCAGCAGATTCCTCTGGAATGTAAATAGTCTTCAGATACCCCACCAGGTGCCAGCGGGTTTCTTGGGGTTAGCTGAAGGGGAAGTCCTCATGACATACTCAAACTAAATAATAATAATAATAATAATGATGATGACGATGATTAAAGTTGGGTTTTTTTTTTCCTTGAGGGAGGATGCTAGTTTTGGAAGAGGCAATGGCTGTCACTAGAGAATGTTATTTGGAACAGGTCAACTTAAAATAGGATTTACTGGATATTGGTAAGGTATCTGCTTGGGAGTCTGGCCCGCGATGCACTGGCAAAGGGCAGGAATGTTTCCTTTGACTTGAAGTGAAAATGTTGAAACAGATGTTTTAGATAAAGATCCTGGCACTATGGATAATGAGCACTTCAAACTACATTTGTATGCACTCTGGAGATATTAAAGAAGTTACACGCAGCAATTTTGGCTCTTTTTTTTGACCCCATGGACAGACAAGGGATTCTCAGCCTCTGGGCTCTGGTCTTGGTTCTGACACTGCCTTCACAGATAACCTTGAGCAAGTTGTTTCATCTCTTGTGCTTCAGTTTCCCCAGACACAAACCCAGGGCATCTGCCACAGGCCTCCTTCACAAAGCAGGCTGCAGAAAGAGCCGTACATGATAATCTTTACAGGTGCTTTCAGGCATGGCCATGAAAACGTGAATATTGGCACTGTTCCTGCAGGATAGGATGTCATGCTGGGGGTGACAGGTAGCAGGGATGGGGCTTGTGAAGGGAGTCCTTGCCACCTTGGCTGCCTGTGTCCCCCTGAGGGTAGCAGGATAGCTGCCTGAAGGGTCCATTGGCTGGTGCTAAAATCTTCCTTGGGAAATTAGTTTAATTTCTTTATTCTAAATCTCACCAAGTCTCTGTGTCTTTAAATCATTTCTGCGTTGCTTGTCTCTTCCTGTTTTCATTTTCTTTCCCTCTCCGAGTGTTTCCTGTGGGCCTCCTGGCAGCTTCTGCCCTCACCTCTCCCCTCTGCACCAACTTCTCCTTTTTCCAGTCTCTTCCAGTTTGCTCCTCCCTTCGCCAGCAGCCCTTCTGAGCCAGATGTCACGTTCACAGCACTCCATGGCTGCTCTGGCTAGTTGGTCAGGGGTCCCCACTGGTGGATCATCCCTCGGCGGGGAGCACCCAGGCAGCATGGGGACGATGGCCGAGTGGATGATGATCCCACAAATGGAGTGCTTTGGCCCAAACATGGCCCCTCATCAGTCGAGCATCCTCGATGGAGAACCGGGGATGACCTGAGCCCCACTGAAGTGCCATGGCCCACCTGGGAGCACCTGGCAGTAACAGCCTCCCCTTATTCCTCCTGCCCCTGCTGGGGCTACGAGGGCTGTCCAGGACAGCGGGGCTGTAGCTGAGGCCCTGGTCTGGGGGGCAGGAGGGAGTGCAGCCCTCCAGCACCCGGAGATCTCCAAAAGAGGCTCCAGAAAGGTGCCCGGCCTGGGTACCCACCCCAGGCTAGCCAGGACAGGCACTGGGAGATCGCCCAGCCTGTGCCAAAGGCACTGCTGCTCCCTCAGGACGGCTTGCTCTCAGGAGTGGCAATGCCAGTACTGCCTCTGAGGCAGGGGTTGAGCCGGCAGGGCAGGAGAGGTTTGAGGAGAACCAGAGAAACCCACCAGTCCATCTCATGGGTGCAGAGCGGCCGGCACGCTCCTTGGCTGCCGGTGCTGGCAGCACCAGGTGGCTGCAGTCAGTGAGGCTCTGAAAATGCTGCCAGGGATGTGTTCTCATTTTTTTCCCCCATTTTGCTTTTTTTTTTTTTTTTTACATAACCAAAAGAGTTCTTTGTTGCCAAAGAAAAACTCTAACAAAAGAAAAGTGGGCGTGAAGGGACACGTCAGGAAGCATGTGGCAAGCCACGATGGGCCTTGACACAAACTTCTATTTTTAAAGTGGCTTAATATACTCCTGAAAAAAAGGCCCTCATTGTTATGAAATAATCTCCTTGCTCTCCTTAAAAACATCCTGATTTTATGGGCAGCTGGTCCTTTGGCACCTAACAATGATATTTCATTCCCAGATCCCAGATCTCTCCTGACCCTGGGAATATAGATGGAGTGCCTGTCCCTAAGCAAAGCTCTTTCTGCCTGCACCACAGAAAGCATTTCCTTTCCTAAAACATAGGCAACTGAAGCAAAGGTTTCTAGTCAACAGGAGAGTGATGGTTTTAGACATTTCGAATCATGATTGCAGGAGCTGAAAGAAGGAAAATTATATCAGCCTGAGGTCCATCCAAGAGATATATCAGCTATTTAACTGATAGCTACATGCAGAAGGATCAAAGTCTCCTGTGATGAATAGCTGTGATTCACACAGCTGGGAGGTGCAAAGAAATTACTCTAGCTAGCTAGCTATCACTTGCTAGCCAGAAAGAAAGCATTTCTTCACACTTACTTTAAGGTATCCCTTTTGTTCCACAGATGTTTGAAGTACTACCCTATAGCAATCAAATGGCAGGTGAAGTAGGAAGAGGAACAGCATGTTCTTGACAGAAGAAATAAGTCACAGTTCCCTCCCATCACCAGAAAGGGAAGTCAGCACAGCTGGAATAGCAAACAGCACCGGAGGAAATCACCTCTTCGTTTTCACCTCCCCCTTCTCCATGCTCTACGGCGGCAGGCCCGCAGGCGCTGAGGTTGCAGGCCAGGGGGCAAGAAAGGCCTGAGCAGGCTCTCCAGCTCATTTTGACACATCAAGTGTTTGGAAAAGCAAAATGAGGTGAACTCTGCCCCTGCTGTGTCCAAGAGCAAAATCCAGTTTCCAAGCTGCCCCAAAAGCTGGGAGCTCATGTTTCTCTGCAGACCTGTGTAGCTGAGGGTTTTCACGAAATGTGGAGAAGCCTGCAGCAGCAGCCACTGAGGCATGGTGGCCACTGGTAGCCCTGGGGCACCCAACTCCTTGCCTGAAAGAAAGCTGTCTAGAAAAATAAGCATGACCCCGGGAAAACAGACCCCTCTGCCTTCCAGCACCCCAGGACGAGACAGGGCAATGTACTGGAGGCAGCCACATCTTGGTCGCTTCTGCCAGCAAGTCCACCACCGGCTTGGGGTAGGAGGTGGGGGTCCCTCCTTCCTCCCCACAGCCTGCTTCCCAGGTGTGCTGTGTCCTTCAGAGGCTCCCTGGAGCTCCTCTCCTCCTTCCTGCCCCACATCTGCTCTCAGCGGTGCCTGGCTGGGGGACGGGGTGCTGGTAGGGAGCAGAAGGGGGGTGCAGAGAGTGGGGAACAAGGCACCCAAGAGCTAGAGAAGGGGATGTGAAGAGTCAGGAAGAGGGGTCACTGTGGGGCCCTGGAAAATGCAAGGGGGAGCTGAGAACAGATGTGGGGTCCTGCCGAAGATGAACAGGGAAGATGAGCCAGGCTGTGCTTTGGATATCACTGCTCTGTTAAACAGCCATGAACGACCTTCGCGCCTCTGAGCAATGGAGGGAATTTCGAGGCCCTGGCAAACAAACGTTAGGGCTTTCATGCGTCCTTCAGACCCCCTCCTTGCTGCAAACTTAATTCCCTTCTGCAAGCAAAGGGACCCATTTGGCACCGAAGGCACCGCCCTGAGCTGGACACCCCCAAGGCTTCGCAAAGCGACACGTGTGCACCAGGGAAAGCAGGGCTGGCTGCTGGCTCCGGGCAGAGAGCCCGGGTCTGGCTCAGGCCACCGCCCGGGGAAAGGCTCACGTTTCTGTGGGGCCTCTGCACCTGCAGAACAAAGCCGCCCAGGGCCTGCCATGCTCCGCGCCGCTGGACAGGGTCTCTGGAGGCCTGAGCAGCCCGGGAAGAGGCGTCTGGTTGCTCTCCCAGCTGAAGCCATAGAAATGAACTATTTTGTAGTAAAGGCAGAAAAAGCTGTGTTTTTGCAGCGGATTGCTCGGCTCTGCCAGCTCAGTTTAGCATCAGGTTGGTATCAAACGGAGGCATTTCTGACGACTTTTTTAGAAGTGAAATCAACGTCCAGCAGAGGGTACAACCTGCATCTGCCCCACAGCCCTTCCCACAGCCGGCCCCACACCTCCCTCCACCAGCGGGCACAAAGAAGCATGCCAAGGAGGCAAAGTTTCCCCAGCCTTCTTCCTATGGCAGTCCCCAGCCGCTCCCTGAAGTAAAACAGGCATGTGTGGGAGCGGGGTTTGGAGCTGAAAAGGAAAAGGATGTGCAATACAAAGAGAAGACCAAATGGTGACGGAGGTGAGAGGAGGGCAGCGAGGAGGGCAGCAAGAAGAGCAGCGCTACCCCATGATGGCCACGTTTGCATTTGTTGCCTGAGCAGTGCTTACCACAGCCGAACCCCGGGGCCTGGGCCACCTTGGCCTCCTCAGCCTGTAGATTAAGGTGTTTCTTTGATGTTTATTTTATCCTCAACAACACGCGCCCTGCGTGGCTCCCCTGCTCCCACCTGTGCTGCAAACAAGACAGAGGATCGCTGACTTTCAGGCACCTGGGTGATGTGGCCCCCCTAAGGTGGGAGCCAAGCCCCCCACATAGTCGGAGGAGAAGCTATGCTAAGCTGTAAGTCATGTTTTCTCCCACTAAGCAGGCAGCCAATCTCCTGGTTTGGGCTGCCACCTCAGGCTGGATAATGTCAACACCCCTCCCTGTGCCACACACCACCGGGGTGTCCGCGTGTGGCATCTACCACTAGTGGAGAAGGAGAGAAGAAAAGATAGCATCTCCCTTGCTTTCCTTCACTTTTCATCTGTATTTCTTTATTGCAGACCATGGTTCACTGGGATGCCTTTCCCTTCGTTATACACCATCTGCTCATACCCCATCAGCAGCATTCAAGTATGACCAGATGCCTTCATCGTGTCATTACCAGCCTCGGGTGAGTTGTGTGGGTCCAGGGCGAGAGATGGGAGCAAAAGCCATCACTGCCACACCGGCTCACAGACCTAACCCAAGAGAGCTGATGCCAAGAGTGTGCGTGGGCTCTGCAGGTCCTCAGAAGGGGGCTTGCAGACCTCTGCCAGCGCACCTGCTGAGTTGCACACTGCTGCTCCTGGGTGCAGAAACCACACTAGTGCATGCACTCTGGGGTGAAGATTTTGGAAGGAGAAAGGCTAGGTATGCGAGAGTCCTGCTAGGAGGGAGGAGAGACTTCCTGCATGCAGAAGCAGAGTGAAGTCATGAGGCAGTGTGGGAAGACGCCCATTGAGGATCGATGCTACCTGACACTGTTCATAATAAGACTTCCAGCTTTCAGGCCCAATTTTTTCATGCCCAAGTGGCTGCTTTGGGATGAGATTTTCTTAGGAGCATGGAGGAAACTGCAGCCAAAACCCTTTGCAAGGGTGAGATTGGGGAATGAACACTGTTTAGCCCAGAATTTTGGCAGACATCTAATTCTGGCAAAACTGCAGTGCCCCAACACGCTGGAGCAGGGTTTCACATTTAGCGGGGAGATGGCTTTCAGTCAGAGAAGGGAATTTTGCTGTTCTTGGAACAATCTGCCCAAATTTGGTCAAGATATAGCAGATTTTGGAGAAATTTCAGTTTCTGTGTCCTCAGGAAAAAGCTCACCGGATCTTCCTCAAGGACAGTTCGCACTGAGCATGTTTAGTACCAAGGCTTCAGAAAGATCCCTGCTCAAGGCTCCTGCAGAGCACTACCAGATTTAAGGACCAGAGCTGAGAGTAGTGGTACTAACACTCCTGAGGAGCCCGGGCTCCTTCTCCTAGGCCCAGGCAATGTGGAGAAGGCAGATGCCTACCTGAATGCAGACGGACCAAGCACCAAAAGTAGGCAAGGAGATGGGTGGAACGGGTAGGGATAAAAGCCTGGGATCAGGACCAGAGGGTCAGGCTGGGACTACATGCAATGCGTGTCACTTCTCATATGCCGACAGCTAAGACAGTTTTAATCATGGTGCTGCAGCCTCTTTACATAACTGTCAAGTGAATCTGCATCTGCCTCTCTTTCCCATTTTATCTTCTATTCCACATCGTCCCCTTCTTCTCTCATTTCCTCTCCCCCTTGCCCAATGCTCTTCCCTCTGACTTTGACTGCTGTCCTTTCTCTGCCCTTCTCATAACTTCAATATTTTGCTGCCGGCCCCCGTAATTGCTTAGCAGTTTGTTTCTTTGCCCTCACACTGACATGCTACCTTCCAGCACAGCCCAGACCTCCCACACACCACATCTGACATTTCGGGCACTTGGGTTTCTTGAAGCGCTGTGGTCCCTCCAGCATTGCTGAGTCCTCTCTCTCTTACCTTCCCCCAACACTGCTAACTGATCCACCAGCCAGGTGGCCTTTGCCTAACCTTCAGTCCATCAGCACAGATGGGAACTTAGATGCTCTTACATGCTCTCAGCTCTCCCTCCCTGATTCTTGAAGTTACCAGTTCTCCCTAACCCACTTGGGACTCCCCCCTCCATGGCAAAATCTCTCCTGGCACACCCCAACCCCTGGTTTGCTCCTTGCTTCTGCCTCTCCTGAGAGTGGTCCTCTGGGGCTGAGGACCACTTCCAGTGAGTCTATGACCAGGCCAAATTCCTGCATTAGAAATTCATTTGCTTGTTCTTTCTTACTCTTATTGAAGCATTTCTGCATCCCTAGCTTCATTTACTCATGCTCTTGCCTCTCTACCAGCACAGAGACAGTCTTTTTCTCATAAAAAAGGTCTTTTCTGCCTTTCTTTCCCCTCTCGCCTAGTCATTTACCCCAGGGACCCCAGCCTATCTCTTCATCTCCCTTCATTACCTCTTCTGCAGCTTCTCAAATTGGCATTATGCAGGAAAATGGAGCCAATCTTGTCTCTCAGGGCCGTGGGAGGGGGACCCTTATGTCACCCCATCCTTTCCAGCTCCCACCTTTCCCTCGTCCAGTCTCAGGACCACCAGCTCAATGGATATTTCTTTGGGACAATTCAACTCACTAACACTGCAGAAAATGTCCTTCTGAGGCTTTTAGCTGGGTTTTTTTCCCGCAGGGTTTCATTGGGCTGAATTTACAATAGTGAACTGAAAGCCAGTGAGGCAGGGGAAGAGACAGCATCTGGCCAAGGAGAGAAGGGAGACAGCGGGTGGAGGAGTGGGACCTTCCTCTTTCAGTGGCCACAAGCTGTGAGATTGGCGCAAACCACTGACTGTAGCTTCACCCTCACTTTCCTCTGGCCCTTTCCTTCATACTACAAATGTGTCTCCCTCTTAAAGAACAACAGCCTTGATTTTTCTTGCTTTTTCAGTGAAGACCTCCAGCTTCCTTTCCCTTTAAGCTCACTGGCAACTGGGTTTTACATTATCTCTAGTCTAGAGTCTCCAACAGTACTCTTCTGAGTTTCTGACCCCCTCTTTCCTAGCTAAACCTCACCCAAATACTCGCTAATAGGTGTCTTGATCTGTCCACCCCTCTCTCCACAGACAACAGTGGTGATGAAACCCTCACGTTCCCTGGCCCCAGGACTTCAGCCTTCTCTGGCACATGTCTCCCAATCTTCCCTCCTCTCCTCAGTCTCTGTCACCATGGATAGCATTCAGGCCTGTAACATGGAAGCCATCTTCATCAGAAAGCTCCCTCATGTTTTCCCATTCAAGCTATATATAGATTCAAGTGTATGAATACTTGAAGAAATTCTTTTGCACCATAGTTCTACCATGAACGTGCCAGTTTACCCAGATGGCAGGCTCTCACACCAACTTAGGCAAAGGGAGCCTCGGCTTCCTATCTAGAAAATGGGCAGATTTTGTTACCATCTCTTCTAATAGCCTAAGATGCTCAAAGGTTCTACACTAAGATGCTCAAAGGTTCTACAGGACAAACTGTATCTTGTAGTGTGGTAGTATTGAAGAGGATAAACTGCTTATTTCATTATAGGAAGCAAATCTGTGTAAAAAAATAATTTATACTGATGTAACTGAATCTATGCTAGTGCTTTTAGTGGCATAACTATGTTAGCAACCCCCCCCCCCAATACTTCTAACTGACATAATATTGCTGGAAAGATTTTACATATAGATGGGTCTACAGATTTATTTCCCTCAGGCATTTTTACCTGTGGTTCTAGTTATTTAAATTGTTTTGTTGTACCAAGTCAGGTGCACAGCACACCAAAATGCTGTCACTGCCCAGTGTACACATTTGAGTACTTAGGCAGGGCTGGGCATTCTTGGCACCTGTGTGAGCCCAGGTTTGGAAACCCAAAGTCCTCTCTGCTCCTCCCTGGGGAAATGTCTTCTAGAGCATTTTTGCAGGGATGTATAGGATTTTTATATAGCAGCAGGATTTTGTGGGAGTTCCAAGTGTGCGCCTGACATCTCCTCTTCCTCCGTCCTGCATTTGCTTCCCATACTTCTTGTGCTATTTAAAAGAAATCATTTTATTTCCCTATATTTTTCCTCTATCCATCATTAATGCAGAACATGCTTGGATCAGCAGAATTTGTGTATCAGTTTTAGGCCAGCTGTGACATCCTTCCTGCAGCGGGTGAAAACCATGACTGTGGTAAAAGTGCCTGCGGATCTGAAGAACAGCAACCTTGTTGGTGAGGGAAAGCCACTGTCATGGTTTAACCTCAGCTGGCAACCAAGCACCGCACATCTGCTCGCTCACTCCCCGCCAGTGGGATGGGGGAGAGAATCCGAAGGGTAAAAGTGAGAAAACTCATGGGTTGAGATAAAGGCAGTTTAATAGGGAAAGCAGAAGCCACGTGCACAAGCAAAGCAAAGCAAAGCAAGGAATTCATTCACTGCTTCCCATGGGCAGGAGGGTGCTCAGCCATCTCCAGGGAAGCAGGGCTGCATCACGCGTAACGGTGACTTGGGAAGACAAGACCATCACTCTGAATGTGCCCCCGCTTCCTTCTTCTTCCCCCAGCTTTCTGTGCTGAGCATGACGTCATACAGTGTGAGATATCCCTGTGGTCAGCTGGGGTCAACTGTCCCAGCTGTGTCTCCTCCCAGCTCTGTGTGTCCCCCCAGCCTCCTCACTGGCGGGGTGGGGTGAGAAGCAGAAAAGGCCTTGGCTCTGTGTAAGCACAGTAACAAAAACATCCCTGTTTTACCAATGCTATTTCCAGCACAAATCCAAAACATAGCCCATACTAGCTTCTATGAAAAAAATTAAATATATCCCAGCCAAAACCAGCACAGCCACATTCCTGGAATTGCACACCTGCATTTTCCCCATCCTGCCACCAGCATGGTGGTGCAAGGAAAGCTGTTTTCCCACTGGGAAGGCAGTTAGTGGAGGCAGCTCAGACAGGAGGTCAGCAGGGAATCAGCTCAGGGCAGGAACAGCCATGAGTCTGGGGCTAGCAAGAGCAGGGATGGAGCAGGGGAAAGGGTGGGCGAGAGGCAGGTGTGCAAAGCCACGACAAATACCCTCTGCACAGGATAACGAGCCCATGCAACAGTTTTTGTTACAGAAAATGGGATGGCCTCCATGAACTGAAGATGAGAGAGAGAGTGTCTGCATGTCCTTGTTCTGCCTCTTCCTTGCTCCCTGCAGGCATTGCTGGGTTACTGGGGATGTGTCACTGCCATAGGCTTTGGCAAACACACATCTTCCAGGACATGAGACTTCTCGTGGAATGCAAGCAGGGACAGTCCTCTCCAGACATGCTGGTGGGATCAGAATAGCAGCAATGAGTGACAAGGGACACAGCATGTCTCAGGAAAAGGCTCACTGGAGATGTGAGGAGCAGCAGAGATTCACTTCCACATAAGTAGGTGCAGGGTGACTGCTACATGTGCTTCTGAAAGGCCAGAAATAATTCCTCAAGGCTGGGCTGAACCTCAGAGGAGACCAAACCCCTTCCTGTTCTTGCAGAGTGCTGGACACTGGGGCGAAAAGCTGAGGTGCAGGTGGAGCCCCGAGATGGCAGCCAATTCTGGGCACACTGCCTGCGGGGTTTCAGCACGAAGCACAAGGACTGTCATTAAAACCGTTTGCAGAGCTGTTCACCTAAGGGAACTGTCAAGGTCAATGCTGTGTCCTATGTTCTCGTATTTGATGTGTGAATGGAAAGAGACAATAAAAATACTGTATAAGCTCCAAGTTTAGGCTTTTTTGGTGATGGCACATTTTGTTCGGTGCATTAGTATCTATTCCACAGTGCATGGATTTGTTTTTCATCTTGAGAGAGATTAATTTTCCTGCAATTAGGACAAAGAATCAAACTGGACTCGGGAGGCGTGAGCTAGCTCCACCACTGTCTGCTCACACACAGCAAGGTGCCTGTTAGCCAGTGAAGAGCCTTTGCTCCATGCTGGCCTGTAACATAGAATCATAGAATGTTTTGGGTTGGAAGGGACCCCTAGAAGTCACCTAGCCCAACCCCCCTGCAGTGAGCAGGGACACCGCTAACTAGATCAGGTTGCTCAGAGCCCCATCCAACCTGGCCTTGAATGTTTCCAGGGATGGGGCCTCCACTACCTCTCTGGGCATCTGGGTTACTGCAGCAGATCCAATGTCACGGATACACCAGGTTTCTTTGTTTTTCCTAAAGCATCTGTCTGGAAGCTTGCAGTATCCCTGTGCAGTCCTGGTTTGGATCCCCTGCTAGATCTTTTCCCTCAGTCAGAAGCACATGGAGGTTTCTGTGGAGGCATGAGGCTCCAAGGATATATCTCTCTTTTCTTCTGAACGCTGGTTTGGGTCACCGTTGCTGGACTATGAAGGCTGAGCTTCTCCTGAACACTGGTATCACCAGGAAGAAACACTGAGAATTGTTCATATTTCAGTAGGTAGCGAATGGAACATGGCAACTGTAAGAGTTCCCTAGAAAAAAAATATTTACAGATACAGGCCAGTTGGTATGGTGGCAGTAGTGGGTGCCTTCCTGGACAGCTTGCTTTGAGACTACAGGCTACAGGCACGGCTACTATAGGGTTTCCTTGCAAGTCCACCATTTTAAGTAAAGGTAACTGATAGGTATGGTCTCAACAAGGGAATATAGCAGTAATTTCAAGTACCCTTACATCACTCTTGAAGGTGATGAAGTCCTACAGAAGGCAGGCCTTGCCTGTGGCTCCAGAGCCTGTTGATGCACAGCAGCTTACAGAGATGGTCCCTACAGAGCTTATTATAAAAAGCCACACTATGATGGAAGAAGCAGAGTGAATTTTCCTCAGGATCTCAGCTAAAGAACCAATCTTCCAGAAAACAATGCAGAGATGACACAGACAACAGGAGTACTTTTGTATATTTGGACAAGATACTTTGCAAGAGCACCAGGAGGAAAGCCTACACATTTAAAAATAAGACAGGATAAGCATTGCAACTGGTTCCCTCCTGGCTTACATTTGCCTAAGGGCCAGCCTCGCTGTGTTTCAAAGACAACCTGTGTCTCCACAAGTTTTGCGTGTTTGTTTCATCTCAGCATCTCTGCCCTCCATCTTTTCATTGTGGCCTTCAGAGGTTGCTCCCTTGGTTTATGCTGGGTTTTTGCAATGACAACAAGGATGGAGGCCAGCTCCCCACCTCTGTTTCCACCCTCACTTATAATACATGCTCCCTAGATCCTTTGCATTGCATCTCAGCTCTCTGCTGCTCCTGGGTCATATCCCCAACCTCAACACCCGAGTCCTGTGGCTGCCCTGGAGCTAGACTCCCTTAGCTGTTTCTTTCTGCAGGCTGAGGAGACTGAGGACATCCTTCTTGGTCTGGGCAGGGAGAGGAGGTTTATGTAGTGGAGTCCATTTAGTTGCCTTCTTGGGAAGTTTGGCAGCAAACAAAGGGGTTTCCAAAACTGTCGGTAAGTTATAAAGAGGGATTAAAGAGGACAGGGAAGTATCTTGGCCAGGGCAGGTGAAAGGCGTGACCAGAGAAATCAGTGCTGTATGAAGAAAGTGGACAACAAGATTGTGGCTGGATGACTGTTGGGACAGGCGTCAATCATGCCATCTCTACCCTGGCACTGTGCTGACAGCCAGAGAAGAAGTTGAAATTGGTCTTTTTCCAGGCTGTTTTCATCAGCTGGTAGAAAGGTATCATTTTTCTAGCAGGAATAAAATGTGAAAGCATGCAAAAAGTAGATATCCTTGTGTAAATATGTTTTTTCCCCAGTTTATGGTGCAGTGGGTTTAGCTTAAATAGGCTCCTCTTTTTTTCTGCTACAGCCCATGTAGGACATTGTTCTTACTGGCAAGCTTATCGCATGGTGAATCCCCATGGACGCTGTTATTCCTGACTTACCCCAGGAAAGACAAAACACAAATCTGTCTGTCAGTCCTTACCAAGGCTGGGACCCTTAACTGCATTTCTTAGACTTATTTCCGAGTATCTACTAGCACCTGAAAGTGTCTGTGCGGGCAAGCGGCTGCCATTCGGTGCTTTCTCACTTGAATTTGGCAGCCCCTGTTTGTTCAGATTTCTTTGTCAAAGGGCACGTTACCAAAATTCCCCTTTCAGCCAGTAGCCCAAGGCATGGCTTGTTAGCTGAAGACTGTTATTTATTTACATGGCTTGTTAGGTGAAGATTGTTGGCCTTATTTACACTGACACTAACCAGGCTTCTTGCCTTCCACCTGGAAATCACTGAAGGTTTGTCTAACCAGGGCTAGCCTGACTCTCAAGAAGCTTAAGATGACTCTGTTAAAGGTGTGAACTCCATTTCTACAAGTAAAAGCATGCTTGGTGCCTTCCAAAGGGGTGGGGTGCAGCTAAGTTGCTTTCATTTCTGTGGACTGAGTTTGCAGTTCTAGTTGAGTCATCCCAGTTTTCCCGCTTGCCCCTGGGAGGTGGGCCAGCAATGGCCAAAACTCCTTGGTCCTCCCTTCTGCATCCTGATGCTTCCATGTGCCCGACGGCTACAAGACACCTACCACATACTGCACCGCCACGAGCTGAGAGGAGGGGAAATTCCAGGAGTGATGTGGGAGAGAGCAGGACTGGGCATGCAGCTGGGTCCCAGGACAACCTTGCTGGCTCATTTCCTCTTGCAACTGAGGATTGGGGGTTGCTCTTCAAAAGGGTAGCTTTAGACCTGGCAGTCTCTGGTTACTGTGCTCTCTTTCTGGCAGATCCACAGGCAGCTCCAGCTCAGCATCTGGGCACCCAGTCACTGGATGGCTCTGAGAAAGCCACAGAAAGGTCAGCCAGGGACAAGGAGGAGTGAGACCTCCACTTCCAACAGCATCCTCTGCAGTTACGCTGCACTAACGTGAAATTGCTTCTGGGCCTCAGCAAAATGACAGCCTTTCTTGCATCCCCAAGTCAATGAGAATTGGGGTCACTGTGCCATTTCCAGGAAGTCTTCTAGATCTTGCCCTTTGATGGTGAGATAAGATTACTCGCACGTATGATGAAATGGATGAGAGAGGATGCTGTTCTGGCTATGCTGTCATGCCTTCATCTAACCTGTGAGCTAAGTCAGCCTCCTGTGTCACTCCCAGCCCCCTGCTCATCCACCCTGGAGAAGCACCAGTTCATTTCCAAGTCCTTTTGGGACAGGGCAGCTGGTTCCCTCTGAAACAAACAGTGGGGAGAACAGTTCACGCCAGGATGGCCTGAGGAGGTGGTATGGGCAATCTGCACCAGGTTTGCCTTCCTTCACTCCACATCGTCCTCCAGCACTGTCCCACACAGGCACTCTTGGGCACTAGCTTCCCCATGACCTCACCTCACACGGCATGGCATGCAGCAGCTTGGAGGTATCCTCAGCTTCACACTGTAAAAGCACCTCTGCAGTGGGCTGCAACACAACCCTCTCAGTGCTTCAGATACTTCGAACTGAGAAAACACAGAAGAAACACTGACCATGTCCCAAAGGCCCAGCTGCACCGCACAGAGCCCACGGTCCACGTAGCAGGCACGAGCACAGCCACTGGCACCGGCTGGCTGGGGCAGCCATCACACAAGCATTGGTGAAAATATGTTTGGCAGAGCATCACAGCCCATGATGTCCCCAGTGCCTTTCACTTCTCTTTAGGAGACAGAGAGAGCAAGAGTTGTCAATATGTCATGACATCACCAGCTCCAGTGCTGCTGCCTTCCAAGTATAATTGCTCATTACATGTTTATTACCTGTAGGAACACTAACTTGCAGTTACTGGCATAACTTAGCTACTGATGAAAGGTCCTTTTTACTTTGTTTGCTTTCACAGACATTTGCTTGCTGTAATTAAGTAACCGCAGTGCTACCTTCATTAACAGGGAGAACTTTCTCTTTCAAGATGACTGCCTGGAAGGTAAAGCATCTCTTGTGCCAAGGAACATTGTCAGGGGGCACACCTTCCTTTTTTTCACCATGTACCACATGGAAAAGGGCAGGGCTAGGAATGGAAATATGGTTTTATACGCTTTCTTTTTAAGAAGATGCTCTGCCTTGCAAACAATATTTAATGGTGCTTATTCTGAAGTGGAGCGCGGAGCACCTCTGTGTGGGCAGAACTTCTTCATGAAGAACAAGAGGTATTTGCATATACACATGGGATTCAAGAGAAGGTGGTGTGGAAAAAAAAGAAAAAAAAAAAGAGGATAACATATGCCAGCCTTATCCACCTGATCTTTTTGCTTCTTCTTATATCCATCTCTTTTCCCATATGCTCTTCATGGCTAGGAACGTTCCCGTAAAGTGCCATGCTATATAGATGGAGCAGGAATAGTGACCAGTGCCACACCAATGACTTGTAATCAGAGAGAAGCCCTCGCTGCTGGCCAGGTGAAATGCTGTTACCGGCTGGGATTTGTTTGCCTGCCACAGTGCAGCAGAGCCGATGGGTGTAGGTCACTCATGGGGCTGGGGGAGGAGGTGATCTGGTACAGCTTTCTGCTTGCAGGAGCCCTTGGGGGTGCGGCCCGGCTTGTCCGACGCAACGCCGTCACTCTGGGCTGAGGCATTGCCCAGCACCCAGCAGTGATGCACCCAGAGGACAAACTGACAGCTGCCTTGTACTGGGGACTCCTAGGGCACTGCTTCTGTGGGCCCTTTTCTATGCGTGCAGCCTGTTTGCCTGAGATGGAGGTGCTACAGGTCTCATCCCCACGGTATACTTCTGTGTGGGAGGGTATGTAAATGTGTAGAGTAACCAACCCAGAGGGAGTTGCAAGCGATGGGTAAAGCCCCGGACACCCAAAGGCCATTGCAGAGAGCTCAGAGTGAGTGGAAGAAGAAATGCTATGGATCGTACGGTCAAAATATCATAACTACCAGACTAAACCACAGCCCTGAGAGCTGCGTACCTGGGAGGGACATATGGATTTCCTTTCTGTGAAACCGCAGCAGGTTTTGCTATAGCAGAGGGAAAATTCCCACCAGAAAGAAGGAGTGGTTTCCTGCTGTAGGGCCAGAAAAGCATCTGAGGAATTATCTAGGATGACTCACAGAAATGTTACTTTTAACAGACAGAAAGATCAGCCCAGCATCACTTCAGCAAGTTCGGGTCTGTAGCAATTTGACACTGCAAACTCACTTCTTGCTCTGTTATACAGCCAAATTCTTCTGCCTGCTGCCTTTAGGCAGCACTTCATTTCAGTTAACAGAAGACCTTTATAATTCTTGTCAGTAAGATTGCAAGATTTTTCTCCTTGATGTCTCCAAACAAACCCGTTGTCTCCCTAGAGTTAAACTGAGGAACTGGAGCATGAGCTCCTGTCACACCACAAAAATTGTGCTTGTTTAGAGCTTTTTTGGGCCCTTAAAAAGAAAACTTTAATTTTCTTGAGGGTTTTTTCCCTCTCTCTCTTTTTCAAAAGCCTGTTCTTATCCAGAAGATCCACCAGAAGAGCACAGTCTAGTTCTCCAAACTAATTTGAACATTTTTGGTGGAGATATGTTTACTTCATGTTCTTCATACTTTGCACATCCTACTGCTTGGTCACTGCTGTGGTGCTGTAGTAACAAAGGGTACAGTATGGGGAGAAAGTCTGCATGAGCACATGTGTGTATCTTTTTCTTAATAAATACCTGTCTCAGAAGCTGAAGCGAAACTAAAAAATGCATTTTTTCACAGCAGCCGCTTCACAGCCCTCAATTAATCCAGAGACTCACTGCACTTGGATGCAGCATCAAATTCAGAGCAGTTGTGCAGAAGCAGGAGGCTTGCCGCCCTTCTGCAAATGTGGTACGGCGTGGCAGAGCCCCCCTAGAGCAGATGGATGGGGGGCAGAGGGAAGGGTGTCATACCCACGACAGAAAGATCAGTGAGATGGAAAGGCAATCACAAGAAGGAAGAAAGATAGGAAAGGATAGAAAGAATTTGGAAGGAGGGAAAGGGCAGGATTGCAGAGAGTTAGCCTGAAGGGAAGGGTGAGAAGGAAGTTAAGGGGCCCAGGCTTTTGGCTGTTTATCCCCCAAAAGCCCAGTCAGAACCTCAGGGTGCTTTCTGCAACCCCTGTGCTGGCTCCTGATGCTGGCTCCTCTCCACAGGCTTCCTCCAGGGCTTTGCTCAGAGGCTCTGGATCAGTGCCCATGATGGAGGCAAAGTGACTCTGGCCAGCCCCATCTCATCAGACTTCCACAGCTGGTCCCCACATCCCACAGGCACCTCACGCACTTCTGCGATACGGTGTCAATGTGCTGTACCCTCCTCTCAGAGAGAACATGATGTAGGTGCCTCCTTAGGATACCTGGATCACGTCTGCAACTTGGAGCTCCACGTGGTGGTGGGTGCTCTCCCAGGAGCATTTTTGGGTGACAGAGGCTCAGTGGTTTGCTGGTGCCTGGCCACCCTCTGCTGTGATTGCCCGCAGCAGAGGGGTGCCCCAGGACATGACCCAGAGCTCCCCTGGGCATGCTGACCTGGGAGGAAGCACGAGACGGGTGTCCTGCTCCTGCACTCCTTTGGGGGGCGTGGGGTAAATGTGACAGCACCTCTTTTCCAAGTGAGAGGTGCCTGATAACACATCCCAGTATTGCTGTTATCAGGAAATACGGGTGGTGACTGCATCACTCCATGTTTCATAATCAGAGAAAGAAACATCTCTGACCCCAACTCTGACTAAAGGACAGCATATTTCCTGCTCCTGGGTGTATGGTTAAACCAACATAGTGAAGTTTTTGCCTTTTTTTTTTTTTTTTTTCTGATTTGCTCAGGTGCTGGGCCATCTTGTCTAGACTGTGCTCTCGCCTAGAAAGGTTGGACTAGATAATTCTTGAGGTCCCTTCCAACCTAGGATTCTATGATTCCATGATTCTATGACTTCATGGTTCTATGATTCTATGATTCAGGTGTCCGCACAGGAGCCGGCAGCCTGCAGTCCTCCATGTGCTTGCCTCCAATGGAGCTCCCCCGGGACCACCACCTGAAGGACAGGGAGGAAACATGATTGAAAAGGATGCTCGTTGCACACTCCCAGCCTGATTTTCTGGCACTGGCTGTGTGTGGTGCTGCAGAAGTGCAGAGGCTTATTCTCCAGCAGATTTGAAGCAAACAGAAGTTGTGGGTTGCCAGGGGATGCTCAGGGGATGCCAGCCCCCTGATGGCCAGTACCATTAGCAGCCACTCTGACCAGAGAGCTGGCAAGCCAGGGTCATCACAAGTGGACACTGATCCAAGGGAGAGCTCTGGCAATGCTGGCACTGCAGCAGGCACCGGTTCTTGTCTTAAAAGGATGATATGAAACAGTAAAAAACCTGCTCTCACCAGGGAGCAAAGGGACTGACTGGGCACGGAAGACGTTTTTTTTTATGTGACACACAGCACATTAGGCAACTGATTCACCAATTTCCTACGAACTTCTGTCTCTTCTCTACATTTACGCCATAATCTTGCAAGCCAGGAACTTCCAGGCAAACAAGGAAGGCCAGAGTAGGCAGCTGTATAGATTAGAGTGAGATTGGTCTGACAGTAATACCTCCTATAACAACTCCAAGTTTCGGCTACTTCACAAGAATGAAAAAAGATGGGTAAACTCTAAATATCATCAACCCCCTGGGGCTGGACTTTACCTGGAAGGTCTAAAAATAAGGATTCTCACTGTAAGTGATTTCCATTTCACAACTCCTTCTCTTTTTATTTTCTATTTTGAGAGTCTCTTCCAGTCACACAGTCTCTAGTTATAGGAATTTAGAATGGCGAATTTCTTATCAGAAAGGGGAATTAATCTTTAAATGTACCCAACACTCATCACGGAGAAGTGGGTCTCTTCCCAGAGAGAATTCTGGTTAACAGCCAGTCACCCAAATTTTCCTGCAAAAGCCAGGAAACAAAAAGGAAGGAAACAATAAATGGAAGAAGTTAAAGGCAAGACAAAGGACTCAAAACAAAACAAAAATTGGTTTTGCTGCAGTAGTCTGCCAAGAAACATTGAGGTAGTGGAGAATAAAACTGCGTATTTGCTGCTTTTCACAATGAGGTTGTTTTCCCCACTGAGAGTGTTGGCCTTGAAAACATTTATGAATCCCCAGTCGTGACTCCACTGTTTTAGACAAGCAGTCCCCTGAGGATTTCACACTACCTTAACAAGGACATTTTAATATAAATCCTCTTTTTCTTTGTTCCACCCCCCACCCCACCCCCCCCACACACACACACTTTTGTGATTTTTCAAAACTGTCTCCAGTTGGGGAAAATGTACAGCTGCAAATTGTTCAAGCCTGTCAAACTTCAGCTTTTCATTTTTCCCTAGGGCCAGCGTTCCACTGGTTTTGGTTTTTTTCCCCCTAGACTTTTTTTACCTCACACACACACTTTTGTTATTTTTCAAAACTGTCTCCAGTTGGGGAAAATGTACAGCTGCAAATTGTTCAAGCCTGTCAAACTTCAGCTTTTCATTTTTCCCTAGGGCCAGCGTTCCACTGGTTTTGTTTTTTTTCCCCCTAGACTTTTTTTACCTGCTCTGTAGCTTTGCTGAAGTTGAGGGGGATTTGAAAGCTGCAATAGGAAAAAGAAAATGAAACATGACCTGGGGGTGCCCCCATGGAATGCAGTCAGCAAAGTCTGGGCAAGACGCTGAAAACCAACGTGCACAAGTCAATGTATGTGACAAGTTTTGCTTGGATCGCTGTTGCGGTGTATGGGTCCTCACAACCTCTTAACTTACACTGATTCAGAATATGAGCATCTCTACTTCCATTTCTAAACTGACTACACATTGTTCCTTGATTCACCATAACTTTGAAGAAGACATTTTTTCATAAACAGAAAGTGGAAAAAAAATTCACGTATTTCAAGTTTTGCTTTGAAGCTTCTCATGTAAAAATGGACTTTTCCCTGGAAATGACAAATTCCCAAACACAAAGACCAATTTTGCTAAAACATCATTCCTCAGTGAAGAAATATTTAAGGGGAAAATATTTTGACCTTTTTCATGGTGATCTTGGAATCTTTCCCTTTTGGGCAGCACAGTTAATCATGGGTAATAAAACTTCCCTGAATACTTTTTGAGAGATGCACAGGAGGCAAGATGATCAGAGCCAGTGTTGTAATCGTAGTCCCAATAAAAGACGGATTGCGCATCACAGCTTCCTCTGAACCGTAAGGTTAACCAGTTCAGCTAGCTTGGAATAGATATAAATGCTTTGTTTATTGTCAGCACTTGTCCAATGTCTGTTACCAAGATCAATGGGTGCAGTGACTATTGCCAGCACCCCGTAGGAACAGCTTTGTTGCACAAGCAGCCAAAAGCAATGCTCATCTTCCTCTTCTGTGGCTCCGCCTTTGCCACACGCTCCCCTCTGAACCATCCGTGCAGCTCCTGTTCCATGTTCAGCACAAATCTCTCTGCTTGCTCTGCCTCTGTTTGCATTTCTGTTTCCCCTTTCCTGTGCTCTTCTCCTCCCAGATCCTTTCCCAGGTCTCAGAGCTCTCTGCTGCTGCTCCAGCCATGTACCACACGCCTCCCTGCCGCCCTCCCTCTCCTCCCACCCAGCTGCCACCACCCCGCTCTCCCTGTCCCCCAGCACCCCGCAGCACCCATCATCGGGGATGCTCTGTTCATGCTCCGGCAAACATCAGCCTGAATTCCCTTCCCCGCTCCCGGAAGCGGGCCATTAGCCTTTCATCCACCCCACGTGCCTTTGGGAGCTTGGCTGGGAATGCCCAGGAACAGTGACCAGCGTGTCTTTCCACATGGCCAGAAATGAGAAGCAGCTCTCTGCTATCAATCAAGTAATTACTGAGACACTCAGAATAGCGGTCTCTTCATTACTGTGTCGTGGCACTCTTTTTGGCATCTGGGGAGCATCTTGAAAATCTCAGCACAGACCAGATTCATTATCAGGATCTGGTGTGGTCCAATGGGTGAGAATGCTGAAATAAAATCTGGATTTTTCACCCACCCTTTCTGCCTTGTGAAAGAAGGGATTGAACTCTCAGAAAGTGTGACTGTATGAACTCAGAGATGGGAAAATGTAGTTTGAAATCCACACGTAGTTTGTCCTTTTCAGAAGAAAATAGACATATTTTCCAGCTCTTTAGGAAAAAGAGAATACAGAGGCCAGGGCTTTCTGGGGACTGGGGGAACTCTAGATTTTTTTTCTGCTTCCTTTTTAGGTCAGTACTGTAAGAAACTCTGGCCACATCTACACAGGGAAGTTGTGCTGATTTAACTAAAGTCCGTTTTAGAATTCCTTTTAAGCCTGACAAGCTCCGGAAAATCCAGCCAGGACAGATGAAAATGCTACTGACCCTTCTGGTCCACCAAGAACCAAAGCCAGAGGTTTCCATTCCTATGAGGGAGTGGGCAGAATGTGACATTTGCCCACGTGCCAAAATCTTAGCACGAAGCTACTGTCCACTTTGGGTGTCTTAATATGACAAATGGTGACTCTCTGGGTACCCCAGGATGTCCAACTGTGAAGCAGGGTGCCTAAGGCACAAGCAGGATGCAGACCTACCAGCCCTGCTGAGTGAGAGCGGGGTCTGCTGGAGAAGCGGGGTCTGCTGGAGAAGCAGTGCCGAGAGCTGCCAGTGCAGGCTTCTTCAATTGCTATGCCAAGCTTCACCAAGGCTCAGCTGTCAGAGACACTGCACATGAAGCCCATGCACCGCTGACAGCAGTTACAGGGATAGCAAAGTCAAATACCATGTAGCTGGGTTTGTCAGTAGATCTCCAGGAGCTTTGCCATAGGAATATCATTAGCTCCATTCTTAACAGTGGGTAAACTGGTCTCAGAAACTCAGGTCTGCAAACAGCCCTACTCAAGACTGTTATTTAGGTTTTTATGGTTCTTGGTATATGATGGACTTTTGCATGAACTACGTTTTGAACACTCTCATATACTGCTAATGAAACCAGCCAAAGCAATGTCAGTTGTGGTGCAGCTCTCCAGAAATAAATTAAAGGGATGAAAAGATTTTCTTTACTGAAGGTCAAGACAACGACATAGCTTTCCTAAAGAAGTGGCGACCAGGAACCTTGCTAGGTTTCCTCTCAGGATGAAACATGCGGTATCACACTGACATGCAGCTGGGAATCACCATCTCAGTAGCAGCCTTGCTGATGGTCTCAGGAAAGACAAACAGACCTGACAGGGACTTTACTGTCCTCCTGCCTCCAGCTGGCCTCTCTGCTCCAGCACTAAAGCACGCTCACAGCCCAGCAGGAGAGTATTTTTCCACCTTTTGCACCTTTATGTTTGCTTTGGTCTTTCATAAACCCTGAATATATTAACTATAAGCAGGATGTACTGGCTTAATCAAAACATGGACCTTCCCCTGAGAGTTCTCCATAGCTAACGTGCCCACAGTATTTTTCATATCTCTTTTCTTCTTAAGAAGAAACCATATATAGGTCACAGTAGCTTATCTGCTAACACTATACATTTTCTTAAGAGCAGCTGGAATTGCTGACTGTCTTTGCAACAGAGCAAGAAAGAATATTCTAGGCTCATGGTTTTACACTTGCTCCGTAGGACAACTGACACAGGAGGAAAGGGAGCAGCAGATGGAAGTGCGGTAGCACAGGAGGTCATTTAAGCTGCCTCCTGCAGTTCAGGCACTGCTCGAAGGGGAACTGTGGAATCAGTGTGAGGGAGTTTCCTCTGTACCTTGGGCTTCTCCTCACTCACTGCTTAGGGTTTTGCTTTTGATTAACAGACCATCATGCCCTTGCAATCCATAGGACTCAATGAAGATGAGGAACTCCAGTCCACATCCTGTATCAGAAGTGTTCTAGCACTTCCCCTTTAATCAGCTGCATACTTATATACCTTAATAGGAGGAGTCTGAATTTAGGGGTTTTTTTTAAACCTGATCATACCCATTAAGTAGCCTGACAACTGCAAGTTAGCATCAGGGCTTCTTTCTGGCTTTTTGAATTATGGAGATCTTCAGAACTTTTTTTTCTTTCTTATTATTCATGCATTTATATTATTTCCATTCATTCTGTCACAGGAAAACACATTACAAGGAAATCAAAAGCTGAGTTTTTGGAATCTTTGCCCCAAAACCTCTGACAGAGAGAACAGGGGATGATGTAGCCCCTTAACAGTATAAACCTTGATGCACAGCCCCGACATTCAAAACATCTGCAGGCACAAGAAGACGTTTCAGTGTTTCAGATGTTTAGCGCAGCAAAAAAGTTTGGCTGGCTGGCTTCACCCATCACCCGGGCTGGAAAGGGAACTGCAGGCAGCACAGCGCAGAGAGCATCCCCGCTGCTGGCCGGACCCTCAGCAGCCTCGCTCTGTGTGCTGGCACGGTAGCATCACGCTCCTGGGAGGGCTCTGTGCCCAAACTGATCCTCCCTGCCAAGGCGCAGTAGAGCTTCCCGTCCCTGGCACGGTGCCAGGCTAGCCAAAGAGTCCCAAGCTGTCCCTGAAGGCACCGTGTGATGTGGCACCATGTCACACATGACGTGGCACCATGTCACACGTGACGTGGCACCACGTCACACGTGATGTGGCACCACATCACACACGCGTTCGTAGCTAAGCACTGCGGCGCTGCGGCTTTGCCCTCTGCTGTCCCAGTGATGGGGGTAGAGGTACCCTAAAAGTTTTATGCCTGTAGCTTTCATAGGGTCACACTCTGTATAGGGCTTGTCTCTGTCTTTTTCTGAACGTTGCTGAGTTCAGCGTCACAGACCCGTCTGCTGCTGAGCGCCCTTGGGCTTTGGCTTAGGCTAAAGGAATTCTTGAATGTCACACCTCTTTCTTGGATAAAGGGAGACTAAAAAATAAACAAAACACCCACACAAACAGAAAGAAGTTCCAGTTACTACAAGCAAATGCAAACTAGTTGGTCCCTGCTTCAGCCTTATGGGGTCCTGCTCTTACCACACCCCTCACCTCCCTCCGCCCTCGCCTTTGGGAGCCAGGAGCTGAGCGGAGGAGGCTGCAATGGTGCCTACTGCAAGCTGCATCGCTCCCACGCTGGCACTATCAGCCTTGATTTTATGAAGTACTGAGCACTTGCAGAGGGTTTTCAGAGGGTTGCTTTTCAATCTTCTCTTGCATTAATCACAGAAAAGACTTACTTGACAGTTTCTGTAGCTTGAATGGCTGTCAGGCGGTACAAACCACAGAAAGTAAGTGCCTGCATTCTGAAAAATTCCCTCTTTGCAGTTGAAGATCAGTCACTCTTACTCAAAAAAGGAACGCTTCATTATTTTCATCCCTAAACACTAGTGTCGGTTCCCTCTTTAAACTCCAGAATTTTATGTCCTGCCCATATTAGGACAGCTACTTCAGTGGTGATTTAACCAACCCAGCCTGAACTGCCGGTATGTAAACCTCTTCTCGTAGGCTTGTCCCTGGAGCAGCCCCCGTGGGCATTTCAAGGTCTGTAGCAGCAAGAGCAGCTGCAGTGCTCCAGCCAGCCCCTTGGCCTTGCCCACCGGCAGCGGGAATAACAGCACCCCAGGGAGCAGCCTGCGGCGTTTCCCATGCAACCTGAGTCATGGTACGCCAGCAGAAAGGGTACTTGTCTGCTGGAGAGAAGCAAAGTGGATTTCGTGGGCTTTTCGACGGACTCCCCGCAAAAAAGCGTCCCACTTTTGACCTTGTGGGAAAGGGAAAATCCATTTGCATCTCCCCCAGGGTGTAATACTGGCAGAGAACTGCCCTTTCAAGGAAAAAAGGGAGAAAGCCAAGCCATCCATGCCCATCGCCAGGGGCTTTGAATCAAAACTGAATCAGTCCTTATTCTGTATTGTATCATGCTGAGCCCATGCCTCAGCGCTTCCGCAGAGGCTTGAAACCAGGAGGGCTCTTTTCCTGCCTTTGATGAATAACTTCTGCATCAGTGGGAGCTGGGGCTGGCTGGTGGGTGATCTCTGCAATACCACAGCTTGGCTGCAGCAAAGGATGTGCTGTATGTCCTCGGCCTCAAGCACCCCCATGAACTCTTCATTCCTGGTTATGTGCCTTGGGCATCCGGCCCAAGAAACCAGCCAGGATTTGGCATTGGGCAACTCACTGAGGATGGGGATGGGATGTCGGCCTGTGGGTGAGGGTCAGGATCAGGCCCAGTGGGGGGAACCGGCATCAGATGCAGCCCCGGGATGTCCAGGCAGGGCCATGGTAAGGCCCATTAGCCTAAGCCCCAGGCATGTGCTGCTGGTGGTCTGCTAACTCCGGCTCTGTCGAGGCAGGGTCCTCAAGGCAGCAACAAGCTCCCACGCGGGGTCACCCCTAGCAGCCGTTCACCTTGGCTTCTTTAAAAAGTGCCAGGAGTCACGGTGCATGTGTCTGTCTGTCTGCCTGTCCATCCTGCCCTTCCTGCCCTCCCCCTCTCTCACCTGCCAGCTAGCCCAGAGCCTGTTGGCCAACACCACCCATGACTCTCAGGGTCGGGAGTTTTGAAAAAAATTAAATTCTGCCAAGTCTGCGAGAAGAGGCAGTTTGCAGGGTGAGTGGCCCAGGGGGCAGAGGGATGCTACGGCAGGAGGATAACCCTCCTAGAGCACCGGCAAGTCTGCAGAGAAGGGGCACCTTGTAACCAACCCACCACATGAAGATCTCCTGTCTGCTCTTGCCATCACAAGAGCTGAAGGCACAGCTCTGTAGGAAATGAGGCTTCACAAGCTCCAGGGCTAACGCACAGAACTGGCTACCCTACCTTGCTCTTCAGAGCCCCCAGTGAAAGAGCTGCCACAAAATGAGACTTGGGCCACCCTTACCCCTATATGACGGTACGTATTATCCCCTTGGGTCTCCATCACTTGCCTGCCAGGAAGTGGCAAGAGGAGCTTCATAGGGAAGTGAATAGGTTTGATAGAATAAACTTGACCCTAATCCTCAGGGGTCCTCAGAGTTCACTGTGCCTCTGAAAGGATTTAATATCATGTTTGCCTTAGAATGTTTGGTTTGCCAAGCAGTCCACGGAAAGCCTGCGATAGCTCCCCTTTTCACTGTGTAACCATTTAACGTGCCCTCTTGCAAAGGCGAAGGTGGCTTCACAGCACCAAGCTCCCCTGTATCCTACGAGGAATACAGAGAGTCACCGGTTTTTCTAGCATTGTGACAGGCAGACAGATGGACACATTGCTGCATGTCATCTCCTTTTTCTGGCGTGTGCTGGGCTCGCTCTGTACTTTCCAGTTGTGCTGGGGCTGTTGGCCTCCTGCCTGCCTTCAGTCAGCTGCCGGTGAGTCACCCCGGCCGCCCGGCAGGACTTTCTGAGAACACCCACAAAAGCCATCAGTGACAGCAGATCAGAGCGCATCCCCAGAAGACGTGCACCTCTCCTCCGCCCCCTTCACAAACTTTCACTGGGCGCGAACTCGCTGCCTCTCAGTGACGGCTGCTGCCGGCTCCCACCACAGCAAAGGCAAAAAAAAGCAACTGGGTTAACAATTTCCAAGAATAACAGAGGAGCACTTTTCTTTTTCATGCATCATTTTCATGAATGAGTTATTCATTCAGCTGTGGTAATTCCTGCATTCACAAAAAAAAAAAAAAAAGCCAAACCAGCAAACACAAACACGGTGACTTCTCTTGGCTGCCTGTGGCTGCTCAGCCCTGGGGTCTGTGGGGAGGGGACAGACCAGCACCAAGCTTCTGAACCGGGAGGAGGGAAGGGAGAAGCGTGATACAGTTCAGCACAGCGACTGCCCCGCAGGCAACATCGGTGCCCTAGTCTTGGAGCTGAATTTGCACACAACTGATTTTAAGTTGGGAAGTGAAATACCCCAAATAACTGCAATTATTTTAATGCTGTGGTACGATATTTTGTATTCTGGGGAGATTAAACTGTCAAATTCTGGCCAGCCCTATCTGCTTTGTCTCTAGGTATATCAGCAGCTTGCTTACCAGGGGTATCCCACTGGGCATATCTTGCTGGGCAAAGCTGGGTTTCTGTTCCTACCTCTGAGCCTACAAGGCATCCCATGAGGCTCAGGCACTCCTGCTTGATTGAGCCTTGCTTTAGCATTAGAAGCTCCTCAGGCACTGGGTTCTTCATCCCCTCTGCCCTGTGCTCACCTCCTCTGAGCTCATCTTAAAATACCAGCTGCCAAGCCGTCACTTATACAAGCCCACTGCCTGATCGCAGTAAGAGAAATAGGGAAATAGGATTGCTCCTGGAATGGAGCTAAATCTGTTGGTCAAAGGTGGAGAGAAGGGTCAAAACATTTTCCTTTTACCTTTTCAACACTTCACCCAGTTCTGAGACTTTTCATGACACTCAAAGTGTGGGATAGCAGCTAATCCTAGGCACAGGATCACAGGGTGTGAGGCTGGAAGGGACATTGAAAGGTCTCTGCTCCAACCTCCTGCTCAAAGCAGACTCAGCTGTGAGCTCAAACCAGGTCACTCAGGGCTCTGCCCAGTCGGTATTGAAAACCTCCAAAGACAGAGACTGCACAACTTCACTGGGTGACCTGGTCCGGTGCTTGATTGTCTCCTCATGGGGAAGTGTCTCTTCATATCCAGCATGAGCCTCTTGTTTCAACTTCAGCCCCTTGTCCCTTGTCCTCCCAGTGCATAGAGCTGTGAAGATCCTGGCACTGTCTTCTTGCTGACCTCTCCACAGGTGCTGGGGGGGCTGCCGTTAGGTCCCTCCAAAGATGCCTTCTGCCCCAGGCTGAACCCAACCCAGTCCCTCAGCCTCTCCTCACAGGCTAAGTGCCCCAGCCCTGACCATCTTGGTCACTTGGTACACTCCTGTACTTGGGGGGGCAGGGGCGTGTACAAAACTGGACATGGTATTCTAGATGTGTTCTGATGAGTGCTGGGTGGAGGGGGACAATCCCTCCCTTCCACCTGCTCCCTCTTCTCCTGTTACCACAGCCCAGGACGCTGCTGGTTTCCTTTGCTGTGAGGGCATGTTGCTGGCTCCTGTTCAGCTTGCTGCCCGCCCCCAGTCCTCCTGCCCCAGTCAGCCCCCTCCCTATATCACTGCAAGGGCCTTTTCCTCCCCAGGAGCACAACTTTGCATCTGCTTCTGTTGAATTTCATGAGGTTCCTGTCAGCCCATGCCACCAGCCCGCCTGGCGCTTGGCAGCCCTGTCTTTTTACCATCTTTACCTTTGCGCTGGATTGGAGGTTCCCTACTTTCTTCAGTTGCTGCGCAAGCCTAGAAACCACTGGAAAAAGCAAATGTTCTCTTTAAACCAGTTGTGCAAGCAGTCACAGCATATGGCAGCTACGTTTGCAGTGAAGCTTAGCAAATTTAAAGGCTGAAAGATATTTTTGATTTTCTTGGCTTCCACTGACAAAACACCGCAGTGCTTTTTAATTATAGACAGCAGAATACTTCAGGCAGCTCAATCCTCAGCTTATATTATGAGATGTTCATTTTGGGGAGTGCTATATGAGTTTATTACTGAAATGGGGTTCAGAAAAGGACAGACCTGGAACACAGGGAGAAGCACTGCCTGCCCTGGTTTCCTCTGAATAACACCTCAAATCACCTCCCTAACTAATATCATGAAGATAAAAGGGTAAAAGGGTGGACAGGCATGACCCTCCATTCTGGTCTCAGTAATTCTCAGAGAAGCTCCTTGCTATCCCATTGCCATTACTCTGGTCAAGCGCCAGAAAACAGCGCTCAGGACCTTAAAACGCACTCAGAAACTTCAGCGTGGGCAGGACCTTTCCTTGGTGCGGCCATCCAAGATGCGCAACGCAGCACCGACGCCAGCAACGCTAAGGGGAGGCAAAGCCTTTCGGCCTGGCAGTAGGAACAGTTTATTTCACTCTCGGTGTTTACCAGAAAGAGGAACGATCTGATTTAGCCGTGCTGCTGCCCCCTCACCAGTAACCCATCCACCTCATAGGTCCGTGTTTATTTTTATAACATGCCTGTCACCAGTGACTGCCTGAAACTGGCTCCCTCTCCCTCCCGCACACGCCTCCCTCGCCCACGCTGCTGCCACCAAAAGGGCTGCAGCAGAGGGGACCTTCCCTCCCCGCACACGCCCCGCTCTGCCGTCGCGACCAAACGTTATTCGCAGGCAGGAGGGGCCGGCAAAACACAACAAGAGCCGGAGGGTGAAAAGTCTAAGAGGGTGCAGGTTGTGCTTAAAAGCCAAGGACGCCAAGCGCCGCCTCAGCGAACAGGAAGCCGAAGGACGTCAGCAGAGTTGCACGCCTGGGAACGCAATGTGCCTGCGATCAGCCTCTGGCCTCGGCCGCAGCGAGCCCAACCAGCCTGCTGGCGTAGCTGGCAATCACCTCGATCACACCTGGGTTTGCCAGGTCAAAAATGGGATAACCATCGCTTTCCGCCTCAGAGCTGACGTCTCTGCTGGCAGGAGCACGTGCCCTTAAAGGCAAAACACTTTTAGACGGCTGCTAGAAGCAGAGCTGTGCAGAAAACAGTCGCAGTTCAGAAATCGCAGAGCTTTTGTCAAAACAGTAGAAAAGGTAGAAAGTCAGTGTAGAGTAAAAATAAGCAAACCAACAGACTTGCAAAAACTGCTCATTAAAAATCAGTCATTATCTGTCCAGCTGGAATCAGTAGCCACTTTTGCAACAGGGCTGACGACCTCTCTGAGTGGAAATGATCCACTTCCATCTGCCCGGTGTTGCTGGTCTCATGGTAAGAAGTTACTAGGGTTGTCTGGTAGAAAATGGCTTCATTTCAGCTATTACAAAATACAAATTTCGAACTAAATTAGTTGTTGTTGGGAAATGAAAAGTAATAGTGGCTTTCCCTTGCCATATAGCTAAAAATCACTTTCAGTAAAGTGGCAGCTGATTCCTGTGAAATTGCCACATACTCAATACATGAGAAGTAGGTGCATTAAGTAAATGTGCAGTAAGAATGATTCAAGTGGTTTTCCTTTGTTTTTTCCTCCATTACATAATTACAAGAGTTTGGCTAATGCAAAATTCTTGATAAATTAAGCAGAAGTACCGGAATGAATTAATATGCAAGTGGATATATGGTACATGCATATATTTGAAGTCGGTACTTGAGGACAGAATTTTGCTGGGTAAGGAGAAAGTAAGGTTGCCACTTTCAAAAGAGAATATTAATAAGGTAACTGCTATGCAGGCAGCAGCTGCTGAGTACGATCCACAGCACCAAAAACTACTGGCACATCCACACTGAAACAAGCCGAGCCAGCCTGGTGGCATTTTTAGCAGGATGGGACAGTGTGGGAAAGTGAGGACCTGCACCATGAATTTATATCCAGGCAGATAGAAAATTAATTTTCAATTTGTGGTCTGAACCCTCATGCTGGTACTAAAATAACATAGCTGTGTTATTGGCTTCAGCTGAGCTGTTCTGATTTATTCAGGGTCCAGTGCTTTGCTTAACTACCTGGTTGATAAAAGTTAAATAAAAGATAAGTTTATAGGACAAGAAGGGGAATAAGACCTGATCTGAAGTTCTCTGAAGGCTTTCAAAAGAGACATTAACCTTATTTGTGTTTTTTTCTGTGGAAAGCCAAGTCCTAAAATGTTTTGCTGGCATTGCCATGGCAGGAATGTGACTTCCCA
The DNA here is from genome assembly GCF_000687185.1 of Egretta garzetta. Lineage (NCBI taxonomy): Eukaryota > Metazoa > Chordata > Aves > Pelecaniformes > Ardeidae > Egretta > Egretta garzetta. The sequence continues at coordinate 6,153,682 of NW_009260493.1, read as the reverse complement.
GGTTGCCTCGCACCACTCCCCATCTCACTGTGCTGCCTCAGCCGTGCCCTGAACCCCGCCTGGCGTCAGCACCCTACCGCGATCACTCAGCCGACTTGCTGGGGCACCCTAAGCACCACCACCCAGCCCAAGTGAAACCACTGACGTCCATTAAGAATTACTCGTTCAGCACACAATAAAAACAAGAAATAGGGCAGATTTCTGCAGTGCTCGTCATCCCAGGCACGGCGAGAGAATCCTGGGGGATGGGTGGGTGAGGACAAGGTCACCAAATGGCACCGATGCCCTCTGACCACCTGCAGAGCGACTCAGTTGCCCATGTACACTCTAACCCACCTCCATTGTGATGGCCCCCATCTTCACTGCAGACATGTGAAATGTCGAAGCAAAGCAGTCCCAGGGCTCGCAGGCCTCGGCCAGCAGCAGCGAGAGAGAATCCTGGGGGATGGGTGGGTGAGGACAAGGTCACCAAATGGCACCGATGCCCTCTGACCACCTGCAGAGCGACTCAGTTGCCCATGTACACTCTAACCCACCTCCATTGTGATGGCCCCCATCTTCACTGCAGACATGTGAAATGTCGAAGCAAAGCAGTCCCAGGGCTCGCAGGCCTCGGCCAGCAGCAGCGACAACAGCATGAGCCAGTGACGTGGGGTTTATGGCTTGGCGATGCTGCTGGCTCCAGCTGCAGAACAGGGGCACCTGCGACATCCAGCCTGTGGTGGCGGGTTTTCTAGGTTGGCTTTTCACTATGGAGATGGAAAACAAAGTCTGAAACTAGGCATTTCCATTATAAATTCCTATTTTCCCCACGTTTCTTTAATGGGAAAAAGAATCTTTCATTTCCTTCGGGAAAAGTGGAAGTGTTTGGTGCCAAATGATGCTTATACTCACACTATTTGGCTCCAACTGCAGAGTGTGCAGTTAAGGAATTGGAAGTTAAACGTGAGGAGACACTCCAGTCAGTAAAGGTAAGGAGACACCGGATCAGATTGCAGAGAGAGTGTGAAACCCTTATCATTGCAGGTGTTTAAGAATAGGTAACAGGGGCATCTGTCAGGATGGTCTGAGGTGCGTGGGGTCCTGCCTCAGGGCAGGGGCAGCACAGGTCACCTCTGAGTGCCGGGCTTCTTACCTTGTCTCTCATGGCCCAGTAAAAACTCATCTCAACCTGCTACTCCAAAAAGTGCTGTGGCCTCCACTGATGCTAAAAAGTGTCAAAACCTCAGTTTTAAATATCATGAGAAAGATAGTAACTATGCAGCAACACAGTTTCTCTAACATCAGGCAGAGGTAAAGGATCAGCAGTGACTCAGAGAAAATAATGCCGCCTCCTGAATCATTGCTTCCACTGCTGCCGCGTTACCCTCTGCAGCACCAGGGAATTTCCTTCACCTCTCCCACCCTCCAGCAGGGCCCCGAGCACTTCATCTGCTGATGTGTGGCTGTGTGACAACCTAAGGCTGTGCAACGACCCAAGGCTGTGCACAGTTAGAGACAGGCGGTTTGGCCAGGGTTATTTCTCAGGAACAATCATTGCACTTATCTGTTAGGGAATAAAATTCTCCGGCGTGCCAAAAAGCACTTTCAGTTCTCTAGAGAATGGTCGCTTCTCTCAGATGTTAGCCACATGGATAAAAGTGGTTGCTGCCTCAAGAAGCCGAGCAAAGCGAGGCAACTCAGGCCGCCTGTCTCCTTATCTGACAAGGATTACAGCCATCGCTACGTACCTGTAGCACAGCAGCCCACCGCAGACTGGGGCAGGCCACTGTTGTGTTCTGCCCTGAGCTGCCACCCAAATCCTCTCCCCTGTGCACTGCTTTCATCCACATTGCTCAACAGACTTTGCAAAGGAGAGCAGCATCCTTATTCGCGTTCAACAGATGAGGAAACTGTCAGAGAAATACCATAGCAGAAGCAAGAGTGCAACCCAGGTCTTGTACGCCAAGAGCTGGCTGATAGGCAGATGGTCGTCATGAAGGTGTATGGCCTTGTCACCATGATAAAACACTGTCCCTCCTGCCGGTGAAGGGGTTGAGCTGAGGAAACTGGGCCCAGAGCTCAAGGGACAGGCTGCAGTTCTTGCCCTGAAGCATTAGCTCAAGCAGCAACACCCCCCTGGGGCTTTGTGCCTGCTTACCTATATGCTCAGCTGCAGGTAGCTCACTCAAATGCAAAAGGCATCCAGCTCTCCTGATACTCAGCTGTGGTATCCCCTCCTTAGGACCATTAGCTGCTGGCCTACACAAAAGCAGAGTCTCAGGCTGGTCTCTCTGACAGCCACCAGGCCAGGCACACGACGGTCTTCAGTTCTGGGATGTGTGTGCCAGACAGTGCAGTTCTAAGGCAACCTCACATACAACCCAGCTAAGACACTTGTCCCTCTTCAGACTGTCCCACAAAGTCCAACAGAAACCATCATAACCATTTTCTGCACCTCCCGGCAAGAGAGAGACAGGTCCAGGGAAGAGACCTTGGTACCAACACTCGTTTTTCTAGGAAGACCATTATGGCAGCTGCAGTGGCTCTTAATTCACCTGAACTGCTTCACATCCATAAGAGTCTTTTTTTTTACCATGAGGGCTGGAGAAGACAACCTGCAAACAATGGCCCATCTCTTCCTTATCGCTCTTTCTGCCTTATCAGCGAGATGGTATCTTGCTGCTGACTAAGGCCTCAGTCCCTGCATGTGTGCTTATCTTTATGTGATACTGAGGTCACAAAGAAAGTACATGTACAGGTCCCAAGTCCAAGACAGTTTGGAGATAAAATTGGTCTCCTTGATGTATGGGGACAATCTTTTTAGCAGGGCTGGTTGTGACAGGACAAGGGGTAATGGTTTTAAACTAAAACAGGGCAGATTTAGCCTGGATATAAGGAAGGAATTCTTTACAATGAGGGTGGTGAAGTACTGGAACGGGTTGCCCAGAGAGGTGGTGGACGCCCCATCCCTGGAAGCATTCAGGGCCAGATCCAGTTGAAGATGTCCCTGCTCACTGCGGGGGGATTGGGCTAGATGGCCTCTAAAGGTCCCTTCCAACCCAAAATATTCTATGATTCTATGGTTCTATGTGAGAAGAGCAGTCAGAAAGCATTTGGGATATTTTCTAATGATGGCAATTGTATGCACAGATGTTTCAAACAGCCACTCAAACACTAATCTTCTGGCTACAACTGTAGGAAATGCCTTCATCTGAGAAACTGTCATGTTCCTCTAGGGACACTGCATTACTTTGCCTTTCAATGTTCTAATTTTGCTTCAAAGCTCTTCTAATGCTTTTCTTAGAAAAGAAAACCTGATCGGATGGAAACTGGAACAACAGTCTGGGATACCTGAAAGCCCTCTCACCTTTGGATTTCTGTGTGGTGCTGCATGCAGTTTTGTGTACTGTGCATTTTTAACCACTGAGAGACCACAATCACCTTTTGGAAGGGACTGAGGGGCTCATTTCCAATTGAATAAGTTTTCCCTGGGACATTCTCCCCAAAGTTTAGCTCGTGTGTAACTGAAATTTGCATAAGAAAGTTTGAACAGTTTTAAAGGCTTTCCCTCCCCACTTGCTAAGCAGAGAGCTAGTGGCTTCCTGTTAAGGAAACATTTAGTCTGCTCTTGTCTTTGTTAGTCAAGTCTGGCATTCCCCTCCGAAAAAAAAAAAAAAAAAAGAGAAAGAAGAGAAGATATTGCTTAAAAGAAAGCAGTCGAGCGATGCTAAATTAGCCTATACCTATATAAATGTTCATGAGCGTGGGCGCATCCTCCCACATCTGGTACACGAAGTGGGCTGAGATGACTGACCGCTACACTCACCACTTCCAGAGCCCATCCATTTCTAAGAATATAGTGGCTTTTCATTCCCACAGGGGCTTTTCATTCCCACATGCACATATCTTTAGCACAGTTTTACTCCAGGCCAGCGCAGCAAGGATGGGCTTTTCCACTGAACACAACGTACCAATGACTTCAATCTGCCCTCTCTCGAAGCGGCTGTGCCAGCGACCGAACCAGATAAGTCCCTTTTGGGGTGATACTGATCATGTAACTAAGGCGAAGAAAATGGGTTGGATGTCAACAGCGGTCCCTAAGCAACAACTGATCTGTTGTTGTGGCCACTGACAGGTATGAAAAGAGCCAACCAGGTTAAGAGAGATTTAACATCTGCAGTAGCAGATTTGCTATTTGTGGAGAAAGTAATTAACACTTTATTGTGCCAAAATGCTGTGGAAACGAAAGGAGACAATAGGAAAGGATGAAAGTGGTTTGACCTTCTTTCTTAGATCAGCATCTCGTACTTAACTCCTTTAATTCGGTAAACATGCACCTGCTAGGAGAAAAGCACTGTTGCTTGAAGCAGCTCTGCAACCTTGCATGACGCAGCATCACCGACCTGAGTTACTGCGCAACTTTCCAAGCCACTTCAGCAGCATGTAACAGCAGCAGACTCTCCCCCACTGATCAAATAACGGCAGGAGGACCGTGCACGTTCTCCCTCCAGCTGTGGCAGCCTTGTGCTACTGGCCAGAGGCAACACACACAAGGTGAAACTACCCTCTGTCACGACTGCTAGGCAGGGCAATGCCAAAGGCTTGCAGCAGTATTGAACACTTGTGTTTGCAAACCATAGAGCTGAGTGCTTCAACAACCCAGGAGTAGCGCTTGCCAACACGCTCCCAGCAGCACACTCCTGTCTTGGTGGGGCAAACCATTCCAACGTGACTGGTCACCTCACTTGCCTTCGTTTGGTGGTGTCTTTTTGGGAGATACTTAAACAGACCAGATTCTTCTATGGTGCTGCATGAGTGCCCTTCTTTGAGTTTCTGTTGGGTGTCCAGTACTCAAAAAATAAAGACACCCCAAAGTAAACAGTAATCTTTGAAGAGATGAGTGGCAAAGGCAGCCATTTAAAAAATAATGACTAGTCACATTATATTAAAAAGGATGCTTCTATATACCTTCCTAAGAAGGGTATTGTTATTTTTGAGTAAGCCTCATTCAGTTAAAACAGAGCTGTAGAAAGATGTTTATTACCTGATTTGGCTATTTTTGGTTTTCTTGAAAGTGAGCACAGCTTTATGACCCATAACTGATTTGCGGATACGGTTCCTACACGGAAGAGCTACAGCTTCTCCTTTTTTGAGTGGGTTAACAGGATGATGTTTCACTCTACGTGTCTTTAAGAGACTGTGTATGTTGGTTAAGAGACTTTCTATAAAATGTCTACACACACAGGTCTATTCCACCTCAGCTAATCCAATTCCAGGATGTGTTTGAAATATCCACACTCCAACAGCCCTCTCACTTACTAGAGTCAGCATCCAAACTTTAAAAAAAAAAAACAGAGGCAAAAAGAGTCACTTTGCTCCTCAGGCAACCCCAGATTTTTTGGCAAGTGACTTTGTAAATGAGGGGTAGGATTTTTTACTGGAACCGTACAATTCTTGCTTCAGACGTAGCTTCTCAAGAAAGACCTAAGTTCCATCAATGTAGAAGCATAGAGCACCGTCTTCATGGCTGTGTAAATGTCTCTCCTCTGGAAGCAGATTGCTGCTTGCCCTTAGCTGTGCTACTACCTGCATATGAAGATGGAATGGTTCAAAAATACCTATATGATTTTGGAGCTTATGCCAGATTTTTTACATAAATACTTGGGATTTTTGGTATACCTTTTTTTTAGTCAGTATAAACATGCTGATAAGAGAGGTGATTTTCTGCCAAAATATTTGTGCCGGTAACAGTTACAAAACACAGCTGTAGTAAATACTTTTTATTAACTACCAGCTGTTGAATTGCAGCAAGTTGCATTGGTATGAAACAATATTTTGTATATATTTATTTATAAATATCTTTGTGCTTATTTATGTATTAATACACACACACTGCCCAATGAATACCGATAATATTTTAGTATGAGACAATGTATGTATTTGCCAGTGCCTGCATCCAGGAAGACCAGTATGGAGAGTGACATTTGTGTGTGATTTTCATAAACCAAGGTTCATCCAGACAGAGAAGCATATCAGGCTGCAATATATTGGCTGAATTTGCCTCTTTACCATGTCCACAGAGTCCAGAGTCGCTGAGGTGGGAAGGCACCTCTGGAGATCATCTGGTGGAGGTCACCCAGTTCAGAGGAAGGTCAACTTAAGCAGGGTGCTCAGCATTGTGTCCAGTCAGGTTTTGAATGTCTCCAAGGGTGGAGACTCCACAGCCTCTCTGAGCAACATCTTCCAGGGTGTGACCACCTTCACAGTAAAAAATTTCTTATGTTTAAGTGAAGTTTCCTGTATTTTGGTTTGTGCCCATTGCCTCTCCTCCCGCCACTGGGCACCACTGAGCAGAGCCTGGCTCCCTCTTCTTCACATCCTCCCATCCGGGTACTTGTACACATTGATGAGATCCCCCAAGCCTCCTCTTCTCCAGGCTGAGCTGTCCCAGCTCTCCCACCCTCTCTTTGTATGACAGATGCTCCAGTCCCTTCATCATCTTTGTGACCTTTCACTGGTCTCACCCTAGCAAGTCCATGTCTTACTTGTACTGGGGAGCCCAGAACTGGACCCAGCACTCCAGGTGTGTCCCTCCAGTACTGAGCAGAGGGGGAGGATCCCCTCCCTCCACCTGCTGGGGACGCTCCTCTTGGTGCAGCCCAGGATGCTGCTGGCTGGTTTTGCCACAAGGACACAATGCCAGCTCATATTAGCAATAATCCAGACTTTTCACAGAATCACGGAATCACAGAATGGCAAGGGTTGGAAGGCACCTCCGGAGATCATCTAGTCCAACCCCACTGCTAAAGCAGGTTCACCTAGAACAGGTTGCACAGGACATCGTCCAGGCGGGCTTTGAATATCTCCAGAGAAGGAGACTCCACAACCCCCCTGGGCAGCCTGTGCCAGTGCTCTGTCACCCTCAAAGTGAAGAAGTTCTTCCTTGTATTCAACTGAAACGTCTTGTTTCATTTTGTGCCCATTGCCCCTTGTCCTGTCGCTGGGCACCACTGCAAAGAGTCTGGCCCTGTCCTCATGACATCCACCCTTAAGATGTTTGTATGTGTTGATGAGGTGCCCTCTCAGTCTTCTCTTCTTCAGGCTGAACAAGCCCAACTCTCTCGGCCTTTCCTCATAGGGGAGATGCTCCAGTCCCCTTATCATCCTTGTTGCTCTCCTCTGAACTCTTTTTTTCGGCGCAGATGAGACAAAGGTCGCTTCTGAAGGTGGGACCTGGGCTTCCAAATCATTTATCTATTTCTGAAAATAGCTTCCAGCACTTTTTCCCCAAAGAAGGTGATGTGTGGTTGGGTTTGTGGCCTGTTTATCTAAGCAGAGAGACACAGGCTGAGAGGGGCAATCAGATTGTTTGCCGATCCCAGTGTTATGTGTCTTCTACTCACCCCTTCACTGAACAAACTCAGTTGCATTCAGTGGTGTTTGGCTGATGCTTATCATCCAGAGAGCTGTCCTGTTTTAATATGACATTCGAGAGATCTTGGCTCCATCTTGCATTTGTTCCAATAACGGTTAACCATAATTTAGCTATGAGCATCTAACTTCTCATTTGAACTTGTCTAGCTTTGACTTCCAGACACTGGGGTTTGTTTGTCTTTTTCTACCATTAGCACCTAGTCCTGTTTTCTTTATCAAATGCCTATCAAAACCCAAGCTGATCTTCTTTCAGACCAAAGTTTTGTGCCTTTAAACCTCCCAGTGAAAGATGTTTTCTCCAACCTACGAATATGCCTCTTCATTTTTTAAAACTGAATTTTCTATTTCAAACTGGAAGGAGGTCTTATGCACTCAATTTTTTGTCTGGTTTTTTCCAACTATATCAGCTGGTCAGATAAGTTATGAACTCTACCTACACTGCACTGCCTCTCCATTTTTTCACTGGTCTTTAAAAAACAGAGTAGAAACTTCAGGGCATAAGTTCATATGTTTGCATGCATCAGCCCACTATGAAAAACTGAGATGCCCTTTCAGATAATAATCCAGATGTTAAAATGGACTGGATTAGAGATGACACCATAAAGAATTAAAATCAGCAGTCCTGCTGTGAATCCTTCTCCAGAAATATCTTATTGCAGGAGAAGAGGTATGCCGGAAAGATCATCTTCCAGAAATTTAACCAGATAAGCTAGAAGCTCCCTAACCACATGTCTGCTGTAAAACCTCATTAGTAGGATCCTTAATACCTTGAGATGAATTTAGAACTTAAGACCTCCTTGAACTCTGTTCCCTTCCAGATCTCAACGTACCTCTCAGGAGCTGTTCGTACCCATTGCCTCCTCCATGCTATGGGTCCCAGTCCTGATTGTCAGTGCTTGTTGTGAGCAAACCCTAATACACCCCAACAACAAATACAGCAGAGAATCAGTTGTCTAAATGAGATACACGCTGTGACGGTGGTGAAGAAAAATGATAGGTTAAGGCCTGCAGCATTTTCTGCTCACAGCTGATATTAAACATTTTCCAGTAGTTGATGTCAGGGCCACAAGTTCAGCTGTAGTTAGAGCAACAGCAGAAGAGAAGGTAAGAATCGGCACAGTCCCTTTGCTTAATGACTGCTTTCTTGGGTTTGCCTTGGAAAGGCTGGAGACAATTTTATATGACAAAAATAAAAATGTCTTGGCTGGAGACAAGACATTGACCTTCCTGCTATGAATACAGAGTATGCAAAAGAGAAAACTCATGTCTGAGACCAAGAGAAGCCACTAGTGAAGACAGCTACCAGGAAAATTTTGTATACTGAGTTTTAAAATGTTACTGATAAATGTCCCACATGGTATCAGACTCATTGCTCTGAATCTACAGACTGAAATGATATTTGGAATAAATTTCACTCCAACCTTATTTTCATGCTGGAGAAGAAAACAAAGTTTTGGGTTCTTTTTTGCTCAGAAATGAAGTATTTCTGTACCCAAAATAGTGACTAGGGTAAGGACCTATTCTTGGTTTGGAGTTTTTTTTCTTCCACTGACTTTTTGATAATGAGCAACCTACATTGTAGAGGGTTTCTTTTTCTCCCCCTGTTCCCAACTGGCCTCACAGATTCCTGTGACTCACAGACATTTTTAAAAAACAAACCACCAAATATGTGATTTTAGAAATATCAGTTATGGTTTCATTATCAGTTATTAGAGGGGATTCCACATAGTCTCAGCGCAATGGAAAGGAGTACCCCTTTGCTCACTAAGGTACAGGTGGACGTCAGTTCTAGGAAACCGCCTTTAATTCCAAAGCCAGACCCCCCATCCGCATCCCTGGCTTTGAGCTGTTGATAGCAGAAACTCTTCTGATTCCATCAAATCTGATCCATCCAGACCCCAGAGATTTTTTGTAAAATTAAGATTTCCTTCAGTGTCAGGCCTGGATTTCTCCTCTAACGTGCCTGGTGTTCCAAAATAATTATTCATCCCAGACCTGTCCCTAGTTACGTTAAACGGTAAAACAACTACCAGACTTGCCAACCTGCCCTTACCGGACTCCAAGGTAAACTGCAGATCTGTGTTTATTTATGCAGTGTTCCTAACCCAATGTGACTGGAAGAAAAATGCATGTCTTGTTTGATCCTTGGGGGAAAGAGCAAGATGCAGGAATCTGGGTTTGTTCCCAAGTCTTCAAACCTCACTTCAAATCTTGATAGGATAGTCCTGTAGAACGTTTGCAACGCTTGCCCACTTTTCTAAAACCCTGCTACTAAGCAGACTAGGAATGGCAACATATTAATTAAAATTACTGCATCAATAACACTTTTATTCACCAACAGAGTACACTATACTACGAGGAGGCAAGCCTCACCCGTCTTGCATTACAGACAGAGAGAAATGTCCCTTTCACCAAATGGAGCTTGCTAACAAAAGATTACGTTGCGCACAGAAATGTTCAACAGATATTTACAAGCCAACCACTCAGGGCAGGAAATCCCAGAATTTAAGTTGCTTTTGCAGCTCTATTTTAGTTGCTCTGTGCCCTAGGAGAGAGCCCTTTCGTGACCTCACAATAACTTTTTCCACCCCTCTGCCATCTCTTTGCATGCACAGGCTGCAAAGGTAGTCATTTGGTGAGCAGCTCTTCGGGCTTTCGTGCCCTCCTCTTTGCTCAGCGCCTAGCCTCACACTTTACCTACTACTCAAAAACAGCTCTGAAAATAAAATTACTCACACACTCTTGCTCTTGCCTCATCACTAAAGCATCTGAGTATCTTTGAATGTTAGCTAATCTTTGTTCGTAAGCCCTGCAACATGAGGGGGTGGTACAATCCACATTTTACACATAGGGAACCGAAGCACAAAGTGATTAAGGTCAAAAGTTTCCATTACTTCTGTGTACTCCTCGGGACCTGATTTCTTAGTTTATTTAATACTCTACTTTCTGTCTCCAAAGCTCAGAATGCATTACCTCAGCTACAGCTGTGAGAACTCAGCACTCCTTCACGTCAGACCCAAAATCTCCACCCACACACGCGTAATACGAGGAGCACCCAGTCGGTCATCACCTCTGACAAGGTAGGTTTCGAGAGTTTGCCCAGCACCGCACAGAAATTTTGCGGCAAAGAGGAGGATAAAGCACAGTTTCCCAGGCCAGCATGCGACCGCCTTCACCATGCGGCTGGGCTTGCTCTCGGCACAAGCCCTTCCTCCAGCCTGCAGCTTCAGAATGAGACGGCGAGCAAGGCAGAGGTCCGGGACACGTGGGGGATGTCCTGTTCGCTCTGCCTCGCATCCCCGGCTCCCTCAGGACAAATGTCTTAGGTACTGTGAAGGAGACGGGCGTCTCGTGTACCACACTTAGTGACTGTAATGTTCTTTATTCTCAGGGGGAGCGAGTGATAGGAAGCGTGGGACAGAGGTAATGGGCAATCCCTGAGATAAAAATGGCAAAACTCAAGGAATTTGAACACCAATCCATGCTCAAGCACAGATTGTGCATCAGGGCACACGCGTCTCTGCCCACTGCCTCACATTTCCTCCTTTTCATTCCTCACTGCTGCCTGTTCAGGTTCCACCTGTTTCTTATCCCTCTAATTTTGTTCTCTTCAGCTTTCAGTTTCCATTCCTCAAGCTTTGCCACCAAGCTCCCATCTCCTTGCTTTACCAAGTTCTAGTCCTCTTCTCTAGCCCTTCTGGCTAAGTCTTCATCTCTTCAAAATTAATAATATTGGACATTTTGCTGATAGCCTTCACCTTCCCTGTTCTCTGTTTTCCGACTACTCATCTGGAACAGGTTGCCCAGAGAGATAGTGGAGGCCCCATCCCTGGAAGCATTCAAGGCCAGGCTGGATGGGGCTCTGAGCAACCTGATCTAGTTAGCGGTGTCCCTGCTCCTGCAGGGGGGTTGGACTAGATGACCTCTAGGGGTCCCTTCCAACCCAAAACATTCTATGATTCTATGATTCTATGATCATAGCCTTTTCCCTAGGCTCTTCCTATCCCTGTCCCACTCAGTTCCTTGCTTTACTTGATCTTTTTTTCTACCGTCATTTCCTTTTCCCATCCCGTATTTTAGCTCCTAGTAAGAGCTGGCACTTTTTCCATCACTGCTTTCCCCAGTCTCAGTTGGTTCCTATTCCAGTACCGCTGGTGAACGAATTGATTGACTGAATCGCTTCCTTTACACAGCTTCTCAGCTCCCAGCTTCCCGTCTCCCACAGAAAGTGTTCTGTGTCCCCAGTCTCCCAGCCCTGAAATTCAGTCATCTTTAACTTTAGTTACCAGCAATCACCACCAAGCCTCAGCTCCTACTCCAGTAACACCAGGCTCTTCCCAAGTCACAGATATTCCCCTCTTCTACAGCGCTTGCTGGCAAGACAAAGCCACTAAAAGCATGAGATAGGGAGAAGCTCCCTTGTTTCATTTACATTGCCTCCCACCCTGATTTGGACTAGTGGGAGGCAGGAACTGTAGGAGGTCCAGCCTTGCCCTGCAGGTCTGGGCTGTGGCAAACCTTCTCTGGATCACCCTGCACGGTTGCACCCTGTGGGCAGCAGCACCGGATCTGTGAGGGGATGGCATGTGCTCCATCACACTGTGGGGAGGGCACGGTTGCAGGATGGCAACTTACTCCAGCTCTGGATAAAGTGGGTTTGGTTTAGTGGAAGAACCGAAAAATCAGTACAAGAAGTGGTTTGATCTGGAGGAAAATGCAGATTTTTCTGTTCCTTTTATTAACCTGAAAAAATACATTCACCTGCATTTTTACTCATTAGAAAACCTTTCATTTCCATTAAAGGAAACATAAAAGGACACCAGTATCAGACACTTCATCCAAAAAATATGTGGTTTGACAAACATGGAAAAACAGGAAACTGGGTTTTAACACCAGCAATGATGAGCACTTTGTAAACTGGGTATGCCTGATTCTGCTTATAATTGAGACGTAAGACTGAAACACATGCTCTAATTTCATTCTTGAGAGACGTTGTATCAGCTTTCTCTAAATAATAACAGTGGCAGCTCAACAGTGAGCAGACACGCTAAGTATTGAACTAAGGCAAGAAATGGGTAAGTGTGCGTAGGTGCCTCTAATCTGCAAAAACGCTCATGCAATGGTGAATGTTCAGTTAGGGGATTTACCTTTGATGAGCAATTCAGATGTTAAATTAGCTATGGACTACAACAGCATTGTGGGTTTTTTACGCACAGTTCAGTGGAAGTAGGTGAACTACTGCGGATCTTCATTAGAATCATGCGGGACTTCGTTAGAAGGAGTTGCCCTCCGCCTGGCATGGCTCCGGTACCAGGAAGCTTCTCCAGAGTTTGCAGACTCCCACTTTGAACTTTGAAGTAACAGCGCTGCTCTACTTTGGCCTGTTGTAAACTCTTCCCATTCTGGTGCCATCTGTCCTATCTATAAAGAAACTAATCTCCCTGCAGAACATGAGGTCAGGGATAATCCCGGTGTCATTAATGCCCGGTTACAGCAAACACGCCAGGCAGCCAAGGGGGCAGAACACATCTTCCTTCTGCAATCTCCACAAGAATCTACCACAAAGGCAGAGGGTGCAGAGATTACTTCCTCCCTGCATCTCTAGGGATTCAACGTACCCTAGAAAGAGAACAGAGATAGATCAGATCGATACCTGCTCCCACAGCCAACGTAACGCACCTGCAGCCAGAAGAGTAAATAGGCACAGGAGCATAGGGACTCCTGGGCCAATGTTTGCTTGGAGTAAGGAATAACTGCTATTTTGGATGGAGGACTTTTAAAAAGACAGACATGTCCAGGCTGAGTGTACTCGTGGGGGTTAGATGCGAGTGACCGTGTCAGAGCATAGCCAGCGAGCCACACAGACACTGAGATCCTTTCCCTAGGAGTGGCGATCTTGAAGCATCACAAGAAAAGCCTGACACTTATCACTCCATTTCGTTCTCCATCCCACTGAGGTGAACCAGATTAAGCCCCTCTCAGGATGTGGATTCTGAATCATGGTTGTAACTGATGATGATGCTGTTAGATCTGCTGGATACTTCAGAAGAGATACCTTCCTGCTCAGGTAGGGGGATGACTGGTTAAGGGCACTGTTGGGGGAGACAGACTTGATCTTACGCTGCCCAGGCTCCCCCCAGAGCCAGGGGCTCAGGGGGGTGCCATGCAGGCAGATCTGGGCTGTGGGGATGGGTGCCCTCGTGGGCGCAGCCTGCAGAAACTGCACTGTACCCATAAGAACAGAAAGGGACAAAGTTTCAGAGGACTCATGAAGAAGGGCTGAAAAAGCTATTGCTGAGAGTGCCAAAGAGAAGAAATTCATGGGCAATCTGTGAAAACCACCAACTCTGTACTATGTAGATATCACACTACGATCTTTATCCCCATTGTTTGCATTCTGCTGCCTTTATCAGCTTAAGATTTAGCCTCCTCTGTTCCACTTCTTCTCTATCATTTATGTACACATGTACATAGATGCATATCCTTATTGGAGCATACAGCCCGTGTATTACTTTCATGATAGAATAATTATTATTCGCAAGCACAGAAATCCAGCGTGTGCTGGTCTGTGTTTCTCAGCAGATGACGTGGCACAGGGCAATCTCTTCGATAGTCATTCTCTCTCTCTTCTTCTTCTTGTACACTGGAACCGTCCCTGAAATGTAGCCATTTCTTTGGGAGAATATCATAGCTGCTCCTCAGTGCACACCTACATGACTTTATTTAGGCCAGGAAATTACAAGATGCCATAAACCTGCTGAAATTGCAAGTAGAAACCTATGTAGGCAGACATAGCTGGCCTCCTCGAAACATGTCAGGCCAGTGCAGCCAGTGACCTTTTCTGTGGTAACAAATCCCATGGAGCCATTATATGAGCTCCTTGTGTTTGTGCCTCATGTCTTCAGGAAATTTCACTGGAAGTTACTTGAGAATCAGCAATTTTGTTAGTGTTTTTCCCTTTCATCTATTTTTAAAATGAACAAGTTTGGGCAATGTGTATAACCATAAAAGGGAAAAATGGCAGAGGAGCAGGAGGAGGCCGACGAGATCAGGACCAGCTGTGCACTGGTCTTTTTAGGTTGTTTGACTACTGCTCCACAAGCCAGGCATGACCCAGTCAGCATAAAGCTGTACTTAAATCTTTGGTGTTCAAGTTTCAGCCTTTACCTGGTCCATGGTGGGATATTTCCTTCAATCCATCTTCAGCTATCACGTGAAAGCATCTGCTTAATTTTCTTACACACAGCATCTATTCTTCTGTATGGAGAGGATTTGAAAGGTGAATGTATTTTGATCACAATGATGAGGAGCTGATTAGCACTTCAGCAGCTCTCCCATCGGAAAAAAAAAATGGGTTTGCAATGGAAAAAGCAGCTTTCTCTAAAACTGGTGTACCAAATAAAGAAATCACAAATCTACGGCCCCTCAGAAGTTGCCTGTCCCGCACAGTCTGGACTATGGTACTGTGCCCTGAGAAGGGACTCCCGCTCCATACGAAGAAGGCCAGCACACAGAGAGATGCATTCTCTTGGGGCAGGTGATCCAGGTCAGACAGTCCTCAATTTTAATGCTGTAGGACCATGAAGATGGAAACACAGTTACTTAGGGTACTCCACGCAGACCAGCAATGAATAGATGTCTATAGCATCTCCCACGTGTGGTACACTACTTCTTTCTCTACTATTCCCAGATCTATCTGGGAATACTTCTACTTCTACCCACCTGAATGAGCAAGCTATAATTTATAGTTAAACAGCTTGTGGGCTGTGTTCTGCAGCTGCAAAAATTACAGCAGTGGGGGCATGTGACATGAAAACACATTCCCCACATGTACATGGCAGAAATCTTAAAAAACGCTCCCTGTGAAGATAGGAAGAAATGATTATGATAGTGTTACCAATAAGTGCTGTCATTGCAAAAGTGGGGAGTCCCTTCTCCCTGAAATCAGTATGAATCAGAAGAAATTCCATGGAAAACAATGCACTTTTTGGGCTACAACACGTGATCAGAGTCATCCCACGGACATTGACTAAACCCATGTTTACAAAGCAAAATCACCATTTCCCTGATGGGAGATGATTGTTAGCTTTTAGGGAAAAAAAAATCTATGGACTCTGTTATATAATTCAGCAAATGCTGGTAAATTCCCATGTGTAAACAAACATCCTTTTATGAAGGAATTTTTCTTGGGGAAATTCTGGCACCGCTAATACAGGGCAAATAGATTTTCTCTCCACTTGGTAAGCTAGGTTGCATTTCTGGCCACTCATATAAGCCTCTCATGTTATTCCCCATGCACGGAATTGCTGTGTGCAAAGGAAATGCCTTTCCTCTGTTTTTGAGAGTCCAGGAATGAATTAACTTCCTCATTCTCATTGAAAACGGCTGTGAGCTTTGAACAGACCCAAAATGTAGTTAACCTCTTAACATACAAGATACCAAAACCTAGTCAATACTTAAAGATTTTGAGGTAAAACCCCGGTGAAACTGTTTGGCTGAGCGTGTGCCAAATGAGATTAAATCCCACACCTACGCTACTTATTCTAAAACAGGATTTACAGTAAGCGCTGGGGGGTACCAGACCCCGTGTACAATTCTGTTCTCTTTGATGAGTTCAGAATAGTCTTTTCCCGAAAGAGATGCTGTGTGTCTAAGCAGAAGTTAGGGGGCTGACGCAGTAACTACAGATGAAGGCTCAACAGCTTGTGTTATTGAGAAGGTCAGACCAGAGAATAACGAACATAAAAAGCTGGTCAGGAACATTCGCTGTGTGCTGTAGAAATGGCTATTTCTCGGCTATTTCTCCACATTTTGATGAATTGGGGGAAATTACAAAAATTACACAGGGAAAAGATTGACAAGCTTCATGCTCTATGATTCATGACTAAAGATTACCTTCACGTGGTGACTTTTTATTCAGTTAGCAGTCCCCACATAATTCCACTGCTGAGAGCTGTTAAGGAGAAGAGATATTTCCATCTTGAGAGAAAATGGTGTCAGCAGTTCTCCAATATTAGTAAGGAATGATACATTCATTCACGTATTCACCAAGCATATGGAAATTAACTACAATTTAAAATAGCTTTACTGATTAAAGAGTGTAAGGTTGGCTTAATAAATGGAAACATACGTAAGTCAAAATGTTATAGGAAATAGCTAAAAGAAATGAGAACAGGTTGCACTGAATTTTTTACCATTCAGGCTATAGAAACCGCATATATTTTGGGAGAAAAGAAAAACTTCCAGTGAGGCTAGGTTTCACTGGGAAAGGAGCTAAGATAGCGTGGGATGCTAAGGACCTGAAAGACTGGCAAGTCTGCTGAACTGCAGGCTGTTCTGTCGAAGAAAGTTTGACTGACTGCACTGTATGATGAAATTGTTCAGGGAATAGAGGAGAGAGGAGTGAGGGCTTTAGCTACGTGAGCAGGCACTCGCCAGCTCCATTCCCTGACCCTTCCCATCCGCTCCCAGAGGGCTCTGTGCTAAATGCTTACTCCATACCCGAAGTTAAAATAGCTGCTCATGTAATCTCATCTGACTGGAATATAGAAGGCAGGCAAACAATAGTAGTTCCCACCGGACTTCAAATGAAGTGTTATCTTTAGCTATTTGTTTGTGAGCCAGTTGCTGACTCACGGATGCTGAAGTGCTGGCTGAATCAAATAGCAGACTCTGCTGTAGGGTCCCCTGCTGTGGTGTGCACTGTACATTTAGGCAGCGCAGCAGTTGTCCCAGCCTAAAGATCAAGGGAAAGGCTACAATGAGGGGACTCACACTACCTAAACCCAGCCATTTGCTCTGTGCATTAAGGCATGCTGACAGTTTTGGAAAGAGAAGACCATCCCTGGGCATGCTGACAGTTTTGGAAAGACAAGACCACCCCTGGGCAGAACCCATCCCTCCGCAGCATTACCTATGCAGTACTTTACGCTTACAACCCGCAACCTAAATCAAAGACCACTACGACAGTCGCAGTTCACAGTTAAGTCTGCTACGCTTGGATGGTAACTTTCTTGAAGCAGGGACATCACTGTAAATAACCATGTGCCTGGGTGTTAAGGTCCAGAAAACACAAAACAAGAAAAGGCTCTATCCTGAAGAGTTTGTAGTCAAAGTTAAAGAAGCAAGATACAGACAAGTGTGAGACAAGAAACATCCTTGCACTTACCGTATAACTGAGAAACTGAGGTACCAGAACGCTAAGCCACAGCCCCATAGGAAAACTGTGGCAAAATGTGGGCAGGAAAAGTATTAGGAACAACCCAGGAACCCGTGTCTATGCTCTTTCCTTGGCAACTTCTCAACCACTGTGAGAAAGAGGGCACTGAGCTCTATGGGCCTTTGATTTGGCTTACTACTGCTGTTCTTACTTTCTGCAGTTTAGCCACAAGCCCTGTCTGAGCCTGCTTCAAAAGCCACTGAAAGCACGTTGCTCTCCCAGGCAAAAATAATGGTGGTCTTCTGCTTATTTCTTGCTGGGGGCTTATTGGAATTCTCTCCGTTGTGCATTGCAGAGGCTCAGTAATGCTGGGTTGTGCTGCTATCTCAAGTGTAGCTATACATAGCTATATGTCTTTGCAGTTCTTAGGGGCCCTGAGACTCAATCCAGTATGCACAGATATCAGAGGAATGCATGACAGATAAAAATCAAGCTAGAAAGATATTATCATTACCACTGCAACCTTTTCACACATTTCACAGACTCCCATACAACAGTGCTGGAAAGGCACGCTGAGATTCCAGCTTGCCCGTTACCTCCGCACCAGGAGGTAAGTATGGCTAAGGCCATACCTAACCCTCTTCTAGGTAATATAACCTGTTCTTAAAAATGTCCAGTGTTTGCCTCCAAAGGTCATTTATTGCAATGTTTCACCAGCCTTAATGAGAGAATATTATCCTTAATGTTTAATCTACGGCTCAACAAAAGGGCTGGAGCACCTCTCCTATGAGGACAGGCTGAGAGAGTTGGGCTTGTTCAGCCTGGAGAAGAGAAGGCTGCGGGGAGACCTGATTGCGGCCTTTCAATACCTAAAGGGGGCCTATAGGAAAGATGGGGAAAATCTTTTTAGTAGGGACAGCTGTGACAGGACAAGGGGTAATGGTTTTAAACTAAATCAGGGTAGGTTTAGACTGAATATAAGGAAGAAGTTCTTTACAATGAGGGTGGTGAAACACTGCAACGGGTTGCCCAGAGAGGTAGTGGAGGCCCCATCCCTGGAAACATTCAAGCCCAGGTTGGATGGGGCTCTGAGCAACCTGATCCAGTTGAAGATGTCCCTGCTCACTGCAGGGGCGTTGGACTAGATGACCTCTCGGGTTCCCTTCCAACCCAAAACATTCTATGATTCTATGATTCTACGGCAAGATTTGAACTTTCGCCTTCTTTGGAACCCACTGCAATTCCAGCCCTTTACTTCTGACATTGCTACCACAGATATTAAAAAGAAGAAGAAAATGAGGAAAAAAAAAAAAAAAAAAAAAAAAGAGGAAAAAAAAAAAAAAAAAAAAAGAAGAGGAAAACCAGAAGAAAAGCAGACGGAGGCTTTGCCCCGTGGCATAGATAAGAACCCCTACTCCCAGTACAGTCCTTTGCCACAATACCCTGGTAAAAGTCTCCCTGGGAATCCAGAGTTTCTCTTACTGTATTCAGATGAGTATAATGGAAAATTCACAAAACGAGTTCAGCTCTTGCTCTCTAAGGGGCAGAGATGAGTTTGGGTATTTTTTATTTTTTTTTACTATCACTACCTGAGTCAGTAGTAAGCACCAGTTTTCTGTCTGATAGGGGTTCAAGGGATTTTCCTCCCTCTTTCTCATCACTTCTCCACCAGGAAAAGAAGCAACAGAAGGCTCCTGGAAGACAGAAGTACTGAACTCAAGCATGACCTCAAGCACTGCTATTGCAATAGAAGGGATTTCCCTGTTACAATCCTTTTCCTCCCTTCTAGATGAATCACATCTCTTAACAGAATTATCTGATACTAAAAGACCTGGCAAATGATTGAGCTATTAAAGCCTGAATGTTACTATCCCTAAGAATTATCATAATCACCATCCTATGACGGAATATTATATGAGGATTGTCTTGACAACGAGTCTTACCCAATGCAACCTCTGAAACACTTGGTGATTGTTCTGAACACTCTGAGGTTGTGGTTTAATTTAGTGAGCATGAGATCCTCCTTCCAGAACAGTAAAAAGAAGTGAAATAATTAAAATAATTTAGAGATACAGAGCTGAATGGGGCCTTGAGAGATTTATTCCTCTTCCTGAGTATAATAAAGAATTGTTATTGATTGCTTAGATTGTTACTGATTACTTAGATACCCTCCAAAGATGGATATTCTGCAGCTTCCCTAGGCAGCCTGCTCCAGGGTTGTACAAGCTTCACAACTTACAAGCATTGGGTTTTTTAGCCTTATGCCTAACCAGAATCTAGGTAGCTGTAATTTGAAGTATTTTTTATTCTGTCCTCAATAGCAAGGTGAACTTCCCCCTTCCCTCAAGAGATAAAGGTATGTATATATACATATAAAATATGTGTGTGCGTGTATATATAGGTAGGTGTGTGTGTATGTGTGTGTCTACACATACACACTTCAAAGAAAATTTTCCTTGCCTTTATATATACATGTATATAAGTTTATATTCTGTCAAATGTAAACATTATACCATAAATGGTGGGATAAACTATGGGGTATGATTACAAGAAATAGGAGTAAATCAGAAAAGAGGAATATATATCTGTGCATTCTATAATTATTGGTGTTGCTGATGTTTTTAATGTATTCCTATGTTGCCGAGGAGATCCAGTTGACAAGACAGAACTTTATTTTGTGCTGTGTGAGCTCAGATCAAATAAATTCCTGCCATCCTGCTCAGACCTGTATGATAAATATCAGCCTTAGCCACGTGCAATCAGCTTTCAGTTTATTGAGGTGTAAATAGTAATTATGAATATTCAGATGTGCTCGCCATTTAGAAAAACAGAAGCAAGCTGTTGCCTTTTCAGATTTTCCTGGGACTCAGCATCTCCTTCAGAGGCTCACAGCTAATACCTGCAGAACTATTAATCTCCTTAGTCACACTTATTTTCCTTCTTCCTGCGAGCACGAACCAGAAGAGGCTGGGACCACTTGTTAATCTATTTGCTGCAGTTCCACGTTGAAAGCAGGGTATAAGCCCCTACTATATATATATATATATTTCTGTTTTCTAATCAGGTCACTGCAGTAATCCTCAGTCCACATAAAAGGACAGGGAAAAACATCCAGGGGCATGAAAGGAGGTTGTAGTGAGGTGGGGGCTGGGTGATAGGACAAGAGGAAATGGCCTCAAGTTGCACCCGGGGAGGTTTAGATTGGATATTAGGAAAAATTTCTTCACTGAAATAGTTATCAAGCACTGGAAGGGGCTGCCCAGGGAAGTGGTCGAGTCCCCATGCCTGGAGGTATTTAAAAGATGGGTAGATGAGGTGCTTAAAGACATGGTTTAGTAGTGGACAGGTACAGTTGGACTCAATGATCTTAAAGGTCTTTTCCAACCAAATGATTCTGTGATAGCAAGATGCTGAAGGAAACATACACTGAGTAAACTATGCCGCAGACGCTGCGCTAGTTATGCAAGTAATCACTCAGGCCCAGTTCCCTCAGGCATCCAGCCCCCTAGATCTCAGTCATCCCTCGGGCCATCAGTCCTTAAGCGCAGCCTTCCTACCCAGCTATTACTTTCCAAGGCAGCAGAGAGGCTAGGAGGAAAAAAGGGAAAAAAATTAAAAAGAGCTATATTGGAAAAAAAACCAAACAAACCTTTAAAAGAAATCTCTGCAAGGAGAGGAGAAAAAAAAAGTGGAAAGGATTATTCTTTTTCCAGCCCCATCCCTGACTTCTTGAACAAAGGCAGAGAAAGAAATATGGGGACAATCTTTTTAGCTGGGCCTGTTGCGATAGGACAAGGGGTAATGGTTTTAAACTAAAACAGGGCAGATTCAGACTGGATATAAGGATGAAATTTTTTACAGTGAGGGTGGTGAAGCATTGGAACACGTTTCCCAGAGCGGTAGTGGAGGCCCTGTCCCTGGAAACATTCAAGGCCAGGTTGGATGGGGCTCTGAGCAACCTGATCCAGTTGATGATCACTGCAGGGGGGTTGGGCTAGATGGCCTCTAAAGATCCCTTCCAGCCCAAAGCATTCTGTGATGCTATGATTCTAAAAAGGATGCCAGTCTGCACAAAGCCTGGCTGGGGCCTGGGAAGGAGCACGCTGCACGTAGGATGGGTGCATGGGCTGAGCCGGCTGCTGCTGCTGCAGGTGGGGCGAGGGAGCTCAAGGCTGAACTCTTCCAAAATCCACCTGTTCTCTGAAGGAGTCAAGATTTAAGACCTGATTTCAAGGTGTGGAGCAACCCTAGCTTCTCACTGAGCCAGCAGGAGCAATGGATGCTCAGGAACGGGCAGGAGCTCAGCATCCGTGAGTCCTCTTTTAAGGCTACAAGGAACTTTGTTGTGCTGCATTTCATTTCTGTGTGCCTTCAGGTTGCAAGCCCAGTGGCCAAGGAACTGCCCTTTTTCCAGCACAAATCCCATCTCTAAGTCATATTTGCATTGTATTGTGTTTTATTCAGTGAGTTTTCCCATTGCACAGATTTTAGGACATGGTTCAAAGGTTTGAAGTAATTGATTACAATCGTTAAATGTAATGATTCCTACAAACTGCTAGGCATGGCCAACAGTTTACAAACACAGGCACTAAGATCCTCCTGACTTGATAACTTTAGTCTGAAGTTCCGCCCCTTGCCTAAGCCGATTTTACCTTGAGCAAGGCTGGATTAAAGCACATTAAAATCTCCTACCTAAAATACCAGCATATGGAGCTATGGGATTACATATCAGTCTAACCTCTAATTAAAGAAGCGAAGTAACCTGTGGTTACTTACAATACAAAGCCAAAACTGTGAAGCATGCAACCTAAATGAAAAAAAACCAAAACCAAAAACAAAACCCCCCAAAAAACAAAACAACAAGCTTGCTTGGGTTTGAAAACAGTTTAGAAGAGCGATAGCTTCAAACAGGACGCGCTCGCTCTCTATCCTCTTGGGATGTCAGCTTCAGTGAGGGTGGGCACCTACACCCTGAGACTTCTCTGCATGCATGAGGAGCCCAGCAGGCCCCTTACCACACTTGGCTGTGGGGAAGTCTGAGCCTCTTGCTGCGGCTGCTACTGGTGCTCAGAGGGTGCAGCCAGGGTAGAGCCAGGATGCAGCCAGGGTGCAGCCAGGGCAGAGCCCCGAGCTCTGGGCATGGCAGCACAACCCGCTGGAGCCTGTTCTCCACCACAGCCCCCCCGCG
>NW_009260493.1:6115807-6129694 GCF_000687185.1 Egretta garzetta | reverse complement strand
GGTAACAGGCTTCGTTCTCTACCAGGCGCTCAGGCAAAAGTACCCAGCACAGAAATCCGGGGGTGCTGAAGGCGTGTGAGGCACGCTCATTTTAGTACCGCCTCAGCGCCCGACGGAAAAGAGTTTATTATTGCCATTTTTCAGGTAGAGGACTTAATAACTTAAATAACTTTCTGAAGCCGCTGGCAGATCTCGGAACAATATTCAGCTTCCCCCAGCCCAGCGCCCTCCGTGCTACGCGTTCAGAAAGGATGCTGCCCCAAATAGCCATTCAATCACTGTTTACAGCTGCTGGTTTCTGAGAATTCCTAGTCATTAGGTGTCAAAAGGTTAAAGCATAGAGTAAAGCACAGTACAGCGCCGACTAATATCGTTGTAGCTGAGCTTTTCTGTTCTTTAAATCGCTAGCTTAGGTGGCTGTCGAGTTCTGTTTGTTTCATCGCGCTGTTTTCGAACGTAAAGGTTGCTCAGGCTTTTTGCCTTGGTTGACATTTAATGACCATAAGTAGCACAGACAGTAATTTCCACGTGCGGAGGGGAAAATATGCCTGGAGAATATAATATTGAATAACAGAGTTTCAGTGAACGCTTCTGTAAACTCAGTACTTTTTGTTTCTTAAAGCTGGAAATAACCATTTCAAGGGTCCCTGCCGGTAGTTCTCAGTCATGTGATTGGTCTTTATTCATGAAAAAAAATCCCATTGACTCAATGTCTCTACTTACATAAGTAAGGCATTCAGTATTTTGGTCATCTCAGAGCAATGTATAGCTGTGGTCATTAAACAGATTAATAAGGGGTTGTTTATATTTCATTTCCAAAATCATCCATACATTTAAATACAGGCTAGCATAAATAGCACCTGTAAAACTATATTGGTGGGGGGAGTGGGTGAGAAAATGTGTTATTTCCATTTTAAGGCTGTATGTTGGTGGGGGAATGATAAGAATATGCCGCCTTTCTTAGCTCAAGGAAAGCTTTTGTGCGTGCTGCAAGACGTGACAGCTCTGAGCCCTGTCCCTAGTGCTCTTACCGGAGCAGAGGAAACACCGTGTGAATGACATTGCCTGGATGGAGCAGAAAGGGCTTGGCAGCATCTCGCGTTTCGCCTGCCTCTATCTAGGGCCTGAGTCCCTCGATCAGCTGGTTCTCGGAGAGGTTACAGAGGACAGCTCTGGGCAGCAGGAGTTTGAGGGTCCCCTCTTACCCTGGTGGGGTCCTTTCCAGTGCTCCTGGCTGGGCGGCTGGGGCTGGATGTCACCAGTGGAAGTGTCTGAAGAGGAGAGAGGGGATGGATGTGCTTCAGTCCTTCTGTGCAAGAGGTGTCTTCCACCTCCACAGACCTGGGAGTCCCGTCCCAGTCAGTCTGTCAGGTTGTAGTCCTTCATCTCTCTCTGGCCATCCAGACTCCCACGTCCATGAGAAAACTTCCTAACACTTGCATAAACCAGTCTGCAGTTGCTTCTTGTCTCCCTCTATTTGGCAAAGTATGTATCCAGACCTTGATATATACTTACGGCTTGATATTTGTCCCTAGATTCATAATCACAATGATGGGCTCTCCTAATGTGACCAGCTGTAGTCTAAACATATTAGGCATTGCATACCTTTATTTGTCTTAATAGCAATTTTGCTTAGTTTTTAAACAGAGCAGTAATGTACATGGACAGCATGGAGAGTCTCTCCATGTAAAAACAGGTTGGTGGTGGTGTTACTGTAGTGCACAGGAGTTTTGAGGGATGTGGTCCCCACGCTTGGCTCTAGCTAGCCGCAAAGTCAGCGTGCTCTGAATAAGTACTTCAGAGAGTATAGACGGTTTGAGGTTATGGGGTTTTTTTTTGTTCTTCCTGCTGTAGCCCATGAGGCCAGAAATACTGAAGAAAGGGATGCAGGGCAGCAAGCATTACATGTCCCACTGTGGAAAAATATTGGGGTTTTTGAGCCAAGTGGAAATGCTTTTTCAGCTATGTTGACTTACCGCTGAGTAATAGCGGCACTGCAGTCCACACCCCCACACGCAGCACAAGCACCCCTGTGCAGGAGCGCTACCGCTCACAAAATATAAGGGGCCTCAAGAAGAGTAACATAAGCCTGCCCCTGAGTACTTGCTCCGCTACAAATTCCTCATTTGCCATCTTCAGCCACCGTAAGTATGGGACAGATACTAGCATGGCATGTTAGTTCTCAGGGCTCTTTTTGTACTGTACCAAGCATCACTTCTCAGGATGTATGTGCTGTGGAAATCTGAAATGGTCATTATCTGCTTTTTTTGGCATGTCATCAAAACACGAGCTTGAAGCGTGCTGAAAGTTCAACAAGTTCGTATGGGATTACACTGTGCAATTATCAATTAGTCAAGTTTCCAGGATAATTTTCCCTTCCCTTGATCTTGCCTTCTTTTATCCTTACTTTGATTTAAATGCTTTTTGGTTTTTTTTTTCTGGAATGATGATGCAATTTCCTTCGTTATGAATAAATTCTCTTTAATATCTCAGTAAGTGATAGCAGTAAATTATTGGAATAAGCTGGTCAGTGTCTGTGTCTGAGTAATGCAGAGAGGCTGATGGATATGAGCTTTAAAAACAGTCATCTATATAAGGCTCAGTGGACCGCATCCACGATGTGCTCATTTTAGGCAAAACTGCAGCCAAAATCCCGCCCCTGAAAGTGCCTCATCAGCCTCTGCAGAAGTGATAGCGCTGTGATGCAAGGACACTAACATGCCAATTAAAAGGATCCTTTTTCATTTCAGATGTCTTCTAGGAACATGGCTGGCCAGCACATCCTTCCTCAAGCTTTGTATCAGAGCAATATGCTGAAAGCCATGAAGATTAGAGAGAGGACACCTGAAGACCTGGTCAAACCCCCCAGTGGAATAATTCACCACTTCAGGACTATGCACAGATACACCATAGAAATGTTCAGAATGTGCCAGTTTTGTCCTCAGTTTCGGGAAACGCTTCAGAAGGCCCTGACTGACCAGGCCACCCAGACTTCGCTGGAGCGCCAGAAGAAGCTCAACTGGTGCATGGAAGTTCGGAGACTTGTCCCTTTGAAGACTAATGGTAAGTCATAAGCAGGTCTTTGCACTTGCATTAAAACAGGTGATACAAATGTAGCACCTTTATTAACAGCGTATGTGTTTGCGTTACTGAAACAGAAGCGCACGGCTTTAAAAAAGTGGTGCCTTTTAATCTCAGTTTTGTAAACTAAAATTCTTTCCACGTGATGTACTGTCCTGAGGCCATAGCAGTCCCCTGCCTGTATCATGGTATTATGAATAGCCTGAAAAATTCACAGATATTTTCATAATATCAGTAACACGTGGCACGTCAGAGTAAAATACCAGGTGGGAACCTTGACTTGCAACCCATCATCTTTCCATGAATCCAACTCTGCTATGTGTCAGCTGCCTCGTCGGAAATGCTGAACGACCTCTAATGCCAGGCAAGAGGAGACTTCAGATGCTTTGAGTGACAGGGATGCATTCCCGTGTATATATAGCAGAAGTTAATATCCTGCCATACACCCTGCCGTTGTAGCTGTAGGCAAGGCACAGTTCCCTGGCTGATCCAGCTTCAGCAGCAGTGCCGGCGGAAGCGTCCTGGACGCGGAGCCTCTGGGAACCTGACCTCACTGGCCCTGGGGCCCCGACCCGGCCAGCTCCCTCATCCTCAGCTCCCTGCTGGGAATCGCCAGCTCTTGCCCTCCCTCAGGGCTCACCAGTAACTCCCATGATGGACTGACAGCCGTCTTTGTGCAACACAAAGTTTGCGGTGCCCTTTTCTTTCAAGGGCCACTGCTGGTTTTAGGACTCGGCTTTTGGGTTACTTTGTGTGTACTGCATCCAGTGCTGTAAATTAAAAGGTAGAGCAGTAGTGCAAAGATTTCCTGAAGAGGGTACATATGTCCACCCTCTTGCACAGGAAACTTTTGCACGTGACTGTAGGAGTCGCTGGGCATTTCACATTCAGCAGAGGAAAGATATGGTAACGGCTGTGACTTACTGTCACGCAGCTGCAAACTTGGACTCAGGATTCCCTACAGTACAGATTACCCCAAACCGGGAAGGTAGACTGGGACAGCGAGGACTCCAAGAACATGGGAAATACATTTTCTTTGCACAAGGAGCAGGTGACACTGGTTATAGGAACACTGGGTGTGGTGGACCCACAGCCTCATTGAAGTCCTTACGTTATGTTCTGTGGATGCTTCTTTTCGTATCTGTTTATACACACATTGCCCTTATCTTCCCAGTCCACATTCTTCCTGTCCTGAGTTCTACCATACTTCTCAGTCTGATTGCACACGGCTGCGTTGTGCAAAAGCCATAAAAACAGAACTGTCGCGTAGATGTCACTGCTGTGACTTAGAAGAGCCTGATCCTAATGTGTGTTTCTGTAACTGTCACAGAGGCGCTGACCTTTTGGTGGGCTTTTGCACATGCGTAAAATTCTCATGGCTGTAATTAGGCTGTGCATGGAGATGGCGTGGTCTTGAACTTCCAGAAGGACTGGAGCTGCAGCTAGGGCAGGCAGTGCTTTGCAGGTACGAGGAAGGTAACATCACTCCAAGTGCTGCGTCTTCAAAACTTTACTCCGGGAGATACAGTCTAGCAGATTTACTAGGCAAATGGACAACATGCATAATTTTTGCCCAGGGCAAAGAGCTAGGGTTTTGGAATCCCCCATTCTCCTTGTTAATACGAGTCCTGCAGGGGTTAATGCTGCCTGGGCAGGCCCTTTCTGCTGATAACACTGTATTCAATAACTGTGACCTCTTGCGTTGTCTCATGACTGTTGGCCAGTGTTACAAACAGGAACAGTTTGTGGACTGATGACTTGGATCCCATCCATGAGCAGGCGCGCCGATATACAAGATGCTGAAATATTAGGGCAGGTTGAGGGAAGGCAAAGCGAGGGCGCAGTTTGTGGTCCCCTGTGCCCCGCGCTGCCAATGAACTTGGCTTCAGTTCAGTGCTTTAGGGTCATTAAGTGCGTGTGTACAAAGAGCAGCTTTGGGAACCTGTGGTTTATGCAAAGTAGTCGCAGCGAGGGACCTTTGCAGGAGAGAGAAGGTAGACTGGACCGAAGGAGAGGATCCCTGAAAGAAGGGACAGAAGCCTGGAGAAGCCCTGTATTATCCCAGAAAATAAGCTGGTTTGGTTTTTTTTTCTCTCCCATGTGGCATGAAAAATACTTTAAAAAGCATTTAGCTGTTAACTTATAGATGTGGGAGGAATATACTCTTTCTTTCAGTCAATGGTAGGCTTTCTTCAGAAAATTGTGGGGGGGTTTTCTAATGAAGGTTTTAATTGTTGAAAATAGAGAAACTATTTCCCATAGGATCTTTTGATGTGTATTTTACCTAATATGTACATGAGTTTGTGGAGCGGTGGGGTTTTTTTTTCAATTAAAAAAGCTCTTTTGAATCCCCACACATTTCTTTGCAGACATGCGAACGGGGGATAGAAGGAAAGCAGTAGGAGGTATAAAAATCGAAACTGGTTTTTTTTTTTGTTTGTTTTTTAAAAAACATTTAAAAATTCCAGCATCTATTGGCTGTAGAGATTTCGCTTGTATAATGAATCGGCATTCATTCCAGCTCGCCCAACCACACCCCCCGGGAAAGTCCGAGGGAGGCTTCCCTGCTCAGCCCTGTGTGCCGCAGAACAAAAAGTACGACTGTTGCTCAATTGCTAGTCAAACGGCACAGGGGAATTCCAAGTGCTGTGTAAGGAATTTTGGGCAGCGCTTCTCAATAAAGAACTGAAAGTGAGCTCTCAGAGAGAGAGACAGAGAGAGAGGAAAATAAAAAAAAAAATCTTATCTTTGCTCTAGATTTTGCAAAGGGAAAATTTTAACGGGATTAATATGTCATCTTTCTTGGTCAGAAGGAAACCCAGTCAGTTTTTCTGTCTTATATGTTGTTCCCTGATTTTTGAGCTCGAGCAGGCAGCCTGCAGACTTGAAGTAAAGCTTTGCAAGGCAGCATTCAGAGACCAGAAGGCAGCTGTAGGAACCTGGTGTGCACTGAGTCCATAGCAATTTATGAAGTGTTAACTAGAGTTCAAATGCTCTCTTTTTTTTTTTTTTTTCAGGTTCTGAGGTCTGTTGGAGGTTTTTTCTCTGCAGTTTCATAGAAAAAGTAGTAAAAGTGTTCACAACGGGTGTACTTGAGCTCATGTGGCAAACTGGGTTTAAGTCATTTGTGGGTGTTCTTTGGGTGAGGTTTTTGCCACATAAGAAAAAAATCTAGTAGCTTTGCCATGGTTGATGTCCTCTATTCCAAGGAAATTGCTGTGGTTTCTTAGCATTCGGTGAATCTTTTTACCACTGTAGTAAACACTGGACTTGGGTTTGAATCTGAGGATGTGACAGTAAGGATTCTTGGTGTGTCTCTTTCAAGGGAGACATCCCCTTTTGAAGAAGATGGCTAGAGATAGAATTTGAAACCCAGCCATGGGCCATACTTTCTCACACCTTTTAATTTAGTTAACTCCTCTGATTCTCAGTTTCCTCCCCTCTGAAATTGCAGAACATCGCTCGCTGTCCTTCCTACCTGTGAAGAGGACTTTTTCAATGCAAGGAATGTGTCTAAATGAAAATCGAATCGTTATGGTTTTCATTTATTTAGTTTTAATTTTGTACTTTAGAAAAACAAGCCTCTAAATAAAACTTTTAACAGCACAGCATACTGTCAGTTCCAAGAAGAAGGCAAGAGGTGTGCCTACAGTTGCTTTGCATAAATCACCTACTCTTCCCTTTCTGTCTTTTTTTTTTTTAATTTTTTTTTTTTTTTTGTTACAATTCCTCCATCAAGCACAGCCAAGTGCCAAGCCTTTCAATGCAGGGCTTGTCAGGGAAAGTGAGGCTTGGTGTTACTATAGTATTTTCTTAGTGCTTTCCATTTTCTATACCATGTGCCATCAGGTGCCTATCTGTATAAACACCGATGAGGGACATTTACACACACTTTTGTAATGTTAAGTTGACTTTGTTATGTTTAAAAGCTGTTTCAGCTGTGCTTGACACTTGCAGTTGACCCCAAAATTTAGTTCCTGATATCAGTCGAAGTGAAGTGAGCTTCCCGCCGTTGCTGAATGACAGCTTAACACCAACCGATGCAGAGAGGAAACCAGGAGAGAGGGGACTCTGTTCCTTTCTGTCTCTGCGCAGAGCGCCCATAGCTGTGGTGGTCTTGTTAAAACCCTTCTGCCCGAGGCTTAGAGAGACGAGCACAGGGAATGTGGATGTGCGCAGCGTGATTCTACATCCTGCACGCTTGTGGGGTTTTATTGAAGTAGCCATTTAAAAATAATGTCCTCTCCCTTTTTTTGCAGGTGATGGGAATTGCCTCATGCATGCTGCATCACAGTACATGTGGGGTATTGAAGATATTGACCTCGTCTTAAGAAAAACATTGTTTAGTGCACTCAGGGAGATTGACACACGGAACTTCAAGCTCCGCTGGCAGCGGGAAGCTATTAAATCCCAGGAGTTTGTAGAAACGGGACTGCACTATGACACCCGGGTAAGGGGGCCGGAGGGAATGATGCTGTTTTCTGAGTGCTCGCTGGCGTTGCCTTGCTGATTTCATTCACTTTTTAGCTTCATGGACTCCGCCTTTAGTGGAGAGCAGGAATAGTCTTCCTTTGGAGGAAATGGGAAAACGTGATTGTTTTGAGCGCTGTTGGGCTGCAGTTCGTTCCTGACCTCTGTGTCTTTGAACCGTTGCTGATGGATGTTTCTTTCCTCAGAACTGGGAGGAGGAGTGGGAATACCTCATTGAAATGACCTCCCCAGAAGCATCTGGGGCTCGAAACAGGCTTCCATATAATGCACTGGAAGAAATCCACATCTTCATCCTTGCTAACATCCTCAGAAGGCCAGTCATTGTCCTGGCAGGTGAGTTGCTCAGACAGTCATCTCCCCGTGTTCCTCTGGGCTGTGTTAGTAATCTCACTTTGATAATTGTTGTTTTCAGGTAGATGCCTTTCAGAACGGGGTCTTTTCAGCAATAGTTCTAAAACACCCAGAATATGTTTTCTCTTGCCTGTAGCACATACTTATTTGTGTTTATTTGTGTTTTCTTTTTCTTCCTTATGCAGATAAAGTGGTGAGAAGTTTAGAGTCAGGCTCCAGTTTTGCTCCTCTGAACGTTGGTGGTATTTATTTGCCTCTTCTTTGGCCAGCTGAAGAATGCTACAGATACCCAATTGTGCTCGGCTACGACAATATGCATTTTACACCACTAGTGACTCTGAAGGACAGCGGGCCAGGTATTTTTCCAAGTACCTTGGTTGGTGTTTATGTAGATTCTTCAATATCATCATGCTGATAAAGCATTTAAAATATAACCTGGTTTGGGTTTGCATTTCAAAAGGTAAAATGAATGTAAAAGATCTGCTTGGAATATGTGCTTAAAATGTGAGAAGAAACAGTTTTGCCTGTCTTCAAAATGCCGGTTGGAAGTAGAGTACAACTCACCTGCTTGCAGGCTGGGATCAGTCAAAAGGTGGCCTCTGCTTCGTTGGATTCTGGCCTCCTTTCCATGTGCCATCATGAGAGAAGAAGCTTTGAAGGACATGGTCTCACAGAGGCGTACCACTGCCTGGCAGGGATAACGAGATACATGCTTTGCCATTTTTAATGCATCTCTTCTGAGTGGAGAGCAGTTCTCTAGGTTCATGCTAGGTCATCGTCCCGTGGAAGGGTATAACAAACTAAGATCTACAGTGCTGCCCACACTGAGAAGAAAATTGCTATGTGGATGTTAAAACTCTCATGGGATAGGGCTAAGTTTGTGGTGCAGACATGTCTGCATCCCCCCTGCCCCCAGTGGCACTGTTTAGAAACCAGTTGCTCTGGCCAGCTGTTCTCTCTCTCTGAAATTCAGCAGCAGTGGTGACACCTCTGTGTGTTTCATCTTGTGGTTACTTCTGCCTGGTAAAATTATATGTATATATATATGCTAACCCATCTTGTCCCCACAGAAATCCGGGCTGTCCCTCTGGTCACCAGTGAACGAGGCAGATTTGAGGACTTGAGCGTGCACTTTCTGACAGACACAGAAGAGAGGGAGAAAGAGCAGCTGCTAAAAGACTACTTGATAGTGATAGAAATTCCAGTTCAAGGCTGGGATCATGGAACAACTCACCTAATTAACGCTGCAAAGTGAGTGTCATTCCTGTTTCCTCAAAGTTATCTTGTTCACAGTGGTGGGAGAAGCCGGACAGCCCAGTGTGTTCCTTCGGTCTTTCCTCCCTTCTGTGGCAGCACACGTTTACCCTCTGCAATACAAAATAACAGCATTACTGCTGATATGCTTTGAAGTTGTATGAGCTCGAGCCAGTCTCAAATTTAAAGGTAAAAATGTCTTTAGATTTAGCAGACTGAAACTAATATTTTAAAAGAGCTAAACCCAATGGATTGGTTTCCCTGACTTTTAGGTCACACAGGAGGGTGGCTGAAAAGCAGTTAAACCCAGGAACTAGTTAGACCAAACTCTTGCGCTTTATGTAAGGGCACATTGCATAAAGGGCAGTTGGTGTAATTTTGGCTGCCCCAGGGAACGTCCTCGGCGGTCTGTTCTTAGCGCAGATGCCTTGACACCCTGGGCTCTTGCAATGCGGCAGGAAGCTGTGACCGGTGGAGGAACCGGCTCATCCCCCCGATGGCTGAGCATCAGTAACATTCAGCGGGGCAGCTGACAGCACCCATTGGCTTCTCGCTTTTTAGGGATGCTGGCAGCAGTGTCCACCCAGCCCCTTCCCGAATGTTGGGAGAGAAGCGACTGCCTGTATCCTCTCTCTTTGCTTCCATTACCACACAGGGAGGTATCCTTGTGCTGTTGGGTGGTTCTGGTTTAGGATCCTTGAAAATTGGAGTCCTCCTACCCAAAGGATATATAAGTATATACAATATAAAGAGTAGCAATCGAGATTCCCCAGTCCCACTGCACAGATGTGTTCTTGAGTAATGCTAGTTCCTCATCCTACCATCTGTGGAATGGTGAAACTCCAGTGTGGGGTGTTCCCTGCAGTTGGGGACAGAGTAGGGATGGTGTGATGGATGCTAACATTACACACACCGCACTGAAGCCCTCTAGTTTATTTGAAGAATTCTGATGGTAGATAAAGACCCAACAAGGCCAAACCAGGAGCAGATTTCATGATAAACTGCATCATGAAATGCTGAGCCCGCTGCAGGAAAGGCTTGTTCTTAGTGTGGGCTGGTGAAGAGGGGTGGTCTTCTACTCTACCCTCAGCTCAGCTGAGCACTGGTCTTCAGAGGACTTCAGGATTCGGGGGACTTTTCACTTCTAAGACGTTATCCTTATTTTTTGTGCAAACAGCACTCAGACAGAGAACCCTTGCCTAGAAAATCTTTTTAAGAATACTTCTGTTTAGCATTGTGTCAGACCGTTTCTTTAGATGTGAAAGTCTCCATTTGACATCACTGAACACCTGCTTTTAAAATTATTTCCATTTACAGCAACAGTTTAACATCCTGGATCTTCTAGCTGAGTAATATGGATGTGTATTAAATCTACATTTCCTCCCCACATTTCTTGTATTTGCCTCCACCCCCACCATCTGCCCTTTTCAACCACTGATGCAATCTTTCTTTTTTGGCTGTCAGGTTAGATGAAGGCAACCTACCCAAAGAAATAAACCTGGTGGAAGATTACTTTCAACTTGTACAGCATGAGTACAAGAAGTGGCAGGAGAACGCTGAACCTGCTAGAAGAGAGACTTGCTCCAGGAACAGACAGGAGCTGTCTTTTTCCCAGCTCTCCCTCCTACAGGTGAAATGTGAAACGCCAAATTGCCCTTTCTACATGTCCGTGAACACCCAGCCCTACTGCCACGAGTGCTTTGAGCGGAGGTCCCAGGGAAGCAAAGGAAGAAAGCAGACCCCCAAAGCAGCACCCGAGAAACTGAAGGCAGCTGGGTCGGGCTCCTCCCGTGGGGACATTTGTGAACCTGGGGGATGGACGTCCGAAGGGCCGGTAACAGGGCCTCGCTCCGCACCCCCGACTGCTCCGAGCCTTTTCCTGTACAGCGAGACCACGGCCATGAAATGTAGGACACCAGACTGCCCCTTTACATTGAACGTCCAACACAACGGGCTTTGCGAACGCTGCTACAACTCCAGACAGCTTGGTCCTTGCAACAACTTGGATGACCGGAGACATTCAGACTATGCCACATGCAAGGTGTGCCGTCAAAAGGCCAAGAGGACCTTCAATGGCATATGCAGCACTTGCTTCAAAAGGTCTACAGAGCGCTCCTCAAATGGCAGCCCCGCTTTCCTGCCCACGTGCCACCAGAGATCAACGTCTGACCCGTCCCAGATCTCACAGAGCCTCCTCCAGCACTCCTGCCATCAGGCTCCCAACAGCCGCAGCGAGGAGCCCCCGCCACCGGCACTGCCTCCTGAGGAGAAGAGGGGAGGTAACCTCTGCAGGAAACCCGGCTGCAAGTTTTTCGGGACACCGCAGAACGAGGGCTTTTGCACGCTGTGTTTCTTTGAGTACAGGGAAAACCACGGTAAATGGAGATGGGGTGAGCTTTGGCACACTTGAGCTGCAGACTGGCCTCCTCAAGCTATGAAGCTCTGCGTGCGTGGGGCGCTAAAAGGGTGGGGGGTGATGGAAATGGTGTGGAGCAGAAGCAGCAGTCTGAGGAGAAGGTGCTTTCTTGGCCATTATTATCCCGTGGAGGGCATGCAGTAACAGTGTGGGATATCTGTGAAATTTCCCGTTGGCTTTCATGGAAGCAAACCTAGCTCAGGATGGGTTTTGATCCCTCCCCACCATCCACTGCAGTCATGGATTGGTATGAATTTTCTTCACAGCTAGGCAAGTTGTAGGAGTCGGTGCGGGAAATGCTATTGTACTGATGCTACTGAAAACCAGTTACATTAGTAAGGCTTTTAAAAAGCTTGGGATTAATTTGAAGATCAGTGTCCATTCTAGATGTAACGGGTATTAACACTCTGGAGTAGCTACTGAAGTCGCCTTGATAAGCAGAGCGAGTAGAAGTTGGCTGTAGATAATGTGCTTGTATTTTGGAATAACTTAGGAGTGTATAGTTATAATCCACCTTGAAAGTGTGCTTGGTAGCGTCATGTGCCTGCGCGCACGTGTGTGCATGTGTGTTTGAAGGCAGGCCTTCAGAAAGGTGAATAAATCACAGCATGAAATCTTCATCTTTCATGCCGATGTTCTGCTACACAGGGCAATGAGCCCTCAGGGAGAGAGGGCACACATAAGAGAGAATTATTGCTTACCTCTTTTTTTCTATTTCATTGCGGACAAGTGTGCCAATGCTGTGCTTCCCATGTACTTTCAAATTAGGGAACTTCTATGCCAGCTTGTAATAGCTTATTTTCCACTGTTGTTCACAGTGAAAATTTTTTCCTTCTGATTGTGGAATATATAAGATTGCTTTGTGAGACTAAAAAGGGTAGGCACTTTTTCCCATTAAGCTCTGTGCTGCTGTACTTCCATTACCTGTTGCGCCTGGAATGGGGGAGGCCAAGAGGGAAGTGCTGGGGTAGATCACGGATGACATGCTGAAGCCAAAGGTGAAATTGACTTCAGTGGGGCCTCATTTCCCCACCAAGGGCAAGTTTTTCCCAAATCAGCTGTTTCAACAACTTCTGATATGAAAATCAGGCTGTATTAGCTCCCTTATTTAAGTAACGTGAAGGAAAGTGCATCAACTAAGGGGTCTCAGGATTGTCCAAAACCCATGTTTGAGGCTAGTAGATTTTTTTTTTTTTTTTTTTTTTTTTCTTTAAACTGGGGAGCTTTTCGTAGTTGCTTTGGGTCATCAGATCTATCGGGCATGTTCAAACTCCTCCTGTCCCTACTTTGCATTACAGATAGCCCTTTGCTACGCCACCAGAGGAGATCTCAGAGGAAGTCCTCGGCAGCGGGTCAGGCGGGGACCTCCGCTGCCACCTTCCGTAACACCGCGTCCTGCCAGTGGCGCGACTGCGGCACCCTGGGCAGCACGATGCTTGAAGGGTACTGCCAGAACTGCTTCATTAAAGCCCAGAACCAGCGATTTCAGGAAGCCAGGAGGACAGAAGAACAGCTGGTGAGACAGCCAGAAGTAAGTGTGAACTTCTCAAAATCTTCCTCTTGTTTAGCACTGCACGTTTTTCTCTGGTGTGCACGACTCAGGATGCATACTAGAAAATCCTCAAATGACTGCATCCTAAGTATCATGGAAAGAAAAGCGTAGTGTCTCATGATTTTTTTCCTGTGGCAACTGAACAGCACTCCTAAAAGTCATTCACTGTTTAGGGTTATCATGGCCATGTTCAGTTTTCCCTCAGCTGGGATTTTGTGAGCAATTTCACTGGAAGCAATTGGACCAGCAGTTGGTTTGTTTGCCAGTCAGGGAGAGATTTTAATTCTTACACTTAGAGCTATGCAACTGCATCAAGGGATTTAGTCTGCTTCATGCTGCCTTTTTCGTTGAGCCCATTACAGATTTTCTTTGTTCCAGATATTTTTTTTTTTTGGTTTTGTTTGTTTTGACCCTTTTAGAATTGAGAGTTACCAAAGATAAAAAACGTGTTTGTTTTTTTTTTCTTTTTCTAAGAAATGACAGAATTTGTTACTTTCTTTGGTAAAGCCCAACTTGGCTCTTGGTATTGTACTTTTCAGAAGAAGCACGTGCCTGCAACAGCCCCCAGTCGTTACCTATGCAAACCATTAGCAGAGTTGAAAGTAAATGAAAAGCCGCTTGTGCTGCCAGCACGGCAACTGACAATGTGTTTTAACGTTTTTCAAGAGAACGGGACAGCACAGAGATTTGCAGCGAGCAGCGCTGAGTAGCCAGAAGAGACAGTGTGCTGTGGCGTAGTGTA
>NW_009260493.1:6109499-6115712 GCF_000687185.1 Egretta garzetta | reverse complement strand
CACCGTCGGGGAGTGCCAGGGACCCGGCTGTGGAGGAGCCCCCGAAGCAACGCTGCCGAGCCCCTGCTTGTGATCACTATGGCAATGCCAAGTGCAACGGCTACTGCAATGAATGCTACCAGTTCAAGCAGATCTATGGCTAGCGGAGGGGGGGAGTTGGTGCAGAAGAAGAAAGCGATACCAGCTACTTCCTTCACTGAAACGGTGCTATGTCCAAAACACTTAACAGTCCTGGGAGTGGGAGGGCGGGGGGACGTATAAGCTGTCTGCTCGTGTTCGTGTTTATTCCCAAGAATGGGAATAAATGTCTACTTCCTCTAAACACTGCATACAGGGACTGCTGAGGAGGGCAGGTTGCCTTCTGCACAGAGCTGTCGTTCATGACTAAGCTCCTACATAATGCCGTATTTAATTCTTGGACTTCCCAGGAGGAAGTGTGAAGCATTTGAATCCAAAGAACTTCCCAGTTCTGCCTCTTTCTCAATCCCTCCCCTCCTCCCGGGCGAGGAGCCACAGCTACTGTTTGGAGGTGCAGGAGCTCTTTGTGTTTGCGCACATCAGTCAGAGGCAAATCTTTCCTGAGAGGGGTCTCCCAGGACAGGCTGATGCAACTTGCAGTTGATGTCTGAAGAAATTTGCTTTGGGTTGCCCGCCTCCTTGCTGGTGTTCTTAGAGAGCTCGTCAAGGCAGGAGCTCCCACAGGCGTTCAGGGTGTTAACAGCGAGCAGTTTGGTGCTCGCAGAGCCCTCAGCAAACCACAACCAGAAACAAGCCCAGCAGTGGTCTGCTCCAGGAATGTGCTTAACCTAACCAGCATTTGGCTCCTTTCCCAAATCCCAAGACAGCTGGGAAGACAGGTGATTACAGAAACAGCTTTCATGAGCATATGCATGTGCTGGGAAAACTGACTCCTGCTGTTCCCCACCCGTATGGAAGGAATTGCCTCCAACAGACCAAAAAACCCCAAAGCCCTTTGTCTTCGGCTTCAGTTCTGAAACCAGAGCAACTCTTGCATTGTAACTGTCATGAATGTGTGTGCTGCTGTTCGTACCCTCCCTCCCCGTTTCTGTCACACTTCTTTCTGTTACCCTTAATGTGGTTCTGTTACCGTGCAAACCCCTTGGAGCTCGGTAACAGAGTGCTTTAGGGTCGATATTTTACTCCTGGAGTTCATGCATCCACTTCTCAATCTCCATTGCTTTCTTTAGCAACCTTGCCTTTACCACTGTGCCTGGTACCTGCTTCTCTCTTCTCCTTTCACACCTTCTAAGATTTCAGCATCTGTTTTGCTGCTATGATTTTGGAGGTGATACCTCTTCTAAGTTGCTTCTTTAGAATCTTTTTCTAGTTATTAAAACCCATTTTTTAAAAAGAAAAAAAAATAACTCCTGACTTATCTCTGTTAAATTTTATACATTTTGTGAACCTTAATGTGAACATATGTTTTATTAAAATATTTATATTATTTGAAACAATGCAACTTGAAATTTGCACAGCTAGGGTTTTTTTTTTTTTACATCTATTTACTCTTGTATTGGAAGTTACAAACTTATATGTATAACTGAAAAACATTCTCTGGTATAAAGAAATAAATTATTGAAGGATTGAATTTGCCATTTATATTGATGAAAGAGAGCGCAGTTGGGCATGGGACACCCCCTGAAGAAAGCATTTCTGTTCAGGACCACCATCCAGCGTGTTACCAAGTGCTCCCCGGTTCAGGTGATGCAGCCAAGCATCAAGAGGTGATAACTTGCTGTCAGTCTCTGCATACTCCCACCTTACGTCATTGTCCTCTCGGGAAGAGCTCCTGGTGCTGTGGGAGACCCATGCACTCGGTGTGTATAAGGAGTTGGCTCCTGTGGGTGCAGAGTATCTTCAGTCCCCCGGAACTATGGGTGTGGGAAAGTAAGGATGGTCAGGACCAGGCTGCAAGAGAAGCTAAGCTTAGACTGACTTGACTTCGCTTTCTTCATTCATCCATCACTTATGCTAGGGCTTCCCAACCCATGTTGCTTGAGTGCTGCCTTGGGAGGGGGTGATGGCACCGTGTGATCCCCACCTCTGCCCAGCCGTGCGTGCAGCCCTGAAGGCACAGGCCAGCCCCACCACCTCCCCTCACCAGGGGCAGCAGGGAAGCCCCTCACCTTTTGGTTTTAGCATCTGGGTTGCTCGATAGCTCCTGCAAAGCAAGTTGCCAACTGCTGCTTGAAAAAGTACTTGAAAGTGGTGTTTATTCTCATCCCAAGCTCAGCCTAACCCAGCCCAGGGGATTTCTGCACTGTAGCACTCCCTCGGTGTGGCAGGAGTATGCCTGTACCCGCACCCAGGTGTTCCAGACCCCTGCCCAGACAGGCAGTACTGTACACTACCATGGCTTCTTGGTGTTGCCCGTGACCTGAAGGAAAAAAAATGAGTTGGCGCTGCAATGAGTCCCTGTGCAGTCAGGAAAGAGGACCCTTTCCTAAGAGGATGACCTCTCCAGGCCAGCTCTCTCTAGCCTGGTTAACTTTTTAATCCCTTCTGGCTGTTCAGGAGCACACCCCAGCATATGCTTCAGTGCTGTCCCAGTTGAAACCATGTAGATGTTAAGTTCCTGAGTACTTTTGCCACAGGTTAGCTAGTCTTTGGCTCTCCTGGATGCCTGTGCACCTTCTTCACACCCACTACTCTCCTTACACCCTATGAACCCATGTACCACAACCTCGAAGTCAGCCTACTTCCCCCAGAGCAGAGCCTGCTGGACCTACCAACCCTGTCTATGCAGCATACTCCTCTTTTTCAAAATCTGACTCTCTGTTTATCTGTATCTTCCTTCCCCTTTCTTTACAACTCATGCAACTCACATGCCTGCCCGATTCATCGAACTTCTGCACCAGGCGGACACCTCGGTGCTGAAAGAGCAGGCCAAGACTGGGAAGGATGTCTCCGCCAGGAGACGGAGGCAGCTCACAGCCTCCAGCCTCGGCAAGCCCCCACGCGCTGGAAAGGCAGAGCCTCCATCGTGGCACCTTCAGCATCGGGAGGTTGGTTAATTCCAGTCGCTGTTAACTCTGCCGCTTCTGCGCAGAGGAAGGCTTTCAGATGAAATGCCCCAGATCCCACTGATTTTTCTCTGCTGCTTTCTGGGCCCATTACTCATAACCCTAAAGTCACATGAGGCTTGTCTCATTCTGAAGCTCCTATGTAAATGAGTGCCCAGCCTGTCTCTTGTGATTTACTTGTGTGGGAACATTAAAGCTAGTAGGGCCTTTTTTTTAAATACTCTGGTATTTCCCTGATGTCCTTAGGGGATTTTGACCCTCTAATGCTTTCTGCTCTTTGCCCAGACACCTCTTGAGGTTCATGTATTTTTTTCCTTCCTGTTCTGCAAGAGAGAACTTTTATTTGGATTCTCCCTTTTTGTGACCACTTCTGGAAGTCTCTTTGCTAAGATGCAAATCTTTTCACAGCCAGAGATTCTTTTCTTAGTAGAAAGGCAAAATGAGTATGAAACAATTGGCTTAATGACTACTTGAATTGCGCTGGAATTCCTTACAGTACTGTGCAGGAAGGGATCGCTGCGCAGGCTGTGCTCACACATTCATTTTGTTTGGGGAAGGGATACTTTTAAGATGATTACAGTAATTCCTGACTGGGAAGAAAGATGATCTGAGTATTATCTATGTTTCTGGATTTCTCAGGGATCTAGCCACTATGTTAATAGATATCTTATGACACAGAAAAGAAGAAAGCACTTACTAAGTTTTTAGTGTAGAGAGAACGTCTGTTTATCTTTTGATACTTCAGTGCTCTCTGAGGTAGCTATTGAGAAGTGGTTGTTTAAGTAAGGATGTCTTATTTGATTAGCCTTTCACGACCTGCTTGCCATGCAGCTGGGTGTACAGATTCCAGCTGACCCACCGACAGCCCGGAGCGAGTAGGAACGCAGTAAGTGGAAATGGAAAACATTTGTCTGAGTTAGCGTAAACGTAGGAGTGGCTTCATATCTACTTTTTATGTGCTTGATTGAATTGCAAGTGATAGCCATTTTTCCAGCTGCCTTTCATCCTGATGTCCCTGCACATGTCCTAGCGTGGACCGCCCCATTCCTCAGGAGTGTCTAAAGTCAGTTAAATCATCCATACCCGGCAGCTGTGATCTTCACACTGACAGTGGTAGGCACAGGAGAAAAGGCGGTTCAGTGATCAGGATACACACAAAATAAAAGACCCCCATCATGAGACCGAAGCTCTTGGGATATGCTAAGGTGTCTTTCCCACCTGGGACTGGGATACTTGACCCTAAGCTCCATTTCTGAACAGGCACGGCAGGGACTTTTAAGCTGCTATGTCAAGGAGGTAGTCTACCCACTGAAAAAAAAAAACCAAAACCTCTTAACCTGCTCATCCCTAGCTGTGTTTAGGAGGCAGTGAGTGGGCAGGGGTATCTGGTAAGGCCAGACCTGGTAGTTTAGACTGCCAAGACGATGCTTTGTTTGAGAGTCCTGCCTCAGGAAGGCCTCTGAACACCTCTGCAGCATGGGAATGGGGACACGGACTCACCAGAGAGATCCTCAATACCTGGGGATTTTACTAACAGAGGGGCTGAAAGACTTCAGGCAGTATTTGAGGGGGCCTGTGAAGATGTCAGTAGCATCAAGATGTTGGATATAAGATGTTTTGGATATAAATCTCCACAAGTTCATGCTGAGCATAACTTTGTGCGCTTGGGGCCATGAGGCCACAGTGCATGACATTAGCTTGTGCTTTCAATCTGTGCAAAATAAGTGGTTCAGCACGGTGACGTGATGCATGTTGTGTTCAAGTGAAAGAAAGCCACAGGGGAGCAGCAACTGCATAATTTCATCCTGCATACTTGAGTAGGACACTATAGTGTAATATGTACAGCACCAAAATAGAAAACCACAACACTGAACACTTATAATTTCAGTTTATATTAAACTGCCAAGGATGCCTTAAAATCTGGAGGTAGAAGTACAGGTGCCTTTACATCCGAGTGCTCCATCTCCCAGGCGCTTGCGTTTAACATGCAGCGCAGCAAACCTGTCATTGCCAGGAGCAGATTCGATATGCTCACGTAAACTTGTTCCATCATTTCTGTGCTGATGCTTTCTCCATATTCGGTGATAAATACTGATACCAGCAAGCCTCGCCTAGTTCAGAAGGGTTGGCCTAGCTGCATAGCAAGAAAGAAAATGCTTGGAAGCGGTTTAATGGGGCTGCTACTTTGTTAGCTCCCCTTTCCTTGACCGTCCATGGTTATTTTGGAGGAGACTGCCGCTAGCTCTTACAAGGGTTATTCCTCTAGCTCTTGTCTTTAGTAGGACACATTCTAGCTCTTACATTTAGGAGGACAGCCACGGCTCCTGTATGAGCATTATCACTCCTCAGCCGGTGGCCGAGCCGACTTGGTCAGTTGCCCCGTGGACCAGTAGCCGACCGCTGCAGCCGGCTGGCCAGGGCTGTGGCTGTCCCCCTGCTCCCTGCCGGGCAGCCCAGCATGCCCCGCAAGGGGCTGTCGCAGCCCTTTGACGCCAAACAGCTGCTGTAGGAAACCTGGTCAGCCCGGTGTGATGGCATCTCCATTTGTCAAGAGAAAAGCCTGTTGGAAAAAAGCCTGTGTGTGTATATACATACACATATCTAAAAAAAACCCCAAGCGTATTTAATGTCTGTCAAACAGAAACCTAAAATACGAGCAGGTAATTTTGCTTGGGAGTTTTATGATGACTTCTTTTTGTACTAATGTTAATTTTCAAAAAACTCCCCGTGTCTAATATTGAAAGACAGCCTACGGCATGCTATCCAGACTGCCCCCTCCTCCAGCCTCACTAAAGTGAATAATATTACGTACATAACCTCTCCTCCTCCCACCATCCCCGATCTCTGACAGCAATGATTCTTTTTGTTATTGATTTGGCTTTTTTTTTTTTTTTCCCTCCCCTCCTTTTTTTTTGGTTAAGCTCTAGTACACGTCTGTGGTGTTGGGCAGGAAGTCAGATTTCCCCTGGTGAATTACTGGGAGGGGGGGAAACTTAGGTTTTGTTCTCAGCTTATGGCTCCATGTCAAGGGATTCATATGAGCTCATACGAATGCACATTGTGAGTTAGTCCAATTCCCAGCCCCTACTGGTTTTTTTTTTAAAAAAGCAACTGTTCGGCAGCACATCACAAGAAGGGGTCAAAATCCCCTTCTCATTTACAATGTAAA
>NW_009260493.1:6106852-6109430 GCF_000687185.1 Egretta garzetta | reverse complement strand
AACCAACGCTTCTCTTACTGACTGCTCTCAGACACGCTGCGGAGTACCAGGGGGCAGAATTTGGTCACGGCGTGAAGCGTTGTGTACTGTGAGATCACCTGGTCAGAATTCCCACTCACTAACATCACTTGTTGCAGGACTCGTTTCGTTTCCCGTTGCCTGACGCTGGTGACAGAAAAGTGTGCGCTGCAGTGACACCTGGTAAACACCTTACTGCAAACTTCGGTAACGTGTGTATCGGTGTAAACCTTTAATAATTGGATTGGCTTCAGCAACTTTACTCCAGGAATGCTACAGGATAACTAGGGTGGGGATTTGGCCAGCTGCCTTAGAAAAACAGTCTCTTACTTCCTTTTATACGTTCTGGAGTGAAAAGATGCACCTTAAATTGCTTCTGTTGCAATCCTCATGCCACAAAGGCACGCCTATCTAAGCAGACCTCGTTGCTAAGACCTCATTTAAATATAGGCACATCTTGCACTGCTTGCCTTTGCTGTGGTCCTTAATGCACAACCACTTAAAAGGCAAGAAAAGTAGCCAAACTGATATTTCAGCATGACAGGTTATTCAGCTTATTTATATTCAGCTTATTTAGCCTGGAACTTATTACCTGCCTTGAGGACAAGACTTATTTCTACTGAAGGGTAGAGATCACATTATTTTTCATTTACGTATTATTAATGCACAGTCCAACGAAAATGATGATGTTGCATGGCTTTTTCACAATCATGTGCATGTCTAGACCAGCCTACATTTGCCTAAAAAAAAAAGTCATCATTTCCAGAGACTTTTTTTAAAAAAAGGAAGTTTGGGTGGTGGTGATAGAGCAATGAATGACGACCTCTGCCAGCGCTGGTCTATTTGAAGGCTGGTGCCAGGTCAGGTGCTTGGAGGCAGGAAAGCCTCCGGTGCTTGCCGGCGCTCCTGTGCATTTGAGTCATATCAGTAGAGTGCACCATTAAAGTTCAAAATGCATTACTCAGCCCAGATGTGTTGCTCAGACCCTGTCAGGCCCAGCCAAACCTGAGTCTACATGAATGTCAAATTTAAAATATTCGTCACCAGAATTTTCTTCCTCTTGTGTTTGGGCACTCAGCGGGGAAGACCTATTAAGGCAGAATTTCATATCATTGGGGTTTTGTTATTTAATTAACCGACTTTCAGTTCAGCGAGTTTGCTGTTTCATCAGACCTTTAAGCTTTGCT
This sequence comes from Egretta garzetta, assembly GCF_000687185.1. NCBI lineage: Eukaryota > Metazoa > Chordata > Aves > Pelecaniformes > Ardeidae > Egretta > Egretta garzetta. Next base: position 6,108,225 of record NW_009260493.1, on the reverse strand, counting down.
CATCTCCCCTGCACTGAGGCTACATCAGATTTCCACTCTGGGCTCCACTATGCACTCAGTCCCCCTCAGAGTGGTAAGATTTTTTCTGAGGATTTGGGTTCTTCGCGTGTTTCCACACTGTATGTTGACTACAACCACAACGTCATCTACCATGTTGAGTTACCTCCCTGTCACACGTCCGTTCTCTGAACCAGGCTCACTCTCCTCTCCCAGAAGAGAAACCTGCCAACAGCTGTGACCCACAACACGCTGCTCTTCCACGTCCAGAGCTCCGTTACACTTTCTGCTCTGCGGCTACACGTTCATTTATAGAAGTGTCTACATGTGCTGTAGATGCCACAGCATTTCCAGCTTCAACCAACTCCCCAGAGTACCTGTGGTTTCATTTTGCATCGCAACAAGGCTTCTGCTTCACTGGGTCGGGCATGTTCCTCAGCTCCCTGACGCTTCAGAGAAGGCGAGGGTCACAAGCACGGCCTGCTGAAAATTTCCAGTGCCAAATTCTCTTCCTTTATGCTTGATGCCGTCGTCTTGAAGATGGCTTCATCTGTAGATATGCAGAAGTCCAGCCATGCTCTGCAAAGGGCTGACCTTCCAAATTTCACAGTATTTATTCTTCTGTGTTGACAATGCTTCCTATCTGGAAATAATTTCAAATTAAGCTCTCATTGAAGTCCTGCAGGAAAAATAGCAGTCATGGGTAGGTTTTATCTCTTTATTTCTTCTCTACAATCAAGATTCAGCCTGTAGTAATAACATCTGCAGTATAGCTGCTAGAGCTGTGTTTGTGCCTAACCTCTTTTTATTAACATGCTCTTTCTGTTATGTTTCAGGGTGTAACCAAATATTTTCAGTTCTAGGGAATGTGTAGCTAGACCATATCAATCATGACTTATTTTTGCCCAGTTAGAAAGCAATAATCTATTTAAAAATACTTGCTAACGTATAAAAGATTGAATAAATCTCTGTTCTAATACTGCCATGATGAAAATGTCACAATAATAATAAATGGAAAAAGATCACGGGACATCACAGAGGTCAGAAAAACCAGGAGGGGATAACTTTATAGGCATGCGGAGCCAGTAAGTGTTTAATTTATAAACTCTCTTGTTTTGTGCAGGGTGAAGCAGAGGCAAGTAGACACAAGAAAAAGTACAAACAAGTTCTTTATTCTGAAACTGCATGAGAGCACTCTAAAGATAGCAACAAGGACTGAGTGGAAATCCCCTGGATGCGTTTTGTAATTTTTTCCGGTGAATCTCAGGATAGCAAAGACGAGAGGCGAGGGTAAGTGGACGACCACAGCTGGTGTAGGCTGCGTTTTGGTGTTACGCTTTTGCGGTGAAGACACACAAGGTGGAATTCATCCCCGT
>NW_009260493.1:6085725-6106166 GCF_000687185.1 Egretta garzetta | reverse complement strand
TCTTTCCCTCCCTTGACTACAAGGAGTGTCCAGATGACTGGTCCAGGCATAGATGTTTACACTGTAAAGGAGACACATCTGATGAGATGAATCTTACAACCCATTTCTAAGGTGATGTTTCCTCTTGGAGAAAGTTACACAATCAGGGCAATACGCAGATTGCCTTTTACTTCATAGCCTCCTGACTAATCAGTTTGATGCTGGGCAAACCACAGAGACACTCAAAACTTACAGCCACTAGTGCCTCCTGAAATCAATGGGTGTTAGGCATTTAAATGCCTTGCATATCTGGGGTGATTAACCTCTCACTTCTTCCATTTATATACCTGTTCTGCATGAAATTGGAGAGATAACACTCACCTAACTCTCCTCAGTAGCTATGAAATTAAATTCATTGATGATTACAGTATGCACTGACATCCTGAGGCGAAAGGTCCAATACGTAAATAACAATACTTAGTATTTCTATCTGCATTGAGGACTCACTCCCCACTAACAGCATTAACTTTGGGGTCAACAGAGCCTCACCTTTTGAGACTCTTCTTTCATTTTTCTGAAGTCACTCTGCTTGTTGTCTTTCAGGTAATCCATGGGATATAGAGTAGACAAAATAAAACTTGCCCAATGGGAGCATGTGGAACCAGATGCATGTCTCTGCATTAAACCACAGCTAAATACTAAGCCCAGTTCATTACCATTTCCTTGGTTATTTTACCGGTTTTCTAGAAATGTATTTGAAATCTCAAATAATTCCCAGTTCAGGCCCAGTATGTTCCTAGTGTAGAAAATCAGAGCAAATGCAGTTATATCAGGGCAAGGCTGTTTGGAATAAGTGTTAATGGCAAGATACTTGGCATCATTGCCAAAGACAAAGTATCCTCCACTTGCATTAGTAATGCATGCAAGAAAACAGGGGTTTCCCTCCTAGTCAATGGAATTGCATCGAAGAACTACCTGGCTCCATCACTGATTTCTCTTTCTAACAAAGCAAAAGATCTGAAATGTTGTCACATGACAAGTACTGGGCCACAGTTCTCTGTACACCATTTGCAGTTGGCCAGAGATCAGTATGTTTAGCTTCTTTGAATCATAACACAGTTGAGTTGTACCAGAGAATTTGTATCTGGCTTATACAATGATTAATGTTATAAATTGGGGGAAATAGATGACCCACTCGTTTACTCTGAGGTTTTCAAGGTTATCAAGGGAGATGAGAATAAACCACTGTGGCATGAACAAGGAAGTTAAGTGAGAAGTTCATCTAGCTGGCTTTTATCTATTTTTGCTATGAGTTATTGCCATAATCAGGGGATAAACACCCTCTCTGCAGTGGAAAAATATACATAATACAGATAAAATTGTGATCTCAGTGAGACCTGGGAAGTACCAATAAAAAGACTTAGAATTACTAGCATGGAAAAAAATCTCTGCAATGAGAAATACAGGGGCAAGAATCACCTCTTCTCCTAGCTTGCTTATACATCCATGAATTGCATCATTCTCTTTTACCCCTGTAATGAACTGTGAACTCACATTGAGCTTTTTGCCCACTGTGCCCCCTACCCTCTTCGCTGTTCTCAGGATATAATACCTCCCCTTGTGTTTGCCTGTATTAAAGTACATTTGTTTCAGTGGGTCTAGTTTGCTGATCCATCTATTTTACACTGTCTGGCTCCTCCGCCTCCTCCGTTTTTACTGTTTTCCCAGCCTTCCTGTCATCTTTGCTTTTTATCAGTAGTGACTTAATATTTTCTTCCTGGCCACAGATGAAAACGTAGAATGAGATCAAATCTGGCACTGATCTCTGCAGAAAATAGCTACAGAAGTCATGTGCTGAAGATTTCTTATCACCAACCTATTAGTAATTCTGCCAGGGCATCAGTTCCCAGTTTAATGGGCATGGGGGTTTTGTCAGCAAGAGCTGCTAGATTTTTCTGTCCAAACATTGTACAATACCAAAACAAACACCTCATGAAAGTCTATGTAATTGCTTTTATCAACCAGGCTAGTAACTGACATCAGCAAAGCATGGAATCAGGTTTATTTAAGAAGTGTTGTTTTCTAATAATTAACATAGAATGACACTGGTTGTTTTCCTTCTTCTTCAAGCAACTGTTGTAGGATTGGTGGGTGTAAAGCTGCATTCAGGAAGAAGTGATGTTATTTACTTGCATTGCATAAGAACAATACTTTCCATTACTTTAACATTTAAGGGAAATGTTAGATACAGAACCAGGATGTTTACTGAACACTTTTTCCCTCTATGTTTAGAATTTTATTATCTCCAGAGCAGATATTTACTACTGCTGAGATTAATTTGATGATAAAAAAATTCTTTATTGCCTTCAGATTTGCCAACCTCCAATTTTTCCTCAACGTGAGCACAACTCGGACTTGGGAAGATGTCCAAAATGTTCCTAAATTCATCCTTCTACAAATGTTCGTGTTCCGTTTTGATAAAGTGGAACTCCTTTGAAAAGATCTAATCATTTTACACAGCCCATCAACTGTCAGTTCTGAACTGCAAGCAACTTTTGACTGGAGGCAAAAGTTGTCCCAGGGAGATAACCTATGGTATAAAGGCTCTTCAGTGTCATTAACCTTTAGTAGCCCCTGTGTACCCAGCTAATCCACGTGAAAAATAAGGGAAGTCAAACCCTTGAAAAAGTTTCATACCAGGTAAAATTTTTTACCTACCCTCTGTTCAAAACATGTAAACCACCCTGGTTTCTGGCATCTGGTACTAGACTTCAGGGAGTTTCAATCCCTGTATGTGGGAGAGAAGTGTTCATGCTGTAAACAAGTCAGATGTCAAAAGAACAAATGGATGACACACAGGGTGCTGGGTTAGAGTTCAACCGTCAAGTTTTGGCATTATGTGGCAATGGAAAACGTTCCCTACTCCTACACGTCTGCACCAGCCACCCCGCTCCACTGCCATACCCTGGCTACTGAGCTGCAGCACAGCTGAGGAAAGGACCCTTTGGTCCCTCAGTCTGGAAAATGTCATGTTCTTTATTTTTAATTCTGCTCGGTTACTGTGCTGTACAAGGGCTAAACAAACTGCAAACACAATCAAAAATGTTGATTTTTTTCCCCCCTGTATTAAATAAGAGAAAACAATGTGCTATTATTAGTTTCATCCATCAGGTTACTGAAAACTTTCATGAGGAAAACGTTAATTTAAGAAACCATAATTCACATATTTGTACCAAGATTTACACAAGGACACAGGTAAAAGAACTTAGAAGTATATTTGCTATCAGAATAAAAAAATGCCATGTGAGAATTAAATAGCTCTCGGATTAGTTTATATTCGGGAAAAAAAAAGTTTATGAAGAATTGATATTTTTTTATTTTTCTAACTAACAGAAATGAAAAATGACAAATTTACAGTAGACCAACTATCATCACCCTCTATGCTATGGGGTGCTTCGTGGTGACCAGAGGTCAGCATGACCACACCTACACTTGCCTATGCTCGCTGACTCCTGGGGCGGGTTGCTGGGTCCCCCTTGTCCAGCTCCAAGCCTCTTTGGCAAGCCAGCTCACCCCAGATTCAGGCTGTGTTCAAATGTTGTGTGTCCCATCGGCAACCCTTTCCGGCGGGATCCCAGGTGTGGTGTTGCCACAGGGCAGGCAAGATGTCTGGCAGCTCACCTGGATAGAGCTCAGGGTCGCCCATCCCCAAAGGAGAAATGAAATCCCCTTGCTGTACAGGGGATATTTCTTTCTCTGGGTGTCCTGGCCCCACTCAGTGGTGAGCTGGTGTCGGAGCTGGTTTTGGAGTTAACCCAAGGATTATTTTTCTCAAGAGAAACATCCTTTATCTCAGATTTCCCTGTCTCTCTCAATTCCAAGGACTCTAGGCTGCAACTTGCAGGACCGAGGACACCTCAGGACCATTTTTCTCCAACAGATTCACGCCTGATAGGTCTGAAGATGAACTTTTCTCTCTGGAGGCTCTCTCTCGGGGAAGAGTCTGAACAGTGCTTTTACAAGCTCATTTGCAAAGAGGGGGTTTCCCATTTGCAACTACAGGAGATTATCATGTTGCCTCTTTAAAAAGAGTTAATTACCGAGAAGAACGGCTCCAGCTGACTCTCAGGTTCAGACCGGCAGGCACAGACTGGGTGAACCAGCCAGGGACTCACACCAGCGCCCAGGTGCCCGGGTGGTTTGGTCGTGCTGGCAGAGCAGTAGCACACCACTGTGCAGCAGGTGCCCGGTTGCCTCACTTTTGGCAGAATTTCCATTCCTTTCCTCCTTTGTATTTTGTATGCCAGCAAACACCAGCGCTGCCACTTTACCCTGAGGTCCACGTGTTTGTACACTGAGGCAGTTCTCGGCAGGGCACTCAGGCGGGTCAGGGCATCCATCTCTGCCCAGCAATACCCCAGGCGGTCCCCGGGTGCAGGAGCTGGAGCACTCCTCTTGGACTCTCCAGCATGACCAAGGCAATGTGGAAAGCTGGGGAAGTTGGCTCATTACATCTTGTTTTCACCCCAAGCTCAATGCAGCCTCCATCAGTTCCCCCCACACCACAAAAAATACTGCCCAGGATCTTCAGGATGTGTGGCAAAATTCCTTGAAATCTCTTTGTCTGCTGCTTCCATACACACAGACTAGCAGTAGCTGGGTTTTTCAGGTTTTGTCACATTTTCTGTGAATTTTGAAAGCAAATGTCTCAGAAAGTCCCCAGACCAGCGTGTTTCCAGCATGGGAGGAAGGAACACCTCAGCAGTGCGCCTCCTGCCCAGCCCGGCCATTCACCCCTATCCAAGCTGTGCGGTGAAGCGTGAGCTAGGTGCGAGTTTCTAACTGCTGACACCGCCCCAGTCACCCACAAGGACACAACTTTTTTTGCCATTAAATTTTGGTTCGTTCATCTCAGCTTTTCTCAGAATGATTCTCCAGAGAGCTGGAGGCGTGAGCACGGACAGACAGACACGTTTATACCGCACCAGTCACTCGAGACAGACCGGCGTGCAGAACTGTGCTTAGCCTTGCTCACAGCAGATGAACCAGGCTATCTGTGCTCTAAGTATTTCCAGGCTTTCAAATTCCAAGGGAACTGTAATTACAAATTTAAGAGGAAAAATTTTGTGTAGCTAATTTTTCCTGAAAAATTGTGATAAGGTTGAAGAAAGAGAAAGCAGACAGTTTTGTTGCTATGTTTGTTTGTTTTTTTTAACACCGCACCTTATCATTCTAAAATTATCTCTGCCAGAACAACACAATCTTTTTGCAGTATCATTGTACATAATGGCAAAACCTTAGCACTAAGTCCTTACCTGGCATAATACAGTATTACTGAAAGGCTGTATAAAAAGGACAGCGTATATTTACATCGTACCTTGCTTTTCTCCATAACAAACGTAAGATACTTAACCAAAGAAACCAGTGAGAGGAAAATGAGGTCTTGCTTGCAACATTATCTTGTCACCAGAACTAAGTTTATCACGTAAAGATAGCAACTGCAATTAAAAAGCCATCATCTCACTGAATAACGGTGAGAAACAGGAAAAGATAAGTCACACCACGCCCAGAAACTTCTCTTGCACAGTCACAGAATAACCTGAGTTTCCTGAACAAATGACAGGTGATTTTTTCCAACCTTCAAATGCTCATTTTTGCCCTCCTACTTCTAGCTTAATCAAAGACCACATGTGAAAACCTTAACAAAAAAAAAAAAAATCACCCTTAAATACTCACCCCAACTGGACGAGTCAGTCCTCTATGCCCACCGGCAGCGCAGTGCGTGGGCTCATCTCAGCAGAGGGTCTCCCCCTGTCCCACCTCCTTTGCCCCTCCAGGCATGCAACTTTGGGTAGGATGCTCTACCACCAGACCACCTAGCAGCTCCTCTACTACTTCTGCTTGGACCATCTCCAGATTCTGCTACCCAGAGGAATATGAATACAAAAGCATATCTGATTTCATTTGATCAACACCCACTTGAGAGTAATGAGGGATCACTTCAGCAGATGTCCCCTACTTTTCCCCTGGGTATTAATTACGCATACTCCTCCCCACCCCTTGTCTGCGAGACACAGGGGAAACTAGCCATTGGTGATGGCTTATCTGCACAGATTTCATGTGGCTTGTCATCACAAGGCAGGGTTTGGTAGATCGTGCAGCTATTTTGCTAAACAAAGTGGTTTATTCTGACTTCTGTCACAATTTTTTGTTGTTGTTGTTCAAAGTATAGGATTTCCACAGATACGTGTTTTAAAAACAAATTCTGCCAACTTTTAGATGGTATGTCTCCTCCCTAAAACCTCACTACTGTAAAATCTAAGTTGGAAGTATATCATGATTCATGCAACCTCTTCCTTTCCCACGTGAAAATAGTTTTTGTTCCACACTTTATCTAGGTGCTTTTCACACATGCCTATGTAACTTAGGTGCAAATGCTTGTACATAAGTCTCCATTTTTCTTCCTTTCGGTTCAGAAGGAGTTGGTTTAGTCACAGCTCTTATCACCAGCTGCATGTCTCCAAGCAACGTGAAAATATTGTTATGTTTTTCCAAAATGCCACAGCTACTTCCATCCATTTCAAAAGTGATTGCTGCCAGAAGATGTCAGATGGGAAGCAGGCCTTTGGCTGGAGCAGCACATCGTGTGCACTCATCTCATGTCCTCAAACAATGCCTTCCATTGCCACCGTCTTCCAGGGGCTGGTGGATCTCCACAGCTTCACTGCGTGCATGGTCTCCCTTCTGCTCTGGCATCCTGATGTCTCCACCTCTGTGCCTTCCAGTTGTAGAGGCTCGTTGCTGCCTGCCCGTGCCGGGATGGGGCTGAGTGTGCTGAGGGACCGCCGAGCCAGCTGGGGCATCCAGGCAGTGCCCGTGGCCGGCACAGCTGCTGTCGTGCAGCGAGAGTGCCGTCACACTGCTGGCTGAGAAAAGTTTCCTTGTGGGTAGATTCTCCTTCCCAGTTCCTCTTTTAGCCATATTTTTGCCTCCCCCTTGCTCGTCACGGCCTCCTCCTGCCTGCTTGGCCAGTGGCCTGCCTGTTGCATTTAATCTTCCCCTCTGCAAGCAAGCACGTTGCTCCATGACCAGCAACAATGCCGGTCTGCCCCAAATGCCTGGCTTTCCAGCATACGATCCTTGTTGGCCTCCCCCTTGCACCACAGCCGCTCTGTGAAGCCCACAGGACTTCATGGTGGCTGCCTATCTCTGCTGCCTCTCAGTGCTGCCTCTTTAAGAAGGTATCACATCGAGAGGGAAGAAGTGTTTGGGTTTTTTTTTCTAGGAGGTTAATTAAGGCTGCCTGTTGCATAATTAAGAAATGTTTCCACCAAGTGATTAGCAGCCTACCCAGCTGCGAGCATCTTTTATTTACCCTGCACTTGGGAGCACGCCCAGGCTTTGGGCTTTGTGCTGAGCTATTTGCACTTTTCTGCTGCAGTTGTTTTCATTGGAAAGGGCTGAAGACGTGCTGGTCTTCTGGTGAGAGCCATGGGAAGGCTTCAGGAGGGGTTGGCCCTGGGCAAGCTTGCGTCCATCCCCTCGCCCCACATGGGACAGACAGAAGGGGCTCCACCTCAGCTGGGTAAGGCAGGGATGGCTCTTGCACCATCCAACCGCTCCATCTGTGTCTTGGAGAACGTGATGTGGGTGTACAACCTCTCCTTGCCTCTTGCTATCCAGAACAACCAGTGCTGCAGCTGTCCTGGCGCAAGACGAGGTTTTATTTCTAACCATAACAAAAGCATGGGACAATGCTGCCTCATGGGCAACAAAAGAAAAAATATTCTCTAGACTTCCCAGAGAAACAACCTAGTCATTTGTAATCCCCTACAGATGTCTTCTATACCTACCTTTTCTGAGGTGTCACCTCCCCAGAGCCATGCAGGTGCCCTCTCTCCCTCCTCGCTCAGACCCACTGGCAGCACACCTGCACGTGTCCCGTGGAGCCAGCAGCCCATGTGGGTCCTTTGAGAGCTGCTGGGACTCTGCTTAGGTGATTAAGGCTAAAAATGGCAAAAGAGCTTGGGAGAATCATTCCCTGAAGAACCACTTCCTGCCATTAAACCATGCTCTTCCCCACACCCCCCACACCCCCCCTTTTTTTTTGGCTTGAGAAGTCACATAGCTACTATTTGTAACCGTTTCCTCCCTCTTCAATAATTTTTTCTGTGTCCACACCATTTTATAAAAGGGAATTCAGATGTCTCCTGGTCTTCCCAGTGTCTGTTGAAGGTAGAGAAAAGCACCACAAGCTTCAGTAGCTGACAGTCATGCATTATAGAGCCCAATAAAATACTCAATCACCACAGCAATGAGCAAGATATAGCTATGTGGACTATAGCTCATTCTTCAGAGCTTCATGAGATATTCAACCCATGTTTCTTTCTAAAAGCAAAGAGGGATGATGCACTTTAGATGGATCAGGTAAACAACCCGTACTTGCCTGAGCACTTTAGTTAGGGACTACATTATTGTCAGCTTGACGGAGGCAGACAGTCAGTCACAGCTTTCCCAGTAACCAGTGTCACTTGGAGGTTCTCAGGTTCAAACCCATCACTCTGAGGGCTGGGTTACCAGCGCAGCAGAGGAAGGCCTGTGTACCTAAGCATACTCATTCATTGATTAAAACTGCAAAAGGAGAAGACCAGAGAAGCATCTATTTTCTTACTAAGCTTCATGCAAATTTCAATGTTGAGACTGAAAGCGACTCAAACAGCCATTAATACTCTTACCGTCCCAAGGGGCACCACCAGCCAGGCAAGATGCTGCTCATCAACACACTTCAGTTTTCCCATAAAGAAGGCCCTAGAAAATCCCACAGCTACATGCTGCCTCTCTACCTGTTTTTTTATTACTTGACATCCTTCTCCTGTGGAAGGTGTAACCTCCACCTGCTTATAGAAAACTGTACAGAACTGACACGGCTTTGCCTGTGGCTTGAAATCTTTCATTGCCATCCCTTCAAATCTGAGCACAAGAAGTACACCGGCACCTGGGTTAACACGGCAAGCTTTCCAACAAAGCTTCCTGACAGCTCTTCTTATACCTTGATTGTTGGTGGAACAATCTGATACCAAAAATAGAAAACGCTTGAAACTAAAAATAGAGAGCAGCCGGGGGATTGTGTGTGGTTGAGTAAGGGGAAGTACTTGACCTCGTGGTGCCCTAGGTTCCAGATGAGCAGTCCTGAGCCTTTTGAATCAGTATCTGACAGCTTGCTTTTTCAGCAGTGTTCATCCTTGACCTATGTGTCACACCTTTAACTAAATCCAAACCCGTCACAAAATAATAATAATAATAATAACAACAACAACAACTTCATATAAATGTTTGCTGATGGGCATTCACAACAGCTGCTACAGGTACGCAGAACAAAGAGTTTGCACCTGCGGGGAGGGAGGTACGGCTGCTGCAGCACATGTAAGGTCCACTACTCTGGGCCACACAGAGAAAGAAGGAAAAGGTGAACAAAGTATTCATTACTTGGAGAGAGGAAACAAGAGCCCTGGAGTTCAATTTCCACTATCTAGCATTTAGATGAATCCTTTCTAGATAATTTTGTGGCTTTGGGGGGGATTCGAGGCAGTTCTTGAGTCCCCCATGGTTTTCCTATATAACCTAGACAAATCGTTTAACCTATCAATGCTTCAGTTGTTGGGGGGTTTTAACAGCATTCCTAGTAATGCTCTGCATAACATTTTCTTATACTAGATCAGGTGTTTGAGAGATTCTAGAAAAATATATATTCTATGTACATACCTAACCCTGCCTCCAAGTGCTGGTGCAGCAAACAGAAGACACCATCATCTCTTGAAGGTAAGATGTTTCTGTAAGAGGAGTTGATGGCCAGAGCTAGGCTCATAGCTGGCAAGCTCTAAAGAGAGATTCATAATCACAACTCACTTTCTGTTTGGCAGCACAACGGGCAGTTTCATCAAGGACTGACTAAACAGAGACGCAAGATTAGCTCGATGGTCTGTTAAGAAATCCCTCATTTCCCTATCTTAGAAAGCTGCAACCATGTATTTTCTCCGAATTTGCATTAGTCCTGGTCCTGTTATTAGAAACAGCAGACAGAACTCTGGAGACTTACTGGCAGCCGACATAAATGGACAAAAAGTTAATAAATAAATCACTACTCAGCATAAGAAAAGTCTCTAGAGTACACTTGTGTCACTCATTATTTGCATCATCTGAAATTTATACTGATTTCTATTGCCATGACATTAATAAAAGGCTAAAAAAAAAAGGTTTTGCACAATTTTTATGAAGTATTGTAAATAAACTTGCAGTCACCAGTTTCACGTGATACACCCTGGAGAAAGAGCCTTCCTTCTACCGGAAGACTAAAGATGAAGGTAAAAATTTTATTAAACTACTTCAACCTCAGCTAAATCTCATCTCAGACACTCTCAGCTGACCCCAGTAGTTTCGTTTTGAATATAGCAGCTAATAATCTAAATTCAAATCTCCCTGCTGGGGCAGTGAAAAGGTGTAGAAAAAATGACTATACTCTTCACCTGGGAATCTGCTACAAGATTTTGAAGACAATTGTCATGGTCAGCAAGATACACCAATCCCTCCTTGTGGGCCAGTTATTTTGGTAGCTATTGCCTGACCTGCCTGCCATTCTCCATCACTGTTTCTTCTTAACCCCTGGCAGTGCACATCAGAGTCCCCACAAGTGCCAGCAACCAGAAACTCAGCCTAAGTTGGGCAGAGAAGTTCTGTGGTGCCACAGCAACTCTTCCAGGGTACCCCAGTGATTAACCCAGTGCTTTATCGAGTGCTCGCATTCCACTGTTTTATGTCAAGATATAGGAATCTATTTAAAAGATTTTATCAGATATGGATACAGAAGCAAAGATTTCCCATCGCTGGGCACTCATAAAGCTCGGTAACTGGGATGCAGCATCGCTTCTGATCAGGCAGAACTGCCTTGAACTTCTGCCCTTCTCTTAAGATAAGCCCACAATTTTCACATTTCAAATGTACAAGAGACTGTTAAAATGTTTCTATTTTAAAAAAAAAATTACTCTTTCTAATCTATGTAGAAAGAAAAAAGCTGCTCTACAGGGAAAGAAAGAAAAAAACTGGTCTACAGGGAAAAAAAAAATCCTTAAATTGAGTAATTAAATTGCCTGGCCAAGAATTAGATAGCTCCAGGAACTGTAGGTAAAAAAACCCCTTTCCATATTGAACACAGTGATCAATTTTCCTCTTGCCTGCCTGTAAGGCCAGGTTTCCACATTCTGCCTGTGAAATCAGCCTGGATATCGTATTGATTATAAAAAGCAGGTAGTCAGGAAGAAAACGCTTTATAAAAGTTAGTCGCATCCAAAGTGGTTGAAAAGAACCTGACAGAACACTTCTGAATTAAAAAAAACCCCGTGCTATCAAAGCGGTATTTCACAATATCACGTCAGTTCTGCCAAAATACTATTTCAGAGGAAATGAGAAACTCCTGACATAATCAGATGATCTGCTTAAATTTCTCATTAAAAAAAAAAAGAACACTGAAATTACAGGTTTTTGTTAAAGTGAAATTCCTGTGCGAGTCCAAGTTAGACTAATGGCAGGTCCAGATTTCTTCTGCCGAATTGTTACCACTTGACTTGCGTTCTTTGGTGACAAGTTCAACATGCAGGTTTCAAAAATTTCAAAATCCTTTATGAAAGAAAATCTTCAGCCCCTCTTAATGATTTTTAATTTGCTTCCTTAAAGATTTTTAACATAACAATTTGATTTCTAAATGGCAACAGAAATAAAACAATGTTTAACAAACAGTGTTTCTTACTCCATGAGCGTTTTATTTCCTTTATGGATTGGATTTTCGAAGATGGCAGACTAAAGTTAAGCACCTGTATCCATGCATACACCACCTCTGAAAATGCAAAATTAGCATTTATTTCCCTCAAGGAAGATGACTACATTTATGTAAAAGCATAAAAGTGGATGTTACAGGGCACAGAAACCCACATTTGCTAAGACATTGGCACCTCTGCTCTTGCAACACCCCCAGTAGGTATCAGGAGCCGGAAAAGCGCTTAAAAGAGAGGCACACATTTCTGTTTATTCCTGATAAACGAAATGGGAGAGGAAAAAACTTTCAGAGGATGCTAGATGGCAGCATCTTACTGCAGTCGAGTACTCGGGTTTTTAGCCTCACTCTGTTTTCCAGGGCCATTACATGACTACCCTGCCTGGACTATGTTCCAGCTGAACGGGACGCTTGCCATTTATGACCCCGCCTGGGAGCTGTGATCCCTACCCGACGGTCACCTCCTCTGCCCCGGGGTGCTGTGCCCCATGCTGCGTTTGCGGTCGGCTCAAAGGAGTGTGGACACACTGCCAGGCCATTGGGAACCATTGAAATAACTTACCTGCAGGTAACTCGCCTCTGTAGTAGGCACACAATTTCATTTTCATTGGTCTTAACTTTCTATCTGCCCGAGCCACCGAAATCATTGCATCACTTCAAGTTTCATTGCAGATGTTCTAGGTTTATTAAGGTCCTAATTTAGGTGCCACCTAGAGCCCAGGGCCTGACAGGATTTCCACAGTACTATTAACATTCAAAAGCATGTCAAAGGCTTGCTAAGTATGGACAACATAACTGGATTAAAGTTTTACTTTCTAGATTGCAGTGACTTCTTGTTTCTGACTTTCTCTGTAAGCCTAACCGACCGCAGCAATACCTTTGCTGTTGACAGAAATAATTTTTCCTTTTTTTCCAAGAACAAAAGTTTGCTGTGATTCTCTGAGCATGAGTCACTAGATATCCTGTGGAGAAGACATAATACACCACTGGAGCTTTCGGAAGCAACCCTAAGCTATTTTTGCCTCGATTTGGCAATAGTGAGACAAGCCAATGGTCAGTCTTGGGGAAGAAGTGTTTCAAGAGCAGTGCAGATGTGGCCAGTGAAATAATACTGCATTCCCAGATTTCTCAGGAGTTAGTGTGGATGCACCAACCACATCCACATTTCAAGCCCTTCCCTTCTTCCCCTAAGTATCCACTTGAGGTCCTGTCTGAAATGATACCCGGTGCACAAACCTTTTTGGCACCTTTGACAAGACCCCTCCATCATACTGCCTAACCCCACAATGTCCTCATCAGATGTATCCTGCAGCTCACGAAGTCCTGCTCAGACAAGTGGCCTTACCCACAGCTACCTTTTCTGTTGTGGTGGTGTGCAAACCTGAGGAACAGGGAGCAAAGAAACAGATCAATGGAGCTGTCTGTACAAGTACAGAAACCTTCACAAGGCTCGCCTGACATTTTATCACTAGGGCTGCGAATTTACAGCTAGAGATAGCGAAAGATGCAAGTCAGCCACCCCTTGATACAGGGCAGATTGGTAAAACTGACAATGGTCAACAGGGGATTACAGACATAAAATACAAAAAAGGCACCTTTCTGGTTTACCCATGTCCACAGAAGTGCAATAAACAAAAATATGGACAACAAGCTGCCTTTGACATTTCAGGACACAAGCCTAGCCTTCGCATTGTAAAGCCATGCATTAAAAGGTATGTTTGATCACTGTCTGCTAAAGCATTCACACAAGGGGATCCCATGAAAGACAAAAAAGAGGTACCATATAGCCATCAGCTGATCAGTGGGGCCTTGCTAACAGACACCACGTCCATCAGCTCCCTTGCCCCATTATAAATGCTGGATGAACTCTCCATCAACTCAGGACCATCACCAGCAAGTATGGTCAACCAGCAGCTGCAGGAAACTTCCCCACTGGCCCAGACCATGCCTCCCATGAGCTCTGCAGCTAGCTCCTGCTGGTGAGATGCTTGGAGCTCCTGTTTTGTGTGCCATGGCTTTTGCCAGGCTTTTACATGAGCCTGGGGCTGCCAGTCCACTACTTCTGCACATCCCCTCAGAGGTGCTGAAGAAAGGCTACGTGTGCCCAGGTTGCTCCCAGTGTAGCAGAAATGCTGGGGGATAACAGCCCACTTGGATGTCCTTCCCAGTGCACTCAAGGGCAGGCCCTTCCCAGATGATCATTGAAAGACAGCTCAAAGCCAAGTTGACATGCTAGGTATTTCATTTCCGTGATTTCTAGAGGGTCCCCTGAGACTGAGGAGGAAAGAGAAAAGACTGAGAAGCAGCAGAGAGAACGTCAAGGTCAGAGAAAGGAGGAAGAAGAGGAGGAGGTGCTTCATAGCAGACCAGATAAACCCTGCAGCCCAGGAAGACCCACACTGGAGCAGATGGATATTCCTGAAGGACTGCAGACTGTGGAGAGCCCACAATGGAGCAGTTTTTTTCTGGATAGTAACTGCAGTCCATGGGTAATTCACACTGGAGCAGAGGAAAAGTGTGAGGAGGAAGGAGTGGCATGGACAAACCCCTATGTACTGACCATACCCCTTCTCCTGCCTTGCATCACTTGGGGCAGGTAGAAGAGTCTGGATTGAAGGAGTGAAGTTGAACTTGGGAAAGGGGGGAGGAAAGGTGTTGTTTTAATGTTCTTTTTGTTTCTCACTACCCAAATCTTACCTTAATTGCATTGGTTTTCCCCAGTTGAGTCTGTTTTGCCCACAACAGTAACTGGCAAGCAATGTCCTTGTCCTTGTCTTTATCTTGGCCCATGACTTTCTCATCCTATTTTCTCCCTCTGTCCTACTGGAGGAGGAGGGCAGGGAGGAGGGAGTGAGCAACTGGGTGGGCATTTGGCTGTTAACCCACCTCAGTCCTCTTTTGGCATCTGTGGACTTCTCCTTTGTGGGAAGGGGCAGAGATGTACTACTTTTGCTTTACCCTTCCTCTGCCACCCAAAAGCATGGCCAGTACTGCTATAGACTGACCTGTCCTCCATATCTGGAACTTCTAGCAACATCTCAAGCTGAGGCAGAAGTGCCTCTCCATAGTCCCAGCAGAAAATGTCATCCTTAGTCTCCACTAGAATTAGGCTGGGTCTAGCACTAGAGGACACCTCAGGACCTACATGCTCAGGCTTAGCGCTGACCATCTTACCCTGTTTGGGATGCTTTTGTGAAGAGCTACTGCATAAAAGTCTGCACTGCACTGCACCCTACCCCACAGCCCTCCTTATCTGGGGCAGCCCAACTACCACGACACAGAATAACCAAGATTGTTTCTATAGCAAAAAACCTTGCCAGGGTGGGTTGTCCTGCTTCTTTGGCCTGTCCACATGAATTTTTCCCTGAAAAGACTGATTGAGCCTATAAAAATAATAATGCATCCTTAGTATGGATTATAGCAGAATAAGAATATACGTGTGGCTTTTTGTTACTGAATGCAGCCATCTAGTGGCTAATTCTTGTTTATTCCCTACAGTTTTCAAAAAAAGAACTCTGCTGGCAAGAGAGACCAAGAGAGTGAGGGTGCACAAGCAAGAAAATTCCCTTCCTCCTTGTCCAGCGCATAAGGGTTATACTTGAGGTCTGACTCGAAGAGGCCACTTGGCCATCACAACTTGTGGCTATGGGTAGACTTTCCAAAAAAGGGTCTAGGCACTGAATCCCCACCAATACCTGGGTAATTCCTGACAGAAATGGCAACAGTTTTATTGCTCATTGTATTAATTCAGCATTTATGTGATTAGATATCTATAAAAATCCCATACCCAAACACTTAACTTCCTGGTGTACTTTTGGTCCTTTTGCTTTATGCATTACAGGTTCATTTCCTAAATAAAATATTTTGTTATTTATTTTCTAAAAAAATCCTAGGCTATATTAGCATTTCTACTTTGGGTCAGAGAAATGCTGATTCAAGAGTCTTAAAGAAATGCACGAAAACTGAAATAGAAAAGAAGAGCACAAGTATGTTACAGGTTTATTTCATATAAATTGGTTCACACATCCTAAACAGGTCATGTAGGAATACTTACTATGTTACTCATTGATAGTCAAATAATAAAACAATAAAAAGGAATTGCAGAAGAAACTGCAGAAATGTCTAACAATTGATCTAATTCATATCACCAGCTGAACATTAGAAAAGCTTGCTGGTAGGCCTGAGTAGCAGCTTCTACTTCCTGTTAAATTACTATCACAAGGTAATGGAATTCAACTAGTTTCCCATTTCTTTTGTGTCTTCTCCCTTCACCTTCCAAGAGGATGCCAGCTGATCCCTGGTCTGGGATAGGTACCACCACACGCACCGCCCTCTCTGCCCCGCACTTGGACAGCAGTTGCTCACCGTCCGTGCAGATGGTGGCTGCGCGAGGAATGGGTTTATTGTGACAGGAGGAAAGAAAAACCAGTTTTGGTAATTTAGACCCAGCCATAGGCCCCCCAGTGCTACGCTGCCTATGTGCCGTGTGAGGTATTTAGGGCCCCCGTGCAGCTGTACTACCTCAGAGCAATGCATGAAAGGAGGCAGGACTCCCCCCTCCACCTCTTAACAGTGCTTGCTATAACCTAGGACATGTGTCAGAGTCCAACCCTTAAATTGTCAAAAATAAAATGAAACAGTATAACCCTCCACATTTATGTTTGTATTGTCATACCAGTACAGCTCACTCTACCTTGTGTGGCAACCTGCCTACAGAAGCAAGCCAGCATTTTAATACGAAGTGCATACAAATGAGCCAAATCCTATTTTAGCACGTTGTAGCCACATCATGAAGACAAGCCCGTTCAGGCACACGCTATTAACACAGGAGAACATGTGAATTTATACAGGTTTGTGAGAAAAATGTAGAAATATACGGCCAGAGGAAGCATTCCAGTTCCCTGGTTTAACCTCCTGTATCTTGTCAGCCATACATTTCACTGGCAGCCTTTGCTCTGATTGCATTTGAGTGTGAATATTATTCTGCCTTGCAGGACGGCAATGGGCTGG
Source organism: Egretta garzetta (assembly GCF_000687185.1). Lineage (NCBI taxonomy): Eukaryota > Metazoa > Chordata > Aves > Pelecaniformes > Ardeidae > Egretta > Egretta garzetta. The sequence continues at coordinate 6,089,353 of NW_009260493.1, read as the reverse complement.
TCCTGCTGAGCTCCCCCTTTGAGCTCACACGCTCACAGGTCAGGCATGTTTCTGCCACCCATAACCTCACAGCCCAGGGATTCAGGTGCCCGCAAGCCAAGGGCCAGGTTTGCAAGGCATGGTTGCATGACCTCAATGCAGCTTTAGTGAGGACACCCTGATGAGCTGTGGGGGAGTACTTAAGTTAAAGTCATACAACATACAAGAAGTAAAAGCAAAGACAGGAGTAATGTTATTGAGGCAGGATTAGTTCCTAACAAGAGGGCTCAAGCGGCAAATGCCAATGTGAAACAGTATGAACCCCTAAGAAATAAAGCAGAGATTCAAAATGGCTCAACAAGACCAAGCACCAGCCTGTCCTGAGGACTGATGGAGGCTGCCGCTTCCCCCCAGCACTGAGAGCTGCCAGGCCAGCAGGGACACGCTGCATGCCTGCATGCCAAAATGCAGTTCGATAGCACATTAGCCCCAGCTATCTTCTGTGTGTTTTAGTCAACAGATTATCGCTGTACACTGACAAAGTTGTGCATATCCTGCTTGCACAACCTTCATGCACAACAAGGGATGCCTGAGCAAAAGCAAACTGGTGAAGGGATGGTTACAAATCTTACTGTGCTGAGAACATCCTACCATCCTACTAAGAACGCAATGCAGATACAGCATGATGTTAGCATCAGGATTTCCATGGAGAAGAAAGGGTTTAGAATCATAGAATCATAGAATGTTTTGGGTTGGAAGGGAACCCTAGAGGTCATCTAGTCCAACGCCCCTGCAGTGAGCAGGGACATCTTCAACTGGATCAGGTTGCTCAGAGCCCCATCCAACCTGGTCTTGAATGTTTCCAGGGATGGGGCCTCCACTACCTCTCTGGGCAACCTGTTCCAGTGTTTCACCACCCTCATTGTAAAGAATTATATTCAGTCTAAACCTACCCTGTTTTAGTTTAAAGCCATTACCCCTTGTCCTGTCACAGCTGTCCCTACTAAAAAGATTTTCCCCATCTTTCTTATAGGCCCCCTTTAAGTGCTGGAAGGCCGCAATCAGGTCTCCCCGCAGCCTTCTCTTCTCCAGGCCCTCCTGTTGCAAGTTCTTTTGGTTTAGTGCTATTTAGTGTCACTGAGCTTTGGAGTGTCACAGGGCTGGCTGGAAGCTGACCCCACAGAGCTCTGTGTGCGTGTGTGTGTGTGTGTGCTCAGTACCCAAAACAACCTACACCCCAAAGCAGCCAGCGGGGTCACAGCCCACAGCTCCTCTGGGGACGAGGTTCAGCTGGGGTGGGCTTGCTGAGTTTCCATTGATCAGGCCTTTCCCAAGCAGCCAGCCTGCGTCACCTTCCGCCTCTTGGACAGAGGACACTGATCCGTCTGTCTGTCCCCATCTGGGGAAGACCTAGCTTTAAATCCGAGGTACTTCTGGGAGCCTGTCCCAGGTTTCGTAGGAGTTTTTTTGGCTGCGTGGCATGTTGCAATTGGAGAAGGCAGTTTCCAAGCTGCGTGAGGCAAGAAGGCGGCCTAAGCTGTCACCTGGCTGCTGCTCATTCCTTCCCTGAGGAAGACGAAGCGTGTGAAGCTGGGCTTGCCGACCTTGGAGTCACTCCAGAGCACTGCGGGCGCCTCGGAGGAGGGCTGCTCCGCCTACGCACCTCGCACCCCAGGCGCTGGAGCCCCTTTGCACCGGGCAGGCGGGGGCCGACCGCCAGGCCCGGGGGCAGCCACCAGCCGCCCCAGCTCCCACACGGCTCTGCAACAGGAGTTTCCTGGCCCGTCCCCTCTTGCAGTTTAATGCTTCACAGAAAAGTTAAAAGCTCTGCTGAGTTTCTTACGGCCAGGAGAAGTCCCCGGCCTGGGACAAGTTCTTAAAGGGCTGACAGCCCAAGTCCTTTCCTTTCCTTTCCTTTCCTTTCCTTTCCTTTCCTTTCCTTTCCTTTCCTTTCCTTTCCTTTCCTTTCCTTTCCTTTCCTTTCCTTTCCTTTCCTTTCCTTTCCTTTCCTTTCCTTTCCTTTCCTTTCCTTTCCTTTCCTTTCCTTTCCTTTCCTTTCCTTTCCTTTCCTTTCCTTTCCTTTCCTTTCCTTTCCTTTCCTTTCCTTTCCTTTCCTTCCCTTCCCTTCCCTTCCCTTCCCTTCCCTTCCCTTCCCTTCCCTTCCCTTCCCTTCCCTTCCCTTCCCTTCCCTTCCCTTCCCTTCCCTTCCCTTCCCTTCCCTTCCCTTCCCTTCCCTTCCCTTCGCTTCCCTTCCCTTCAGTAACATTCCCTGCATCAGAGTAGAGTGGGATTTAAGCAGGGAGGTGACAGGCAGCAGTTCCTAGGGAGCGGCAACCATTCGCCTCAGGCGGAGTCCCGCGGGAAAGCCCACCTCTAGCTGCTTGGGTGTTCCCAGAGAACGAGGTGGAGCTCCCAGTTCCAGGTGGGCGCCAAGAGCAAGGATGAGCTCGGGGCCTGCCAGCGTCTCCTTGGCTCGATCAACTCCACTTATCCAGAGAGCCACCAGCACCAGGCCCTGCCCGGCGGGACCGATGGAGCCAGGCTGGTGCCTCCCTCCTTCCCCTTGGCCACGGAGACATCTTCTCCCAGGCTCTGCCCAGCCCAGCCCTCCTTTCTGGATGGCAGCTTCCTTGCCTCTGGAAGCAAAGGTTTGCTGACTGTCACCGCACTGGCCAGAGCAAGCAGTCAAACCCTAGGCCCTGAGACAGGAGAAAATTGGCCATCTCTCCGCTATGGCACCGTTTAACATCAAAGACCTCTGGTCAGCTCAGGCATTTTCTGACTTTTTTTAGTCCCTGGGGCCTCACGCTTGGAACAGAAGCCCCATGTCTTGATCACCTAAAAAGAAACAGGCACAAAGCGTGAGCAATTATCTCACATCAAAAAAAGCATCTCATTTTGCACGGCAAGTCTCCCCATGGTATCACTCAGAATTCAGTAACTCTTTCAGCAAAGGCTGAAAGTGGCGCTTGCTGCCGTCCCTGACACCCACCAGGAGCAGCTCACCGGCTCGGTGCTTCACTGCGGCGGCGTGACGTCACCGTGCGCGTGCCAGCGCGCACACGAGTTAGCAGCCCTCCAGTATATTTATGCCTGCACTTTGCTCATAAATATTCTCTGCGCTTTTGCATGAGAACTACCGTCGAGGACTCTGAGCTGGGAGCCCGAAGTAATTATTTCTCTACCAAACATAATCATCAGAATTAAGGCTGGCAAGGACACTCTCCTAAAGCAGACAAGGCCTTGCAAGGGGAAAAGTAATTCAAATTACTTTGGTGAATGACTGATTTTTACCATATCTAATATGAGACCATGTTTTTTCATGCAGTGTAAGCCCTTAGGGTCTCCATCATATGTTTCTTAAGGTGAAGGAAATAATACAGATTTTTTGCCAAATTCCAGTCTGGGTGTCTTCAGCTACTGGAAATTCCCCTGAAGGTTCAACTGCTGTTGCTGCTAATGTAACATATAGGTACTTTCCCAGTAGTTGTCCGCTGCTGTGGTATGCTGTAAATCAGCTCCTTTATTAGGACCTGGGCAGTATGGAGAGGTAAGAAAGAAATTACTGTACAAAGTGGTGATATTGGATTCTTTTTGAAAGAAAGCTGCTATAGTGGACACATTTCTGCAAGTCTTTTTCCAAGAGATG
>NW_009260493.1:6066281-6085700 GCF_000687185.1 Egretta garzetta | reverse complement strand
AGTGTGACTGACAGAAAAGCGAGATAAGGAAGCTATTTCGGTGCAGAGTCACAACTTTTTGTAATAATCTCTTTGATTCTGTTCTCCCTTCTGCACCAGGGCCAAGGCCGTGCGCTGTGAATACGGCTCCAACAAAAGGAGACAGAAATTAATCTCAAATTGTTCAGCCCCTTTATCTTTTCATTCAGCCTGTGAACGTGCCTAACCAATTTGAGGAGACGGCAGCTCCCATCAAGGATATAAGCCTGGGTAATTCCCTCAGTGCAGAAGGGCTTAGGAGCTGGAGTTTAGGAGCTGGAGAGTTGTACATGATTTCTGCATTTCTGTGCAAGTGGGGAGGCAGGACAGGCAGATTGGCAGGCGTTTTCTGGTTGAAACCACCCTGATTTGGGTGGAGCAGGCTTCACACAGCTCCAGCTGACGGTTTCGCTCTGTCACTAGGCCAAGGGAAGCAAATGAAACTGCCTGGAGTTGCTACAATTAGACATTAATCTCTGCCTTGCTGCTGATTAACTCCTTAATGCCACACTGCCTACCAAACAATTTGTTACTCAGCCGTAAACACGGATCTCTAACAGCTTACTGCCCCTCCTACAAGCACGCAAGCAGTGACTCTTCTTCCCAAATCAATGGCTTTTGTTGTGGACTTGGCAGAAATGGTCCCATCTCCTCACCCCAGGACTAGCACAGGGCTGGCTGGGGCAGAGGCAGCAGCTGGAGAAGATGCCTGCTCCAGGAGAAAAGATGCATCCAGGAGAGATGGAGGTCTCTGCCATGGTTCTTAAAGTGCTTTTAGAAGAAAGATGGTGCCTGTCAGGATACTGGCAGCGTTCGTTCATGTTTCCTTTGTTCCTTCAGGAGGCCTGAAGTTGATTCCCTAAGCAACAGATAATCAAAATGCGGTTATAATGTGGTTAAGCTTTTCAGTAACTGGACGGGAGCCAGAATGTATCTGTGCAAGCTAATATATATGGTTAGACATGATTAATGTTGGTCTTGCATTGGTTGGAAAGGAATCACTTAGGTAACTACTTTATCCGTAACTCAGAGGGCATTACATGTCAAGTATTTTTGCTCATTATTCTAATGTCTATAATTCCGCGACCTTTCAGTATATTTAAGCCTGAAGTTTGCTCATAAATATTCTTGTCTCACTCTTCAATATTGGGCAGAGAGATGGAGATCTTGAAAAGACATAGGTAATGAAATGGTGCATTGTCAGAATAAAGCGCACAGATTCGAATCAGACAACCCCTGTTCAGTGGCTGTCTGTTCCTGAGGGTTTCTGAGTACCGCAAGTGTCTTGCTTTTTGACAGGCACCAGCAGGTAGAGTAGTCACAAGGCCATGCAAGCCCTAGGTTCAGTTGCTTCCCATAAAAATGTGGCTATAGCCCCTTCTCTCACATTGAGTCTCGTGGCTCACATCCCACCAGTCTACAGAGGCAGCACAGTTCTGCAGCACAGTAATGAAGATGCTTATGTGGCAGAGAAGGGAGAAGACATGGGGAACTGGATTATAGCCACCTTGGTCCATAAGCATGAACATGTGTACATATTCATGACTATATAGCAGTTCTTAAATGTATAACTGGTACTTTGAGAAAAGGCAGAATCTTGGGTCTTCCCTTGGGTAAGGCACACTAATCTCTGAGCTCAGGGCAGTGATGCCTTCCATCTCTCGCTTTGCTCTTTTGCTTACCTTTCCCTCTGCAGTGCCCCCACCTCAGGAGGGAGCATGAGTGCCACCTGGCAGCGGGGAGCAGTGGAGGCTCCAGGGTTTGAGCTGCCCCAGGCAGCAGGGGCAGTTCCACGTGGCTTCCCACCTTGGGAGCCTGCAGCACGTCTCCGTGCTGAATGAATAAATGTAAGGGCATTACCAGCTTCCTCAGTGACTGAACTACCACTGCTTAGTTTAGGAAGCTCTTGGTGTTTATGTTAGCAGAGATGTTCAATTCTAGGTCCCACATAGAGGAAAATGCATTTCTCCACCCTGAAGTGTATCTAACACTCCAGCTAAGGTAATTTTTAAGAACTGGTCTTGCCTTCAAACATTTCCTGTAAAGCATAGCTGTCCTTTACTGATTTACCCAAAGTGTTTTCCCAAGGTAACATGGGATATGAATGGCAGGCAAAACAATGAATTTTTCTTTGTCTAGGTCTCCTGAGGCCTAGGCTGGCTGGCTGACTATAGCTCTCTTCTCAAAATTTTCTGAGGACAGACCAATATGTAGCTCAAGACCGTGAGATCTCTTGCCGAAGGCATTGCTGCAGGTTTGGGATGGTGCTGTGCTGCAGTTAAGAAGCACCAGGTGCTGAGGAGCAAGCATGGGGAGCAGCTCATCATCCATGTGCCAGTCAAGGAGCTTAGCTGTGCTGGAGGGCTCAGTCTCTTTGGATTGTGCTCTCTTCTAGGCTAAGTATTTTGATTTTTACTTTTGTTATTTCATCTTAGCAACACTGAATTACATAAGCCACTTTTTTTCCTCCAGTAATTAGTGCAGCCAGCACTGCTATTGAGCTTGACACCCCGCCAGCACCTAATGCCACCCTGCTCATTAGCAGCACCAGACTGGCCACATCTCTGTTTGTGTATTTGTTCCTTACAGGTCACTCTCCCCCACACAATCGCATGCAGCATGTTCTGCATCAGCAGGTTTGGAAAATTGAACCTTCCCTTCTCTAATCTGCTGAATAAAAGCGGGTTGTTGAATGGCTCCATAGCTTTCCCTGCCCCCAAGAGCTTAATAACTCTAAATGTGCAGACTGTGTCATGTAATGTGACACGGAAGAGGGAAACGATGCTCTCACCTGTTGCAAACGTGCAAACCTCATAAACAACGCGGACACATGCCCACCAAGTGGCATGTGATGACAGGACTTGGACAGTCCATTAAATGATTCACTGTCAACTGCTTGAAAACAGAATTGAGAAATTGAGCTTTGGTTTCAATCTGAGGGTCTAGCACTTTTGAGCAGGGTCCCACACTGGAAAAGGTGTCAGAAGAATATATGGATGAAGAGATTCCTATACATTTCTCGGTCTGAACAGTCGGTCCATATGTCACAGCTCTGTATGTGTGGTCTGCTTTTGGGCTGAAGCAGCTGAGGTTTTGCCATGGGCTTGAGTGTGGACAACATGAGACCCAGTTTAGACACATTACTCGCAACAGCTCTGTTTGCAGTTTTTAGCCCTCTGGGAACTTTCAGCCTTCTTGCTCACCATGTTCACATTCAAAAAACTCTCAGGTCATGGGACCTGCAGCCTGGGCACAGACAGTGAAAACCATCTGCTACTGCAGGAGGCAGAGAAGCCAACACTGTCACTACAACATTTTGTCCATCCCTTCCTATATAGGGGGAGAAGTGATTTTGTTTACACACAAGGAATCAATTCTTTGTTATGGATCTATGAAATCTGAGTTATTTACCAAATTTACTCCTTAAGTTCAAGCTCAGCATACCACTGAGTCTTCTAGGTCACTCATTAAAATCTCAGTGTAAGCTGTTTGGGGCATATGCTCACGGGAAAAGTGTAAAACTTTCTGTTAGAGCAAGTGAATGTAGTATTTAGAATTTCCAAGACAATTAAAGTGCAGGTGGCCCTTATTTTATACAGACATGATCTACACAAATTGTATCAATGGAGGCGCGTAGGTGGGTTTCCCAAAGGGTTTGAAGGGAACTGGGAGCTCAATTGTCATAAAAATTAATAAGAATGGAAATAATTTACAAATCTCTGTTTAAAAATCCACCTTTTTTCTATTATTTTCGAAGAAATCTTTTCTTCTGTTATGTCAAGTGGTAAATTATACCAGTTCCAAAATAAACAAATGAACAAGAGACATACAAGTGTCTGTGAGACTGAATTTCAGCCTTGTACATGTGAAACGCTGCGTCCTCATTTCAAGTTCTTGAGCCAACATTGCCTTGATTTAATGCCAAAAGGGACAGGAGAAAGTTTGATGATGACTGGCTACTGGAAAATTCTAAGAATTTTTCCAGATTTTCAACTAAATTTTGTCATTTTAGGGGCTGGGGGTGTCAAAAAGCTCTCTAAGACCATCAGACCAGCTGTACTGATGTTGGCAGCTCTTCCTTCCAAACCTGTATAGCCACAAGGTTTAACTGGCTCTGCCTGCTGAGGAAACTGAGGGCACTTGCTTATCATTTGCCAGGTAATCCCTAGCAGGGATTACAGCCTCCTTACTATGAAAACTAAGTCTCTAGAAATTAAATAAAGAGAGGTCAATGTAGCTACTAATAATACAGAAAACTAAGGTTGCTGTCATAAGTCAAACAACTGAGGAAAGGATAATTTCAAAAGTCAACCAGCCACCACATCAAAAACTAAGTTGTGGTCAGCAACTGAGTTTTACATGGGAGGACTCCCTGATCAATTTTTAAAGTTGTTATAGCCTTACATAAAAAAATTATTATTTATCCTAAATAATAAATAACTTCTTACTTGCAAAATGCTGTTAAAAGAGTGGAGTCCTCCCTCCTCGCCACAAGTTAGGGAGCATTAACACAAGTCACTCTGCAGGCAGATCAGCAAGGTATAATCTATGGCAGGAGGCAATGACAACCAACGAAGGGAGTAGAAAGAAATTAAATCGGAAAAAGGTCTTTGCAGCTTTGAAAGACTGTCACAGCCATTGCCAGGTTCTGGGAAAGCAAGAGCTCTAGCCGCAGCTCATCTTTATGACATAGAATCATAAAATCGCTTTGGTTGGAAAAGACCTTTAAGATCATCGGGTCGAACCTTTAACCTAACCCTGCCACCCGACCACTAAACCATGTCCCTAAGCACCTCATCTATCCTTCTTTTAAATACCTCCAAGGATGGGGACTCTACCACCTCCCTGGGCAGCCCATTCCAGAGCCTGACAACCCTTTCAGTGAAGAAGTTTTTCCTAATATCTAACCTAAACCTGCCCTGGCGCAGCTTCAAACCATTCCCCCTCGTCCTATCATCTGTTATCAGGGAGAAGATTATAAAATTGATCTTTCTAATATTGACCAATGAAAAGACTTGAGAATCAGACAGCTTCTGGTATGAATAAAAATGCCTATGGCTCAAGCAAGCTCAGTTTAGAACAGGGATTTCTAAATATCTGGCTGAAACTCAGTCGAGGTTGATTTATGTTTAAAACAAAACAACAGAAAATTAATGGTTCGAGATATAGCCGCATGATACCTGAGGTAAAGGACAAGCTTTCAGTCAGTTACTTTTATATCCCCACCTGGAGGCTCCCTGATAAAGAGGTTTGCCTTCCAAGGTAAAGGCTAATCTGCCCCACAGCTTACATACAACCTAAACCAAATGTATCACTATTTGCACAGCCTGTTGTTAGTGAAATCATAGATTTACTCACTCAAAAACTGCATTTCACGGGTTGGTTTGCTTGTTTATTAGCCAGTCTTATCAAATTGTGTAATTGATACAGCCCTACCATTCATTATTTCCTGTTTTATTAGCAAGGAATGGGAAAATTTGCATAATGCTTGCTATGGGATATTAAACTCTCATAAATCTGTTCAAAGTTAAAAGAAAAATTGATTAAGAGAATCCATTCCTTAAGTCTGCATATGTTTCTATAATAGGTACCAAATTTCAAAGCTTCTAATTCTGCCAGAAGCCCTAAAATCCATTAAAGCCACTGTTCCTCCAAAAGCTGTCGCCTGGATGCCGTTAGTCTCCGTGTTCACCCTCACACACACAGGGACATTACAGCCTTGCTTTTGTTTAATACAGGACAGAGTAATCCCTGGGGCAAAAAAAAATCAGAGTAAATATAATTTGTTTTCTGGTCACTTGATGAGGCTGTCTCTGCTGCCTGGCACCTCTGGCTGCAAAGCCAGGGATTTTTCCTGTGCATGCACTGCTACCTGCTGCACAGGCCGGTCCCTGGCCTGGGCAATGACAATGTTAGTGTTTTCCTGGCTTTGTACAAGATTTGTTACGCTTCTTTGTTTACTGCTTTCTCAAGCCAAACCTTGCCGAGCCTGAACCAACACCCTCATGATTCATCATCCCCCCATGCAACAGCAACGTGTTGCTCAGTTACCAGAACAAACCGACTTCTGCCGCGCGGCAACTTCCAAGACACCCGAGGTAATCGTTGCCGTGCTGTCAACCGGGAGGAGAATGACAGCCCTAGCACTGCTAATGCAACGATGATAGCTGTCCTGGTGTCCCTGGGGCACTGCAGTAACCCCAGCACCAGCACCACTGCTGCTGGTAATGGAGGGGGAGGCTTCAACCTCTCCCACATACAAAGCTGGAACTTTCAACCAGGCCTGCAAAACAAAGCGATGCTAATTTCTGCTACAGCGTATACAATGCCCAAACAGTTTGCAGGCTGCTCTCAATCAGCACCGAAGGTTATTGAAAATACTCTTGAGTATTTGGAATGTGCCTCTAATGAAGTTATTTTGTGCTGCCACGGTTGCTCTTTCTCTAAATCATGGGAAAGGATGCAAAGGGCAGCATTGCTTCACCCGCTTCACCTGCTTCTGGTGTGAGCAAATTGGGATTTGGGGGTACAGAGGAGTAAGAGGAAGGAAAGCAGCCTCTTAATTTCTTTTCAGATCAGGGTGGAGCTGGTGTTGCCTTGGGCGTTGCCTTTGAGGAGTGGCTGCGTTGGCATCCCGAGGAACAACAGGCTCAGATTGTTTGCCAGCTTTAGCAATCAGTTACAGCTAAATGCAAAAACATCCAGTTTCTGTGTGCCTTTCAAATATTCATCCTCCCAACAACTCGACAGGGATGCTGTTATCTCTGTTTTACATAGAAACAGATGCTCAGAGGCTTACAGCGCTCTGTTCCTGCACTTACTGGATTATTGGCCATGCTTTTCTGTTCATCCCACATATCCACACGTGTAGGCAAAATTGAGGTTCCCACTCACTAAAATCACAGCTAAGCTCACCCCCCTGTAGGTTCCCTTTCCTCCTAAACCCTCACACACCCCAAACTGCTGAAAGATGATGACTTTCCTGAAGCAAATTATAACATTGAAAGCCCAGTTTGTACATGCAGCTCACTAAAATCTTTCCCCGCAGTACCCCCCCACGGATCACTACCTGCAGCAGTAACAAGATGTAACTGAAAAATAACATTGAGAGCAACCTGCTGCCGTACTTGAAATACTGGCGTTTCACATCAGGATTAGCAGCCATTTCAAGCTCTTCTTGAGCTGCTTCCTCACTTTCACGCTTTCCTTAAAAAAGGCTCTTGGTATGGCCTCCTCCTCTTCCTCCACACCGCTCGCTCCTTCTGCATTTCCTGGGAAAAAAAGGTAACCCCTGATCCTTTTTATAATTTCTGTGTGGCTTCAGGGTTTTGTTTCCATAGGATACTTAGGGAAAGCCTTCTTTGGCTTATGGAAGGACGAGCTGTCCTGAATTTCTGCTATAAGAAGACATCAAGCGTAATCAGATGAGAGTGGACAAAAACGTGGGTTAATATTAACTCGTTGAACTGGAATGCGGACTATTCTCCCTCATTTGTCCTTTGCCTGCACCTCCTCCTTGATTGACAGCTGAAAGATTTCCAATTAGTGCAGCTGCTGATCACTCAGTCAACCTTTTAGTCCATGGTAGCTTGAAAAAATTTTAACACTAGTAAATCCCGAAGAGCCATGAGCAAAATCTTTGTGTCTTTTATGTGAGACGTGACTTCTTGATAAGTGCTGCAATAAAAGCTCTTACTAAATCAGTTAGCATTTCAGCTTAAATCATTTGCTAATTATACAATTAATACTCTTCCCTTTGCTTGTAATCCATCTGGTACTACACAGGGAGCAAAGGAGATGTCATGGATGCTACCTTGTATTGAAGCAGAAGCCAATACTTCACAACACATTATCCTCAGCAATAGCAACCGCATTGGTCATAAACTGGTCGTGTTGCAACTTCTGCCATCGTGAAGAAAGAGGCGAGCTCTTATTCAGCTTTGTCTCCAGGTCCAGCTGTGCTTCCCCTGCAGCCTTGTCCCAAGATTTTTCCTCAGGTTGGTCTAGGGAGAGCGATGTGCCGGTTGCTCGATGGCTCGAGGCGAGTGGTGCAGCCCGTGCTGGGGTGGCAGTTTGAACATGGCTTTGCTTTAAGGCAGCATCTGACCCAGCCAAATAGGCTGAAGTCCCAGTTACAAAGCTTGAGGTTTCATTCTTCAGATGGACAAGACATTCACCATTCCCACCAGAATGGGCACTTCTTCTACTTTTCCATTTCATTACATCTAACCACAGGAATATTTCTCTTTTCCACACTTATCCATGTTTCTTTTTTCCTGTAAAGAAGATCCTTAATGACAAATAACTCCTGATTGATGCCATTGGTCTCAATCATTTCACCAGAATCAAAGCTTTCATAAAATTCATCCCCAAAAATTCCATTTATTGACAGTGGTCAATGAAGGATTTCCTTTTCTGCAATTTATGTTTTAATATTTTGATATTTCCACCTGTTGTGAGATAGATTTAAAAAATCTAAAGGAAAAGTTATTTAAAAACATAATCTAAAGATTTACTAAGGTTATTTTCATAAAGTCAAAGTCCTTTTGTTTGATAAGATGAAAAAATGCACCTCATTAAACACTGTTTTTGTTGGTTCACATGAATAAAAATAATATCAAAATAAAGTGCGTAACTCTGCAAATGAAACCTTACAGTCTGTTCTCATCATTTTGAGGTGAAAGTCTTCATTAAATGAAAAAGGTTCATAGAAGTTACTTTGATTTTTTTTATCCAAATCTGCTTTTTCCAGTGGCAAAGGTTTCTATACGAAAATTTTTCAGTGTTTCCATTTTAATGGCCACCCAGGCTCTTACCAGCTGCAAAAACAAACCAAGAAAACTGAGGTGTATACAAACAGAAACAGGCTGGTAAAGGGTTCAATATAAGCCCATAAATCTCTAATTATATAAATTATGTTTGCTGCTAATAACACATTCTGCTAGTCACAGATGATAGAACAAGGACTATTAAAGTTAAAAGGAAACTCTTTATTACGCAGATGAAGGGAGAAACATCCTTTTAACATCCTATTGGAAATATTCAATTATTATCATTACCATGGGCAAAGTTGTTGCTTTAAATCACCCTCATGAGGTTATGGTCTTTCCTTAATTTATGCCCACATGAAAAGAACGGATGGCTGCAGAGTTGTGAAAGGAGGAAAAACACGTCAGGGGAGGATCTGGCTGATGGGCAAGTGACGTTTACTTCATGGTTGCAACCTACTGACCAAGTAACATAACCCATCAGGGGAGGACTACCTGTTCAGACGTGGCAAACCAGAGCTTTTTTAGCAGTTACCTTACACCTTTCTTCCTCATTAAAATAGGTGCTGCCAGCCTCCATTGCAAATCAAATATCTTGGTTTTGTCTGTGCCCTTTGGTGTTCAGAGCGGTTTACTGGTCATTAAAAGCCACCTGGAAAGTGGCTGAAAGTATTGACAAACTTTTGGAGATGAAAACGTGGGCCTTACACATTTTGAATATTTATGAAATAGGAGTTGCAAACATCTGAAAAATCTGTATATAAATCTTCAGTGGCTTAGGAAACCCATGAAACAGTTCACAAAACTTAAGCAAGAATTTATTTTAAAATACTGTTATTCATACAGTTTTGATGTTCCGCCTTTCAAAAGAAATTATTGAACAGCACTGGTTTCTCAGTGCAATTTCTGGGCCACCTAAAATGAGGTAGGGGTAAACAGAGGAGCCCTGCTGGAGTAGACACCATCTAACCTCCAGATACCATTGGGGAAACAGAGAAAGAGACACCCCTTGCTGATAGGTTTATCCTAGCATTTCATTCTAGACAAGTCATGGTTAGCTGACAGTAGAAAAAATATCCAGGCTGAAGCACTGTGGAGTTGGCATCCCACTGCCTTGCTGCCTCATCTCAGTTTCCCCTCTCCTTCCATTCCCACCACATCTCCATCCCACTCGCTGTCCATTTTTCCCTGTGGCTTTCAATGTAAATGTCAGTGAGTCTACAAGAGAAAATTAACTAGGCAACAAGGCTGAGAAGCTGCTGGTGGTGACATAAAGTAGTTTCTCCAGATGGCCGCCTTCTACTGACCCATGCAGAATGGTCCTTCCTGGCCTCCCCCCTGCCCCCGTTTGCAGGGTGTTTGCAATCTCTATCGGGAAGGGTACAACTGTTAATTGGAAATCAGGGCAAGAGGGCGGAGGCTCCTAAAACATAATTATAAAGCACCACGCTATGTCCCAGCGCTGCCATGGGAAAGCAGCTTGTAACTTTAATTTCAGTGCTGCGACGGCTTCTCTGCCAACTGTCTCATCGCCCTGGAGCAGTTGCAGAGGAGCTGCTCCCAAATGTTGGGTGACTGCACCACCTGGGCCTCCTGCCTCTTTGCCAAGGTGGTTTGGTGCAACCCAGCCCTAGCCCAAGGGACATTTTCTGCCCAAGAACTGATACTGAATATCTCATCACCGGCATCTCAGCCCAGGGTTTTCTGCCGATTCAGCTCCTTGGGACTGCGCAGTGTATTTCTTAATCTGTTGTGACAGTAGGAGCACACTGGCTGCCCTCAGGCTGGAACAGAGGCTTTCTGTTGAGGCTTAATTTTCATGTGAGTAGATATTCTGGATGCCTACTATTTGCATCTATCCAGTATTTTGGCAGTCCCAAAGCCTGATGGGAATTTGAAGGGTATCAATTCATATTTTTGTCTTACAAGAGGTGGATTATAGCACTGCTTATCATAGCCACGAGGGAAGAAGGAAGCACGATGATGAAGCTCTGTAAGACGAACACAAGCACTCCTTTTTCGAACGGCCCCTGCCTGTTAGTTCATTCATATTTTTATTGCTAGGCCAGCCTACATCTTCATTTTATTAAGGCAGACTAAATGAAGCTTCTTAATGTAAGGAAACCAAAACATCAGTAGAGTTGTAGCGAGGCACAGATCACATTTTTAGTGGCAGGAGCGTAAGGCAGCAGCACTGTAATTATTTGGCATTTGTCTGCAGTGCCTCCCTGCCTTCAAAATGCTTTTCACAGGCTGTCAACAAGTCCTTATGTTTGTGTTTGACTTGGCAGGGACTCTCAAAACCGGGCGAGTAAGTGAGGAGGAGCCCATGTACAAGCCCAGTCGGCTGTAACTTGGCTTAGTGTTCTGCGATCTCCCATCTGATAACCTTCAAAGCCGTGCCTTTCTCTGCATTTCACTCGCTGTTTGAACGTTATCGCTAGCGACTTGAAAGACAGAATCTCTTCAGATTACACTAGCTTTACATTAGCTATACTACTGTTTTTAATAGCAAAACAGCTACTGTATTTACAACAGCAGAACCAGGCCAGTTCTGGGGCAAATAGATTATTCACTGAAAAGCAAATCAGATCTCAACTTGGCTTTAAACCTTCAGATTTGTCATTTGTGGATATTTTCATACACTATAAGATAAAAATGAAACAACTAAAATGTCATACCTGCACACTTTTTAAATAAAGCTTAAATATTTCATTTCAAAATTTTATTATTCTAAAATCTGCAAAAAATATATTGGGAAAAGGAAGCTGAAATAAATATTTCATACGGGGCTGAAGTTCATGAAAGCAGCCAAATAAAAAGAAATCAAAATATGCCCTAAAGAATCAATCATTTAGGCAAATTTAATTCCAAACTTCTGCATTTTTTTACACAGTAAGCTACAAATTAAAATGGCTCAGATCGGAGCTGTTTTGATGACATGAGGTTGCTGAATATCCATTTCCAATATTAATCCAAGCTGGTACCCCACCTGTAGCAATGTTTAATACATTAGAACAAAGCATCCTTTCCCAAAGCATGCACTGTATAGGATCTGTGTAATATTCTATGTAAACTAATTTTATATATAGGAGGCGATAATCCACTACAATGCCTGAAGCCATCTTTCCTCCTCAGAGCTATTTTGGTTTGATTGCTTCGTGTTAGTTACACTCCTGTTGCAGATTCCAGAGCAATCTTTGAGTTGTATCGCTAGGAGGAGGTGGAAATGTATGTGGAGAAGAAACCCTCCTGCTTTCTTTGAACCTTTAGAGGACTCATTCCTGTGAGCACCATGGTTGCCAAGTGCCCTCAGGAGCTTGGGAGCTGCAGGCAGGACATGTCATTTCACGTCCACTACTGCAAAAAGTGTTTTAGCAAACAGTTCATCTGTTCTCTGCCTTTTTCCTTGTGTTATACATGTGAGTATCTTAAGGAAGGTTGTAAATCTTGACACAGTGAAGTTTTGATTTTAGAAGAATATTTTTCTGTCTTGGGCTAACCACCGTGAGTTGCCAAGTCTCTAACCTCCATCTGCCCCCGACACAAACCTCTCCTCTGAATAAAATGGCAGTTTCAATTTGCTAGTAACTTGTTTGGGACTGTAGGCTAAAACTGAGGGAAACTTTCTGCTCAGGTGGGTAACCGTCCCATCCTGACTTGAAGGCACCAGCCGTATCACGCAAGGGCCAAATGAGTCCTTCGGGCTTCCCCCCAAACTCCCTTCCCTGGGCACTGTAGGAGGCAGAGGCGATGGGCAGCTCCTCCTTCTGTGTTGTGGAGGACTTGGAAACCAATGCCCAGAAGATTTCTTGCTGTTAGTGAGAAACTGCAAGGCAGCAGAGAGTACCCACTCATATGAAGGGGGGCTGCAAAGGTAGTTCGGCTGCTAAGCACCCCAAACCATTTTACTGTCAGGATTGTAAGTAGATTTTGGGATACCTTTTTTGCCCTAGGCTGGATTTTTCTCTTGAACCTCAGTTCTTGTTTCTTTCTTCTTTTGAGGGTTAATTCTAAAGCAGCCCGAGAAAATCTTCCATTCTTGTAATTTGCCTAATGTCAGCAAGATTTTATTACTTCAAACTCTTTTATTTAAGAAGCAAAGAGGGAGGGTTAAGGGATAAAAGCCTACTTGTATTAATACTTTGTATAAGCTTCAGATATGAGCATGGCAAGCATGGGTATGCTTGTCAGGACAGGGTATGGTAAAACTGGGACAGCTTACCAAAAAGCAGTAATGCTTTACAGAAATGAAGTGAGAAAATTTCCATATGGAAAAAAAAAAGAATGAAAAACTGGAAATAACCGTGCAAACCCAAACGTGTTTTACGTAACTTTGGTCCATCCTCACTCACAGCGAGGTCAACTACAGGCTAATTGGTGGTACAAAGTATATGTATATGGATGTGCCTTTATGTGATATTTTTCCTTCACTGTTTTTCTGGTTTGAATTTTTCTTATTTGTTTGATGATTTGCTAAGGACAAGGCTCTAGGGCACTGGATACTTCATAAGAAACGGGGAGCTGGGCATGTTACCCTGGTCTATAGTCAACAGTTGAGTGAGTCGGCTTCTTCTGGGTTTACACTGTTTTGTGGAAAAATCCTACAGGCAGCATCTCGCTCTCTGTTTAAACTGCATTTGAACAATCAAGGGCTATTTAAAGTGCTTTATGATGGCTTCTCCATGGATACCTAATATTTCTTTTCAGTACGATACGATCATTAGAGTAGGTTTTCACAAAACTGTTTTTACAGAAGGACAGATGGCTTAGGCAAACAGTGGCACAAGTAAAAGGATGTATCATAAAAGCTATCCAAGAGAGGGCAGTTTGAGCTGCTCTCACCACATTTATCATAAACAGTAAAACTATTTTGGCAGTTGTTCCTGTAAATTCTCCTCACACCCAGCAGTCACATGCAAAATTCTATGATGCATCCCCATTTTCACTCGGATCATAAACAATGAAAAGCAAAATTGAAAAAAATTACTACATCACTTCATACGCAGGAAATCTGTGGAACTAATTGGTGTGAGCAGACTGGCATATGAGCCCTAGTGTATTAAGTCACTTAAGAAGCCATCTATGTAAACAGCTACGATGACCCCACCAGAACCATCTGCAACCTTAAGGTTATACGGGTGCTTTTCTAGATTTTGGCACTTAGCACTGAAAAACTTCACAGATAAAATTTAGTCCTAGACATTATTATGCGGCTGCACAAGAGTAACAATTTTTTCTTGAAACCAAAATTTCTAGCAAAAGCATTATTTTGACAATGAGGAAAAAGATAAAGGAAGATCCACATGACTTCGTCTCTCTTTCACCATAATTAACTATATAGCAGTCTTTCAATTCTCAGTTTTGAATTTCCAATCTGATTCAGAAGTAACTCTTTGGTTGTGCAGTTCACTGTCCTTCTAGCAAGACGGTTTGATTCCCGCTTTCTGACAGAGTGTACAAATGGGCCAGTCCTGTTCTCCCTGATCACAAACTTAAATCTACTCATCTTCAGAGCACACAGAACTCCACTGAATATAGAAATGCACAAGGAAGTGTTCCAAGAAATTGAATTATAAGAAGTAATAACTGTTGCACAATTGAGATGTGACAAAAGGAAAGACAAATCTTTTTTACTGTGACCGTGTTGTGTATCTAACAAAATGTGAATTAATTATGACCCACATTCTGCTAATCCTACACACAATGAACTGTCCTTTATTCTGGGAATCATCCTGCCTGCTGTCAGTCTTTTTCCTTACCTTGTACAGACCAGTGTCCTACTCCAGAAGTAGACATGCATTCCATAGAGATACTATTGATTCTGAGCACATGCGCTTCAAGGATGAAGTGTCAGCCTCAAGAAAATCAATAAATGTTTTGCAAGTGATATCAATGGGGTCAGAACTTCACTCATAGCATCAGTTCATATAACAAAATATGCACAACTTTAATACAGTTACAAACTAGATTGCATTTTAAATTTATGATTAAGCAGGCTGTATTTTAAGATCAAATGGCAGGTGCCTGAAAAATGTGTGGTGAAATATGGACATATTTGCAGACAAAATTGAAAAGACCAAGATGTCCACATGCTATACAAGCTCTGGCAGAAACACCAGAAATTAAATTGAACATGTTAACTTACCGGTAGAAAGTTTTCACTATTTCTTTTGCTTCAGTTTGTACCTATAGGGCTGCTTGACATTCCATTGTTTTCAGCACAATTTGTCCTTTGCTTTTCATTAGTATAGTTGAATTAGATAAAACATATTTGTTGGAGGATGTTTTCCTAATTCTTAATTTGAGGGGAACAGCAGCAATGCTTTTGGCAGTCAAGTCTTTACTTCTGTTGTAGCACACCTAATGTTCTCAAAAGCCAAATCTTGCAGACATCTGCTCTTTCCTGATCTCTCTTTAGCATTGCCATTGGGCACAATAAAACTTTAAGTCTTTTATTGTGTGGCTCTTACTGGTTAAGTGCCCTTTTCTCTTACAGGCAAGACTTGGAGCAAGAATCCTGACAAACGGAGATGCAGAACTAAAGCTTCTCTTCCTTTAATTTCTCCTTTGCTTGAAAACCCAGACTTTCTGGTGCTGTCTTAGCTCAAATTAATCTAACAATTTGGTTCATTAATAATCTACTTGGCCTGGCTGTAGGCTAACAATTTAGTTGATAACCTAGCTAGTTGATAAACTAGTTAGTTAATAATCTAGTTGAGGCACATCCTTGGCTTCTGGATTCAGTTTCCTTTGCCGTCAGAACTGATTGCATTTTGCATGGTGCTTTTGCTGTGCTCCCCTATCACAGCAGTCACAGGAAACAGCACTGGGATCTGCACAAGAGTTTTATACTTTTTCTCACTGTTTTTCTGCCGCAGGGTTGAAGATGTGTTTTTCTAGGGATCTGTTGTGAACTGGCCTGGCATGACTGGAAGCAAACTACGCTAAAGGCAGGCACTTGAGCTCTAGCCCCTCTGATGCTTCTGCTTGCTGGACACCCACCCAACCCCCTCTATTTTTTTAGAGAAAGCCTTTCCCTGTGGTGCCTGGGGCAGGGAGCCAGGCTAGGGTCCCTGCTGCCATGCTGGGTTCAGCAAAGGTGCTTCATTCTTCCTCTCTCCCAGGAAAGTGGCAGTGGGGAATGGGGACTGGGGCTGCATCCCATGGAGCCACAGCCGCCAGCCCTGACACTGCTCTGTCACCCTTAGGGAGGACAAGGAGAAAGAGGAGAAGGAGACAGAGGAGGTGGTGAAGTTGCTGAGAGCAACAAGGGAGAGGAGGGAGGAAGGGGGATGATCACTAGAGATTTTCTTTGCTTTTTAATTATGCTCTGCTCTCTCATCAAAGCTGGAGTCACACTCCTAAACCTTGTTTTGTGCACCTTTCCCCACCTCCAGATGTTGGGTCAGCATCCAGCTAATGTTAAAGAAACTGTAAATACAGTCAGTGGTTGCTCAAGTTCCCTTTAGCTTCCTCAGGGGACTGCCGCATCCATTGGAGCAAAAACATTGAGCAGGACCGCGCTGGCTTCCTGCCCCGTGAACACGGGGGCGTTACCCTCCATGCCAAAACGCGCTGTAGCAGACTATGGCACAGAATCCTGCGTTGAGTTATGTGACACCACATGGCCCGTAAGCAAACAGAGCAAGTCCACTCTTCCCATGCGCTTGTGAACAATGGCCCCAGGAGACAGCCAGAATAGGACTGAAGGACAATGCAAGCTGTTGCGACGCCAGACTTGTAAATTAATCTCCCCTCTCCAAATCCAGCCAGTGTACCCAGGTGCTCCAAGGTACTACCTGGGAAGAGGAGGCTTTAGGAGCTTCCACAGTTCCCCGCTCTTAGCAGAGAACAAAAGCTAAGACTCGTTTTGAAACAATACACAGATACTGTCATTTATTAGGTATAGTAAGCACAACGAAAAGATTTATGATAATTTTTTTTTCCTGAACAGATAATATTACACAAAGAATTGCAAGCCATTTTATACAAACTGTTTTCTCAACTCTACTTCATTTTCATTTCCTTCTTCTTAATATATTTGCAAGTTCTTGTCTAAGTATTCCCTGTTGCATATACTCTCCCCATTGGTCTGGTACATCTCTCATGTTTATTGATCAAAGTTAGAAGACACTCCATAAGAGTGAATGGAGTTAACTGCTGCAAAAAAACAGGTTAAGTCCCGTGCCTTTATTAATTTTAGCTACTCAGAGATTTTACTAAAAGATTTTTCTACCTCTCATGCCTTGCAGTAAAGAACATCTGGCAGGGCACTTTTCATAAAGTACATATAGTTACAAAATTGCAGATGTGTTACAAGAAAATAATCCTCTGTAGCTAAGGTTTTCAATGAGACTTCTTTTTCTGCATAGCGAAATTATCCATTTTCTCACTTAAGAGAAGAAATGGAACATTATGAAGTTAGGATTAATAAGGCAGAAACCAGCAGAGTCTTGAGTATACTCCATTGCTTGCAATATATCGAGGCTTGCAGCACTGTGGAGTATATAAGACAGTGAAAGGTGTTTTATGATGTGATTTTCTCTATGAGAGCCTTAGTATGAGATGGTAAGGGGTGTTTATGCATTTTACAGTTACGTACAACAGTATCCACTTTCCACTTTAAAAATACTTATGAACAGCAAACCAGTGAAAAAGGGGCCCTTTAACAAATGTTTGATACCTACACTCACCCTGCTCCAGCTCAGCTCCTGGTGTGTAAGGGAGTCTCACCTCTGCCTAAGTCCTTCCTGACCCTTCCAGGCCAGATAAAAGAGCTGGGCCAGTATAAAAGGGCTTTTTAAAGCCATAGATTTTGATACAGTGGATAAAAGAGGCAGATACCCATGAAGAAAGCCATGCCAGGAGCCTCTTCAAACCAGGCTGTAGGTTGCAGGGGTGGCTTGAAATCCCCTGTGCCTCTGCTGGCTCTGTGCTGCCCCAGCAATGGCATGCCAGGCTTTTTAAGGGTTTACTGATGGTCCTTGCTTGCTCTTACAAATACTTAGAAATAAACACTTACATTCCAGACAGATGGGTAAAAGTCAAGATGCTGGCTTTCTCTCATCCTTTTCTTACCCTGTCCCTATGGCTTAAGTGAATGAATGAAAAATGGAAGCAAAGCTATGAAGTGCTGGCTGACTAATTTACTACTTTGGCAGTCAGTGGATAAAGGTATTTGGGTTCTTGAAAAATGTGCAAAATCTTCAGGTTAAAGATGATGAACGGGATGTTTTGTGAGCTGCTTCCCTTCAGGAAGATGATATATGTTGTTTTGTTTATTGGCAGTTTAAAAAGCTTTTCTGAATTTAATTAGAAATATGAATGCATTTAAGATGCAATGGAATCCACATACACCCCTCTCATAGGAATGAATGAGGAAACACAAGGTTTTTTAATGTTTAGACTTTATCTAACCAACCCACATCAGACATGTAAGTCCAAAACAGAGTAGATAACTTTATTGCAGAATGCCAGTACCATTTTTCTACATGCATTTGAAAAGTTTCCAGCCTTTTCTACTGACATCCGGTGGCGATATTCTGGAAAACAAAGCTGGTCTGTCAGATATTTCTGGAATACGAACACATTTTTCCTGGTGCTTATGGGGAAGAGTAAAAATATGTGGGCTTCACATTACCCAAGATCTGATCTTCATAGTTAGGAAGGCAGCAGAAGAAGAATCCCAAGCATATTTCCATAATGGCGGTGGTCCAGCCAAAGCCGTAGGCCCAGCTGAACATATTGACTCTTGTCATTTCAATTTCAGACGAGAACTTTACTGGATAAATGACCAGGCCCATGATGGAGAACACAGCTGAAGAAACAGGAGAAAACAAAAATGTTCAAGCTAACACCCATCACGTTGCCTGCCTCCCTAATACCTGTAGCTAAACCCACCCATGTTTTGGAGGATTTGAAAATCGATCCGCTGCCGTGACAGACTTCATATTAATTTTCATAAGTGCACACAGGCAAAGACTTGGGTATAGAGTCAGCTGAGGGGAATACCGGTTCTAATACGGATACACCTGCACAAGCTAAACTTGACTTCATATGCTGCCTTACCAGCGACAAAAAGCAAGCCTCCAATCCCGCGTATGAAGTTGAACCGTAGCGTGTCAATGGCAAATGCTATGATGGCCAAAGCAAAACAGATGACTAGAAGTAAAAAGCCGACCAGGTATGTGGCAGCAGCAGCTCTTCCCCAAGCTGAAATCAGAAGGAATATACATTAGACAGGAACAAAAAAAATCCCTTGCAGTGTTTTTCTCTGATTTATAATGAAAGGCTAATTTTAAGCAAATGTGAAAAGAAGATTGGTTCCCAAGAAGGAAAGCATGGGAACTTTCTCTCCTCTCATAGGTCTGTAAAGATGTAAGAATGGACACTTTCCTCCTTTAATAACAAATGTCGCTATCTCAGCAGATGCCATAAAACCAGCAGCATTTTGCATGGAGAAGGAGAATTAAACTGTCCCTGAAACTAATTAAATTCTTCCTTTAAAAAAAAAAAAAAGTGTTTATACAAGCACTACCACCCTGGCATGTGAATTTAAAGGTATGGTGATCGGCCATAAATGCCAAAATTCAGTGGTTTCTGCCTTTTCAGCCTTTGTTTAGCTCTGTGT
>NW_009260493.1:6041674-6066268 GCF_000687185.1 Egretta garzetta | reverse complement strand
TCCAAAGTCAGAACCATTTCATTTTGAAAAGCTCATTCAGGATATTAATACGTTCATTTTCAAATCATATAACTTTATGTTATAACATGTCAGAGCAAAGCACATTGTGTTGGCATAACAACTGGAAAAAAATATTATTTATTCAATATTTTAAGTCTTGAGGGGAAACTACTGCTCAAAGAGATCAAAGTGTCTCCTCTTCTGAATGTAAAAAGCCTACTTTCACACTTGTAAAACGGTGTATGAAGATAGAGGAGGCAGTTAAAGTCTGCTGGGTATCTACAGACTTCACCTGCTCGCCTACACTATGCATTTGTAAGGAGTCGGCTTCTAACCAAATATGTACATCAGCAGTGCCAAGAAAATTATCACAGCCCAAACAACCCTGATGATACAACTCAACTTGAACACTTTGCATGCTGTTCAGTAAAAGTTCCCCTGGAATTAAGGAAGTTAAGATTTTTGTTACCCAGTAACCTGCTGATTTGTTTGCTTCAAGTGTACAAATAGTAAAATGTAAAGTGTCCCACCTTCTCCCTGAGCAGTTTCAGGCATGCGTGAAAGGCACCATCCTGTCCCTGGTGAGTGACACCTTGGTGCTCAACCTCTCTTCCCCCAGGCCCCCCCACACCACCTCTGCTATTAGACTAGAAAAATGGATCAGGATTTTCCAGCTCTACTTTTCTTCCCATCAGCCCATCAAGACCAATTTCCCATTTTGTTTGCTTTGCACCATCACCCCTGCTTTACGATTCCTGCTCCATTCTACCTATTGCATTGTATTTTCAGTTTTATGTCATGTCCTTTTCCTTCCTTATGCTGCAAAGTTTCTGTCCGCTCTTAGGGCTTTCCAACTGCATTATTTTTCCTGTAAACAGGCAGCTGCCTGAGAAGACTGAAAAGGGCAGAAAAGAGGTGCCTACATCCCATTTTCTAGCCCAGTATTTTAGTCCAAACTCTTCTCCCGGGGAGTTTACAGGAGACTCAGGGGTAGAGTATGCAGTGAAGGCACAGGTGGGAGGGCAGCACCTCAGGCCAAGTGTCAAAGGAAACAGCCAGGAAGAGGAATTTCTCATGCTGCCGCAGCTCCGGTTACCCTCTTGAGGATGCTCCTGCTCCCGGCCTCTCTAAAACAGCAAAAAAAGGGGCACCTGGCCATAAGAGAAGTTGCTCAGCAGCAGTGACCTGACTGCTCTTGGATACAGGAGTTGTAACTTCTGGAAGAAGGGTGAGAGGACAAGGACATCCAGAGGTGATGTTTTTCGTTAGGTGCACAAATGGTCAGGTGCAAAACTCCTGGGCTGAGGGGTGTCCTTTCCCAGAGCAGACTCAGAGGGCAGCTGCCTGCCCAGGGAGTGCTGAGGCACTGTGAGACCTGGGGGTTTTGTCCTACCCTCTGCCACCACCGCTGCTGTGGGCAGCAGACAGTGCCTGCCAAAGCTCAGCCTTGCTTCCCAAGAGCAGCTGATGGCAGGTGACCGTCCCCTGGGGTGGGAGCATCGCCTGGGCTGGGGGCCCGGGGAGTGGTGACCGGTGGCCACAGCTGTGTCTGGTGGCACCTTGCCCATGCCACCGTCTCCCTTTTCCACCAGGCTCACCCAGGTGTTTTTCCTGAAGTAGTGTTACAAATGCTGTGACTGTTCCAAAGTGGACTGGGTGCACACCCAGCCCGCTGGGCTTTGGCTGCATGGCAAGAAGAGACACGCTTGTTGCAGGATGCTTACATCTTTAGGAGGCATCGCTTAATCACCTAACAGCCAATTTTGTGACTCTCATTTCTACAAAAGAGAAAAAAAAATTAACTCAACATTGGAAGAAAGCCAATATGCACGGAAGAGTCACTACAGGGGTTTTTTTGAGGAACAG
Source organism: Egretta garzetta (assembly GCF_000687185.1). Lineage (NCBI taxonomy): Eukaryota > Metazoa > Chordata > Aves > Pelecaniformes > Ardeidae > Egretta > Egretta garzetta. Next base: position 6,064,402 of record NW_009260493.1, on the reverse strand, counting down.
TACCCTGACTTCACCTGTCCTTTACAAAAAGCAGCAGTTATCAGTAGTCTGAGACCACAGTGTGCAAACACCTTACCTTTCTAGGGTAAAAGGTAGGAGAAGCTTTGTGTGGGAATAATTGTGACTGTTCCCATATTGGAGATGTTTATTTTCCCTTGTGCCGGTCAGGAGCACTAGAGTAGCTCAGTGTCTTTACCTCACAGTCCTTAAAAATGCCGGAATTAGAGTAATGAGATTGGTCAGAAAACAACGACAAGCAAGTGGTTAAGCTAGTCCCTAATATTTTCTTATCTTCCAATGCTGTGGGGGTTTTTTTGCTGTAACAAAGCAAAAGTATAAATATATTGTTCTAACTGCAGAGCTTTTTCTTAAAAATGTGAACTCCAGGCCAAAGAATCATCACAAGTGCAACACCAAATCCAAGTACACTTGACTCTAGAGAGAGGGCAGTGGAAAGCCAAAAGGATCCAGTCCACCTGTCATCGAATCAAAAATAGAAACGGAGCAGCAGGTTACAGGACATCAAGCTGAGTCTGTGAAAATATTCAGCAATTTGTGAGATCTGTTTTCTCAGCCCCCAAAAATGGCAGTGATATTTTGGCTGTTCAAGAGTTAAAATGTGCTTGTTAGAAAAGAAATGTGTATTTATGCAAAAGTGTCCTTGAATACCACCAGGATCCTGTAACACTTGCTTGCCAGTACTATTTCTCCCTTTTTCAGCTCCTCTATCAGCTGAAGGAACACCAATGAACACTATGAAAGGGTTTGTAGGAAGCTACACACCGTCCGCTCTTGAAAACTCCTTCTAACTGGCAATTTTCTGAGCAATTTTGTCTTAAAAGAAGACCTTGCTACCCCAAACAGGCAAAAGGAACCCACATTTCCCTGCCTATCTCAAGCAGAGGAAGGACAGTGCCTCTATTTACAGTCAGCAATGATTTGCGAGAGGCCAGGCTACCCACAGGGAACGCACTAAATATGTGACTGCTGGGAAATGAAAATAAGTGCCTGCCTTCTGTGTGAGAAGACCCCTGAGCTAATTTAGAGACCAGAAGGAGCCCACCCATGCCAGTGCAGACCTCACTGTAGCTTATGAGCAAGGTAATTAGCTGGGACAGTGTACAATAATAATGCAGCTTTACTACTCTGCTATTAAAGCTAACTCCATTTTGAGGCAGCATGACTACCTCTTGTATTGCACCATCTAAACATGTTCTGAATATCCTATTGCTGACCGCAGCCATAGGGAAGCCGGTGGACTTCATTAGCGATCCAGGACTAAGAGCGTCTCCAGGTTCCCGCCTTCCTGATTTTACTCCCTCATGCATTTTCCAGTTTGCAAAAGTGTAAACACTGTCTGTGCTTCACACATAAAGAAATAAACTTCCTTGCTTAGCTGTACGTTGAGCCAAAGTTTTGAACCACCAGATCTAGTCTTTCCTTAGCCTGCTGTGTTTCGTGGTCCGAATGGTGCCTTCAAAAAAGAGCCGTCACGCCTTGAAAATAGATTGTGAAGTCTACTTCCCCCATGACACATACAAATTTCAGTGTTTCTGGGGTATGTGGTTCAAAACATGGCAAAACATTCACAAGGACGTTCTCATGTTTTTATTGATCTGGTACCTCCAACCGCATGGACTCTCTGGGTCACATTTTTTGAAAGCAACCCCAGAGAGTTCAGGAGTACTTCTCCTGGTCTAACCAATTCTCCAAATTTTCCTCCTGGCTTGAAGCTAAATACACAACTAGCACTGGAAAGAAAAACAAATGTTTATTGCCAGCTCGCAGACACCAACAATTATCTACAGGTCCTTGCTGACTGATGGTTTTAACACATCGGCCACTGCAGTGAATCATCCAGCAATTTTAGGAAGGATAGTTTAAATTCAAAAGAAACAGGGAGGAGGTAAATATGTAACAGACTAATATTTTGCTCTGCTACACTTTGTACCACCAAGGGAAAGAAACACAAACCCTGTAGTTCTAGCTCCAGTCTTGCAAAGCAATTCTTACAAAAACTAAGATCTGCCGTGGCGGTGATTCATCTCTGTGTTGTACTTAATGAGAATGTTTCTAGGCTGAGTTTGCAGAGCTCAACCAGTTTTACGTCTCTCTGATTAAAGGGGAAGAGCATTATTTTGGAAACAGAGCTGAACTCACTTAGGTTTCTCAACCTGACGTTCTTCATCAGGGTGTGGTGAGCTCTGCAGAGCACATGCTTCACTTTGGAAAGGAGCTGCCTTGGCCAGGTTTTCATTTCATTTCATTTTGGTTTGTTCTCCTCAAGAAAGTTTCCTTGTGAGAGTGAGCATGTCTGCAGCAGAACACATGTTCTCCTTACCTTGAATCTTAAGATGGCCCATCAAAGTCATTAACCCACATCTCAATTTATCAGCCAAAGGGTTATGAGCTGTTCCGGGGAAGGCAAACCACTGTCATCCAGGACTCATCCAGGACTCTGGATTCCCCGTGTTACCTGTACAATATTGGACAGTGTCTTCTGGAAATCATGACTCTGTAACGTGCCACCTACAGGAAATTTCTGGGCTCTTGTTGAAAACAAGTGAACATTGACACCTCTGCAAGCGTTTGGTGATCATGTGAGCTGACATTGAAATACCAGCATGCATGTCTTTGTATACAGCCAAGATAAACCAGAAACTATTAAAAGCAGTTTCTTATGAATAAACTGTATGTGCAGACTGAAAGCTATTGACTGAAAATAATTTCAAAGGAAGGCTATACAAATGAAGAAAATCACATATTAATCATGGATAATTTATGAACAGAATAAAATGAGGAAAAAATATCAAAGGCATGATTGGATGTATATTGTTCCCTGAGAGTCTATCTTCACTGCATCTGGATCGTTCTTAAAACAAGTGTGTTCTCTGAATATCTTTCCCATGGGGAGTCAATACTGGATGTTTTTCTTTGGTGTTTTTTTTTTTTTTTTTTTTTTTTGTGTGAGTTTATATAATTTGGAGTGGAATACAAGATTTTTGGTCCTTCTATTTGGCATCCTTTTTGGTAACTCTGTTATTTTTACCCTAGCATTACTTCTTTAGAATTCATTGGCAGTTAATATGGATTTCTCATTTAATAACAAAGTGTTATAACATGCAAGCCATTTTTATGTGAGCAGGAACCAGCTCTTTTTTACTTAAGAGACAATGGAATCAGAGAATGACCTATTTACATTCACACTAAGATAATGTCATTGCAAAAGTTTCTCGGTGATTAGTAGCAGGTTCCATATAAATTAGAAAGATTAGGACTTTAGGACAATTACCCTATAATAATGGTTATAAATGACAACAGTAAGGAAAAGAACCTTTATGCATAGTCCATCTATGAGTGAAATACAGTATGTATTAGCGGAAACAGTGTCTTGACCATAGCTAGTGCTAAAGTGGTGGCTCAGTTTGGCTTGGTGAACTTTAACTCGTTTAACGCAAAAAAATATTCATTCCCCACCACTGACTTCACTCACAAATATGTACAGGTAAAGCCTGCATCCAAGACTTTATGTACTTTTGCAAACATCTTCTCTTACTGAGGCAAGCAATTCCATTTAGAAGCTATTCTAACTTGAATTTGAGGGGAGGAGCTGTTACATCTTGAGGGAGTTGTTCAAATTCATCTCATCGTAAGCTCAGGCATGTACAAGCTTGACTTAGAAGCTGGCTTCTGCAAGTCTTGTATTAATGAGGGCTGCTCCCTGATGCTTACTTAGCGCTAGGGAGGCAGAAGTGGCAGAGGGCGTAGAGCCGTCATCAAAGGGAGCACCAAGGGAGTAAGTTAGCTATTAAAAATAATGTGCACACAGTGCCTCAAAATTAAAGGTTTGCTCATGAGAGAGTCAGGGAGTACCCCTATCTCACATTATCTTCAGAAGCAGTTGCATACTTTGAGAATATCTTGGGATTAAAGCTCAGTCATACACTTTAATACTATAACTTTTTTCCTCCTTTTTTTTCCTATTTATTTTAAATTAAAACAGGATTACTTACACTTGGATGTGTACATGGGGGTTGTGATGGTCTGGTAAATAAAAGATGTTCATTATTGGTTATTATTATTGATTAATCAGTACATATACATAAGCTCAGTTAACCAGAGTAGCAAGATGTACCTGCTCCCTAACTACCCCTGAGTTAAAGGTGGGTTAATATATTTAATGTGAATTAAACAGAATCAATTCCCATGATAACACAGGCTATGAACTAGGACTTTTAACCAAAAAAGCAGAGTGGAGCTTTTCCAAAAAGTTCTTTTTAAGTTTTATATTCCCAGGGCCATTTGAGGCTGCAGAATACTGGATTTACATCTCATTACCATATGCACCAAGTATTGTTCTCACTCTTGATCCGCAGTTTTCATGCTGTGAGCAAACTTTGTTCTGAAACCTTGCTGAAAGTCGCTTTTTGCACTAGGGAGTTTCTCTCTGAAAGAGAGCAGCTGTGAATCTGGATCTAATTTTCTGTTAGAAGCAAAACTTCAGCATTGCAAGAGAAAAACCCCAACATATAAGCAGAAATGGTACTTTGCGCTCATAAAATATATCATAAGCTCTATTTACTCTTCTTGTGAATGGAATAGCTTTTACACAATGCATCCTGAAAGTCTTCATCGCTTGCTGCTTATTGCTGATGGGGTTGTTAATGAACTGCACAGAGAATTTGGGGCCTGATTTGGGCACAGTGTGCATATTCAACATAATAGGTGATGTTAGATATGTTCAATTGCAGTTTAGTACTTCAGCAAAAATGTGTGTGATCTGAAGTGTTATTTAGTACCACTAGAAGAAAGTCAGAAACCTCTGGGACATAGTCACTCCACAAACTACCTTGAGTTCCTAGGAATTTTGACTGATGAGAGACTTTGTTCAGAGCCGCTCAGAACAATGCAAGCTGTCAGTGAGAAGTGATACGGAAGTGTAGAAAAAACAGTGTTTTGAGAGTTTTGTTTCTTTTCCGACGTAACTCCTTTCCTACCGAAGCAGCCTGACTGTTTAACCCTACAGTGGAATTAAAAATCCATCTCAAAGCCCTTATCTGCGATCAGACTATGGAGAGGTTATTATAGCCCTGATGTATCAGATTACCCCAATAAGCTAGAGGAAGAGGTGAGGTGAAGATAAATGAGAGTTTAGCCACAAGTTTCCACACGTTTTCAACAGAGATGCCTCCTCTGTGTGTGTGTGAGTGAGTGGCATCCTCTCAAGGACTTAAGGTCCTGATGCTGCAAAGTATTGAGGATCTTCACAAAGTCCTCAACACCAGCAGCTCATATCTCCTGATGGGTAGATGAGAACCCTCCACACAATTGCTATTTTTCCACCCAAATTAACTGTAATTATTAAAGGAAGGTTGGCTAATAAACAGTGGGATGCCATCTGCAATTGCCCTCTGTAGAATTAATTGCTGAAAGAGCATAACTATTATTCAGAAAAGAGTCTGATTAAATGAATCTGCCACTAAACATTTAAAAGGACAAAGCCTAAAATTACAAGGGAAAGCATGTTAGTGATTGCAGGTGAGGAATGAAAATTGCCATGGTAATTAAATGCTCTGGCCTTGATTCCCTTCTCTTATACCTCTTTAGTAACAATGGGGTGTCTCCTACAAGCTGGGGAAAAATCAAATTTGTTCCTTCTTTCTTGCACCGGAGTTCCTTAAAAGTACTGTTGCTGTGATATTTTCATTACCATATACCTTTAATTGAGCCTGTATTTTCTAGCATTCTAAGTTTTGAATCATGATGGAATACTCTATGTTATTGAGTAACTAATCTTGTAATCTCATTTCTCACTGGTTAGTCCCAGGTAATGTTACACTTTTGGGAGACTGATGACTTTGGAAATTATGTGCTTCTCTATACACTGTCATTAAAACTACAGACAATCACCATATATAACTGTTTCATGCTATGATGCAGAAGGAACAGCAACAAGCTTTCGTTTTCAGTTCACCCTCTGTCAAAAGAGTCAAGGTTTGCCCTGTAGCCCCGGCAATGCACAGAGCATAGAGCTGGGCTCCATCCTGGGCATTCCCATGGGCTTCCTTGAACTCCCCCACCTTTGTTTCCAAGATGCAAGGACACTTTTCCAAATCTACTCGAATTCTACTGAATGCTGAAAGCCTTTAGGTGCAGAACCTTGATTTCAGGGAAAGTCTGCAGTAAGGGCCCTGTGGCTTGAGCTGGTCCCTGTTTCAAAAGCACAGTTATTTGCTTGCTTCATTTCTACCCCTAGGTGCAGACACCCTCAGATGCCAAAGAGCCACTGGGACAGCCTGCTTCTCCTCCCAGGCCCTGCTGAGAGGGGCTGTCTCCCAGCCCATCCCTCTGGAAATATCCCCGTGTCACTCAGCTCAGGACACTCGCTTCAGCTTGAAGCAAGCGAGGGCTTCCCCACGCCTGGGATTAGGTGCTGGCTGTCAGATGCCATGGGAACGTGGGGGAAGGCAAAACAGTTTTACGTAGGCAGCGTGGCAATGGGGAAACTCAGCGTCTGGTCTGTCCTGTGCCCCAGGTGGGATGAGTCACTGGTCTGCTGGAGAAGTTTGTTTTCCAGAGGGAGAGCTGTGGGCCCAGCGGTGCAAGTACCAAGAGAGGTCCTTTGCTGGTGGGAGACTGCTCCCAACCACACCACGTCCCTCGCTGCTGTAGCATTAGCTGGGGATTTTCAGCAAGTCATTTCCATTTTGTTTTTCCTCCAGAAAAATAAATGGTGCTTCTTCATAGCAAAAGATTCTGCGGACTCAAGACCCTGATATAGGCAAAACAGGGAAGAAAATCTGCTCCTCAATGGTCTTACGAGACTAAAGCAGAATATTTCTTTCCTCAAGACATTATTAGCTTTTGCAACATTCCCTTCTTTCACTTGCCCTGCATACTCACCTGCTGCCATATCTGAAGTAATTTTTTGTCTGTTATAATCATAATATAGTAGCCATCCTATCTTTTAGTATTGCATTAATATTCGTGGACCAAAATAAAACTGCAATGAGCTAGAATATAGTTACCCATTATTTGCTTGGGAGACAAGATGCAAGAAGATGTACTTTACACATGGCAAAATCATTCATCCTTCCACTGATCTCCACAGCCACTAAACCCTCCACACATCTTAGGAAAAGGTTGTAATTGAATACTATGATGTGAAAATAACTGAAGAACTGGATTCCAGTTGTCATGTGGAAATGCCTTTTCCTGATTTTTTCCCCCAAGATCTCTATTTGCACCATGCAAATGGGTCAACCACTTCAACCTAAATGTAGAGCCTTAAAGCTTGCCGTTATTTTGATGGCAGCTTTGGTACATGGAACATCTACAGGGTCAGGTGGAACATAAGGTGGGACAAGTGTAGCCATGAGTTTTTTATCTTACTGTGCATTATATTGGGACTGATAAAATAAAATCAGTTATTTTCTCCCAGTGAAACCCACATATGTTTAAACATCTTCAAAGCCTGCAGTGCAACAAATTGCACACTGAAAAAGTGTCTCACGTCTATGAGACACACCTTGTTCAAGAGAGGTTATATAGCCAAAAAGCAAGAAAAGCAAAGGAGTGCTGTGCCAGCTTCATGAAGGGATTTAACCTTTGAGCTTTCTTTGCAAGCTTAGCCATGTCCCAGGCAGATACATTCCACATTGTGCTCATTATCTATCCAACAAGCATGTTATAAGCTTGAGACCTTTATTTGTTCCAAGTGCCAGAACACTGCAGAGCTACAGTTCACATGTCAGTCCCTCATCCTAAACTCCATTCACTTCTAGTAAGTGTCCCAAAGCACACAATATTTTTTTCCTTTCTAGGAAAGCTAGCTTTCTAGCTCTGTGTATTTGAGCTAAATATGCTTGAAAAGCAAAAGACTTCTGATAAAGTCCAGATGAGTGTCATATGATTAAAGCAGAAAACCTGAACTCTTGGAGAAGATAACAGAGTGTATAAACTCTCCATATTCTCACTTTCCACAGAGTTCATAAACTTTGCAAAAGAACTGGAGTGTGCAGATGCTTTCAGAGAAGATAACTGCACTGGTAGAGTTACTCTCCTGGCTTTCCAAAAAACTAAACTGTACGGGCATCTTGTCTTCCCTGTGAGGTTTTGAATTCTGTCAGCTCAAGCAACTATTCAGACACCCCAAACTCCACTGTGCAACCAGTGAAACATTCAACCTTCTTCCCTTCCAAACTGGCTGACCTCAACAATGTTGGCTTTTCATCTTCTGTCTGTGTATATACATATGCTAAACCAAACAGCAGAGATTCAGGGGGAATTACAAACATTGCAGGTGGAGAATTTAATTTGAATTTGCAGATTATATTGAACAACTTGCAAGAGCATTACCATTATATCTGATTATGATAGGATGAAGATGTCAGTAGTGGGTTAAGACAGCTACACCGTCCAAGTCATGTTGAGAATATTTGCTGGCAGCTGCTGGGGTGCACATGTGTATCACGTACGTCAGGGAAACCATCCCCGCAGGAAGACCGAATTTCAGAACCTACCCAGCCTGTGGTAGATTGGGTAGGGAAGCTGAGAGTAAAGCCCAGAGGAAAGGAGATGGGAACTGTGGAATAGAGGGGGGAACTGTGGAATAGAGGGGGGAAAGAGAGGGTTCATCTCAGGAAAGATGTAAAACACTTCTGTCCTCTCTGTTTACATCACGTGTTTTTTCTCTGTGCTCGGGAAGGCATGTAATTACACTTTGCTTATCCAGCCCTGTGTTTAGCTTGGCACAATACAAAGTGAAACATCCCACAGAACATGATGCTGAATGCTTGTTTTCTATGACCTTTCTGGAGCAGTGTGGATAAATGTAATCCCAGAATTATTAAAACCTGATGTTTCAGCACTGAGGCAGGTAGAATCAGGCTCAACACAAGACCTGGATGCTCACAAGCGAGATGCTGTCTCACAGCCTGGTCTTTCGGGTGGAATCCAAGACCAGCATCAGGCACCTGCACGCTGCATGGGAAAAGGCAGGAGCCCCGGAAGTAAAATCCCAACCCCACACCAAATGAGCAAGGACAGAATGATAGGAAAACTGGAGGACAGGATTGGATCTGAACACATCCCACCTCCACAGAGAAGTTGTCTGAAGGAAGGGGCTGGAAAGGATCAGGACAGTGACGTGAGTTTGCATCTTTAGCAGTGAGATCTACAGCCCTCTTACAGGTGAGGGGTAACCCACCCCTGCAATGGCCGAGATCTACATTGTAATGGCAGAATTTAGCACAGGCAGAAGCGTAACCCACTGTCACCTACTCCATGCACGTATTTTTTAAATACAGGCTTTACATATTCTTCCATTGGCTAAATGACTCCACTGTCCCACACATATCTTCCTTTTCCACCTGGAAATTTTGTCCAGGGGGATTTTGAGGATTTGCTTAGGTTTTCTGGGTATTTAGCAAGCTTGACGAGGTCAGATGATAGATGCATGCCCATCGAGAGCCTAATGCAGCACATGAACAGTGTCTCTGTGTCTCTAACACTTTCAGAAACATCAGCTGACTTTCTAATGCGTGTGCTGGAGAATATTCTGCATGTGTGTACTAAGTCCAACATTTCTGTATTAGAAGGGCTGGACTTATTGTGGATGTGATTTGTGGTAACCCCAGACATTGCAGGATAGTCCACACAGAGGATGACCTCCCTGGTTTGTCTGTAGATGCTGTCCAGTGGGAAACTGTGCGTGCAACTGCAGAATTTAAGCATGTGTGAGTGAGGCCGGATAAGGAAGGAAGTGAAATGCCAGACAACCGTGTAGGACCTGGAAGCAAGGTGAAACTTCTTAATATTTTCTGTCCTGTTAAAGCTGTCATTCATGACACAGACAAGGCCTAACCTGGAGATCAGGAGGAGGCCTCACTTCTCATGGAAACTCAGGACTGAGAAGCCCTTTGCTAAGCATCGTGGTCTCTCTCCTGCTCTCCAGCACCACGTACCAGAGGCAGCAAACCGGCTTCATCTACGCCCAGCCACACAGCTGACGCAGGAGCTCTGAGGGCAGGACCAGGCAAGATGCTGAATGGAGCCAGCCTTGTCCTGGAGCGCTACACTCACAGAGACCTGCTACAATTAACTCGTTGCAGCTGAATTTTGTGCACAGAAGGTAGAGTTTGACCATAGATGATAAACTTTCAGGAACAATTTTGAAAAACTGTAATAAATGTTCCCTGAGATTGCTTCAGCAAGTGTTTTTACACTCATTTGCAACACAGGCAGCTGAGATTCTGAGCCTTAGAGAAAATATTCTTCCTTTTAAGTTGAATTAGCATAAATTGTAAGAACGCTTGAACTTTCCTCTTGGCTCAGGCTAAGAGCCCATCACTCACGATAACTCACTTCAGACTGCAGCCAGCAGCAGATACATAGGGGGGAGGGGAGGGAAGAAAAAAAAAAAGCAGCAGGGCACATCTAGAGTGATCCTTCTCTTGGCCTATTCTTCCAGACTCACTGGTTTGCATCTTTTCAAGCTGAAGGTTGCACCTGGGTCAACATGTTCAATAGCGTACATAACCAAAACTCAGTACAAACAAGAAATCCTTTCATCTTTTAAAGCTGTTTTTCATAATCACAAGGAGACTCTTTCACACGACCCACCTACCGGAGCAGGTTCAGGGCAGCATTCTGCAGCCTGACACTCCCTGGGAATATCTTCCTACCATCTTATATGTTTACATCTCCATTTCTTGCTGGCACTCAGGACTGGCTTATCACACTAAGGCCAGGCTTACCCACACAACTTGCTGTTTGGACATTTGATCAGCAGTAGCTGTTAAGTTTTTGGAAAGCGGTGACTAGTGAGAAGAGGCTACTAACTTCTTCTAAGAGAAGAAGAAAACCTTAAACGCTGTAATATTTTCTGCACTGGTACATTGCCACATGTGGTTTTTTGTAGTATGCAGCCCACCATCTAAAGCAACCAGGTCTCTTTCTGCACAGGGGTGAGGGCATTTTTCTTCTTCATCGTGTTAGTCAAAAGCCTTGATGTATTTCAGTGACAGTCCCTATTGCCCAGAATTTCATACATAAATGCCAGGTATTAGGTGATATAGTTAGGGGAGCTGAGGGAAGATGAGCTCAGAGAGGTGACCCGCTGCTTCAGAGACTGCTCCCCGCCACCCCTGCAGGCGCTTACCGTAACCCATGAGGGACTCGCAGGTCCATTCCCCACCCTGGTCAGGCCTCCTGCAGCTCTCCCATAACGACGCTTGGTGCACGTAGGGCAAGGTCTGCGACTCCAGCCAGCCCCTGCCCGCCAGCGCAATGATACCAAAGATGACACCTATGCCCAGGAGCAGGGGTAGGATCCATCTGCACCGTGTGTAGTCGAGGCCGTACTTCACCATCTTCCAGGGCAGGGGGAGGCTGGTGGGACGAGGGTGGCCGGCTCACTGGGCAAGGGGAAGCAAAGGGCGCTTCTGCAAAGCTCCTGGAAAGTGAGCACCAGTACCTGCAAACGCGTGTGCAGATGTTTGAGAAAAGCTTTTTAATCAGGAGGCACACGTCAGGGAGGGAGGGATGATGAGAGCTCCACCTAGATTCAGATGAGTAAGAGCTGCTGCTAAGCAATAACCAGTTGAGCTGGGGGGAAGCTTGGAGGCTGGGTTTATCTGTGGGATCCTCTCTGCCCGGCTGACTAGCTAACAAATCCGGTGCTGCTTACCCTTGGCATTTAACGCTTTCCTTCCCACCACTCCCCACCAGCAGGAGCATCTCACAGCTGTGTTTACACCTTTCTGTCTCCTGAGGGATTTGCATTATGGTAGGCGAGCACAGGAGGCAAGCCCAGAACTATTTGCATTAGAGGGACGGTTGCTTCTGAAACTTGCCACCTGGAGGTTGAAAGCTGCTTTTCTGGGACTCCGTTTAAAAATAGAATGATACCTTATTTTTTACAATTAAAAAAAAAAATCCTTTAGCTGCTATAAAGCCGAGGCAATAAAGCAGTGTGACTGCTCTCCCTCCCCCTTTTGGGACATAGCTGCAGGGGAAAATAAACAAAAAGGTTTACCATTAAAAATATAGTATGGTCTGGGTATAGCCGTAGCAGGAGAACAAAAACTGAGCTATGATCTGGCCGTGCCTTATGAACACTCCCTGTGTGCGGTTCTGGCTGTACGTGCGCTGCTGGGGCCTGTCCGAGCCTGCCTGCCATGGGCAGGGATGAGCCATTGCCTTGCCGTGCCCTGGCAGGGCCGCCCAGCCGACTGCAGGGCAGAGATTTCTCTCAGTTCAGAAGCGATTTAGCCATGTTCACAGCACTCTCCCTTTGAACTAACACGTGCTACCACCTAGTATTTTGGTAGGGCCCAGATGTGTTTATATCTGGCAGCAGCTGCACCCCTTGCAGATCGAAGGTGCTTTCCATGAAACACGGTTAAGCACAGAGGATGCAAAGTATCATAACCATAATCATAAAATATGAGGTTGGAAGGGACCTCAAGGATCATCCGGACCAACCTTTCTTGGCAAAAGCACAGTCTAGACAAGATGGCCCAGCACCCTGTCCAGCTGAATCTTAAAAGTGTCCAACATTGGGGAATCCACTGTTTCCCTGGGGAGATTATTCCAGTGGCTGATTGTCCTTTGCTCCCATGGTGGATTTTGTCAGGCGAGTCAGCATCCAAGTACAGACTTCACTTACTCACAGACATCAGGTACTATATTGCAGCTTTCATGGTGAAGCGTGACATCCATACTAAACTGCAAATGTGCCACAGCGTTTTGTGGAATTAATATTCATAAATCAATAATGGACTAAATAAAAGTAATTACAATGTACAGGGGAGTGCTTGAAGAGGTGCTGAGCTTGCATAGACCCAAACTAGAACACCCACAGCAACGAGCTGCAGCACTGTGAAGAGGCAGTAGCTCTGTCACGAAAGCCATTTGAAGGGGTTAGTGTGACACCGTGCCTTATCTCTCATCGGAGATAGCCCCCCACACAGTGCAATTCTGGCTAGCTGAAGCATCCTGCCTGCGGCTCCCCCGTAGTATGGACAAGGCCCAATAACCCTGCGTTTGTGAGAGGTCCATCAGGGGCGTTCAGTGAGTCTCTGTGAGAGCAGGAGATATTTTTACAGATTTGGCCTTGGAATTTGAGTGTCGCTGAAAGCAAAAGCGAACTATGAAGACACCTCAGCTGATATTTTGGGTTGGAAATGAGGAACAACCTTAAGAAAAATGGATCAGTATTTTGTGTAAAGGACACTTTAAGGAAGCACCATTTCCTTAGAATATTATGTATCTTCCCTTGTAGTCCACATTTGTGCTATCCGCAAATTCAGTTATCGTTAACCTAAATATAATGCTTAAAATGCCATTTACCAGTTCTATAACACTGCAATATATAATTTTATGCATTAATTTTTAAAGTATTTACATTAAAACAAACATTGTTTGAAGCTCATCCTTAGTGCAATACGCTGGTACCTGCAAGCTGTCCAGCTCTGTTTACACATGTTCTTTCTGTTGTCACAGCTAAGGTAAAGATGAGCAAAAGACTGAAACTCCAAAAGATTAGAAATCCATAAAGGTATCTATCCAAAGACAGAACTCCAAATGACTGAAAGAACACGGATTTGGATATTAAATGGTTTTTAAAAGATTGCTTCAAAACCAGTCATGCATGTGACAGTAGACTGTAGCCCTTGCTCAGCTGTCTAGATCCAGTCTCTTGCCAAGTTTTAAACCTTCACAAGCAGTTACAGTTTTCTGTCATCTCAGCCTTTTCTTCTGATCTCAAAGAAAATGGCCAAAGCAAGTTAAAGCAATTTTGTAGCTGAAATCCAGTATGAAGTCAGGCACCGTCAGGTATTTGAGCACCAGTGTTTGCTGAAGAATAAAATCCTCCTCCCTGCTTTTTGAATGCTCAGCCATGTCTCAGGTAGGCATTTATGACTGAAGGATTTGTCATCAGTTTTTGTCATAACTCACCCTTGGATGAATGCATATTGTCACAAATGTTAGCATTTGTGAGATGATACCACAGAACATATTTATCATGCTGTGAAAGAAAGATGAGTAGTGTTCGGTCACCGCAGGTGTTTCCGCGTCTTGCCCATCTTTGTCATCCTGAAGTAACTTAAAACTACAAGCGATCTTGACATTCAATACAAGGGTAATTTGTGATATCTGGAACAGCAGAGAGGTGGATGTTTGCAAAGGTGACAAAATGAAGTATCTCATGTAATTCTGATACTTCTACGGCAAACTGGGAAAAATGATTGAAAACTTTTGTTAAGGAGTCTGCCATCTGAAGTGATGACTTACCCACAACGTGCTTTGTTTTTTGCAGCATATGAGCTGGGTGTTTGCATGAAAGCAAATGCTTTCTCCTTTCCGCTATCTGTGGATAGCCCCTCCTGGTTAACGCCAGAATCATCTGTTGAAAATTAAGGTATTTTATCAATGTTAAACTTGGTAGACTGTAGTGCACCTTCTGCACCTGAAAACATTCCTTAATGAATTGTCATTGCTACTTGAAGTAATCATGTAAGCAGTAGGATATTGATAAAACAATCAATTCTACAGCATTAGAGCTAAAAATATGCCCTTTTCAGCCATGACACAGTTTTCTTAGTGGAAAGAGAAGCTAACAAATGACTGGCAGCAGATTTTCATCCACCTTTAGTCTGCTGACCTGGTCAGCTGATCTATGTAAGTGACTGGATTGACATAGGCTGACAAGCTGTCGTGCATGTTCATGACTTTTGCTGCAAGCTCATTTTCAGCCTCTGATATTTGTACTGCTTATAAATAAGTCCCCAGAGTCTGGTTTTTAAAAGCTTTGCTAAAATTATTTTATTATCTGTTCTCTTGTGTGCTATCTTACATCTAACAAGTCACCCCAAGCAATTGAGAAACATTTTTTGCATGAGCTATCATAAATCTTATGACTATTATGTTTATTGATACATTTATGATCATGGGTCCTTTTTTTCTGATAATACCAATCCGCCTTTTCCCCTCGGAGAGGACCGCACCTTGCCTTGCAACTGGAATATCGCACCACAGTTATTGTTATAACCACAGCCTACGCAGTGATGCAACCCAGCCGGCCAAATCCTACTCAAGCTGAATTGTACCTTCTGGTCACTCTCTCTACCCTGCACCACCTGGGCACCAAGGCAATAGCGTTCTCAACGTGACTAATATTTCATCCATAGTAAGCGCATGTGGAAAAATACCTTTAGATACCAAAAGTGTTCACAGGATAATCCAAGCTGCAATTCCTTTATATTATTTAGAAGGATATGGGAAATGCATTTTGAACAGGGCCTGACTTTACTTCATTGCAAAATAAGAACACCTTCCTAAAAAAATGAACCCAGTTGAGATCTTGTAGTTTCCCACACACTGGGCCTTTCTGAGGGACTCTCCCACGGTGGCTGGACGCCGAGGCTCATCTGAGATGCTTGTGGTGACCTGGGAGTGCTTGGTCCTGCTGCCATGCATCTGGGAAAGTCTTCCCCTAGCTGCCTTGCACAGCACAGGAAAGCTCTGCAGAGGTTTGAGACCTCTGTTTGATGGCCACTGAGCATGGAGGAAAATTTCCACGGGGTCTTGTTAAGACTTTTAGCAAGAGCTGTCCAGGACCCGCTTGTAGTCGAACCCCCAAAGCCTGCCCCTCACACAGCACTCACTGGCTTCCCGTATTAGGAAAACACAAGATTAGGAAAACACAAAAGTCTCTGTGTGCCTGAGCGTGGATTTAATTTTCAGCTAGTTTTCGCTACAGGACACGCTTTCTTCAGGATGGGATCTGTACAGGAACAAGATTTAATCCCCAGTTACTTCTCACCCGTGCTCTGCAGTAGCACGATGAGTTCAGCCTACCCCTCCAGGCAAATAGCTGAAATCAAGGGTGTCCTCTAAACCCACCACACAGCTACTAGCTGGGATGGCTTCTGACCACTTGTAACCGGTGTGGGGGTCTGTATGTCCCTCGGGCGGCTGGCGGGAGTGCAAGCTCTCTGGTGGGCACAGAGGAAGCACACAGGGGTTTTTACAAGATCGTGTGTAAGCAGTGGCACAGCGCAGCCCTGTTCTACATACGGGATAATTTTGCTTAAACTACTTGCTTTGGGCCCCACAGCTTCTCTGTGGCATAGCTAGGCTAACTAGATAGTTGTCCCATCGTAGTGGATCGTAACACTAACTCCTTGTAAAACATATATCTCAGCTGCCTTAGGAGAGGAATAAAATCAGCCTCACATAGGTAATTCCCATGTGCCGCACCTTTGCTACTTACATTTCTCTGTCAAAGAAATGGCTTTCATTTACTGCGCCTTATGGGTCAGTTGAGAACAGCACCAGCCACTTTAAGCACCCTGAGGTATACAGATAAGGCATGCATACCAAGCATATCTTTAAGAGTTTCAGCCTTGAGTTTTCACTTCATGTGAAAGGAGATTCTCCAGCCAAAAGTAGGGTTTTGCTGAAACCAAAATGTTATATGGAAATGACCTCTTCAGTTTTAAATGGTTGATATGGAATTGATTTGGGAAGTGGGCTGAAATGAAAATGGCAGTCTCCTATCAACATTTTCAACTTTTCCTGTTGCCTTGATACAAAATACCAATAATGATTTTCCTGAGTTTTGTTTTGCAAGTTGTTTTGTCCTAGAATCATAAGATCGTTTAGGTTGGAAAACACCTTTAAGATCATCAAGTCCAACCATTAACCTAACCCTGCCATCCCACCACTAAACCATGTCCCTAAGCACGTCATCTGCCCATCTTCTAAATACCTCCAGGGATAGGGATTTGATCACCTCCCTGGGCAGCCCGTTCCAGTGCCTGACAACCCTTTCTGTGGAAAATTCTTTCCTAATGTCTAACCTAAACCTGCCCTGGAGCAACTTGAGGCCATTTCCCCTCGTCCTATTGCCCATTACCAGGGAGAAGAGGCCGACCCCCACCTGGCTACAGCCTCCTGTCAGGCAGCTGTAGAGGGCGATAAGGTCTCCCTTCAGCCTCCTCTTCTCCAGGCTAAACAACCCCAGTTCCCTCAGCTGAAAAGAAATTAATTTTCAAGTATCATGATTCATCTAAAATCCTTTTTCATTATAAGTTCTGCTTATTCCTTGTTCTATGGGAGAGAGCTTAAAAACAGGCTATTTACTGAAAAGGGACTGTGGTGGCCACAGGTCAGCTCCTGCTCCAATTATATGTCTCTGTGTGTATTCAAGACTCTGGCAGTCAACTAACATACTTTAATCTGTCGACATTTCCCAGGGCAGCATACTGGAGGACAGGAGTTAGCTGGCTTTTAGGTTTACAGTTTCATGTGAGTGCTCATTCCAAACCTTTCTGGGTGCTCTCAAACTCAGTGAACCCTGATTTCCAATGTGTCTCCTTGACGTTTAGTGATTTTTAATGCTTATAAAATATTCTGTATTCATAAAGATCTCTGTGGAAAATAGTATGTGTTGCCCACAATCCCATAAATAAATAAAAAGGAAGAGTCATACCAATCCTTCTAGTAAGTATTATCCAATCCTGCAAAGACAAACCCATGAGAAATATCATTCATGGAACATGCATATTTATTATTTATATTATACAACATATTTTGCTTTATTATTATTTATTTTTACTACTTATAGTTATAATATTTATATTATAAAGCTCTAGTTTTGCCTGCATGTTTTCCACTACAGTCTTTATTATAAATAAAGCGCTATTAAATTCAGGTATTCAAAAATCACTATAAAAATACCCTTTGGATTATTCTGACAACTCCCAAGTAATTGAAATATAATTTTATAGAGGAAAAATTTGAAGCTGTTGGCTTTTTGCCAACCTTTATGTGGGTGGTTTTGTTTCTATAGTGTTTATCACCATAACACACACATACACACACACACACACACAAAATGCTCTTGAATGATCTGTTACTACACTGTCTTGATTCATGTATGTATTCTAGGTCCAAAAGTCCTTAGATGCAGGATGTAAAGGTCAGGTGAATGCTTCTCAAGAACTCTACCTTGTCAAGGAATTGTCTGAAAAATGAGTCACTTGTTACTTCAACTGAAAATACAAAATCCCAGTGGGGTGTGGCCGTTGTTTCCCATACCCACGAGATTTAAGCATTAATCATCCCATTCGGGTCAATTAGCCTTCCCTAGCACCCAGTCATACATGTTTTTGATTGCTTCTAACTCCCCCTGAGACTAGACCCAAGTGTGCTCGGATTCTCCCAAACCGCTCTCTCCTCTCCAGGGTTGGGTTAGAAGGAGCTGCCCCGCAGCCTGAAGCTGGCTGAAGCTGGAGCTGTTCAGGGGATTTTAGTGAGCTCAGAATTAGGCTGCGGCTGAACACAGACTGGTAGATAAGCAAGAGTACCGATGTTCTTCATGTCCAAAAAATGGGCATTATACAAACCCTCCAATTATCTTCAAAGCATTTAGGAAAATCTAAAAGGAACAAAAATATTTTCTCTAATTATGATTTTAAAATTAGGAGTAAGAAGGAGGGGAAAAAGAATGAGGAAAAACCCCCAAACACAAAAGAAACCCATACAAGCCGCCAGAATCCACGGCGGTAAGTGTGTTTCAAAACTAAGACATTTAAGGAGGAAGACGGCTAAAACAACCAGGAGAATGGTGAACCTGTCTTTCCAGAAATCAGAAGCCCGCAGGCTGGTTTAAGACAACGGTGGCCAACAGGAGATTTGCTCTCTGCAAAAACAGAGAGAGAAAGAACTGTTCAGGATACAGAATGCCACTAGCACGGGGCTACACACAAGCCATGCGTAATCTGAGGTTAGAAATGGGAAGATTTCTAACCATGGGAGAAGTGCAGACTGATAATAGCAGGCGAGTACTCTATCTTTTTCTCCCTATTTTAAAGTTCCTGATCAGTATATGGAAGCTATTTGGCACAGTTTTGATAAAAAAGAGAACAGGCTTCCCACACCCGGGACCTCCTGTAGATCATAATATTCTTAAAATGTTTGGGGTTCTCCCTCAAGTTGTGATGTATTTAAGACGTTTTGTCTTAGCAAAGAGTTTTCTATGCCTGGCACTTCTGATGGAAGCGCACAGCCGTGTTTTGCAGTGTATACTCAAGCTTATTTGACTGGAAAATGAAGTCGCTGCCTCCTGGACATACAAGGTCTTTAGCTTCATTTTATTAACCCGACACCTCATAGATACTGATATTCACATTAAAAAAAGTAAAGAATGGCTATTTGCTTGAGTTTATGGGATGAATCTGTGAACCACAAAAACCACCAAGTTTCTACAATCATCAGTTAAAACAATTTTAATTAAGCCACCACATTTGAAAGGAGTGCCACATACATTAGTATCACTTGAGAGTAATTAATGACTATCTGCAATAGCTTTCTCCCAAACAATTGTGTAACATGCTGGTTATGCTTCCACCCTTCCCAGTATATTCAGAGCCAAGTTTATGTTACATTTGTGCTTTTTTGACAAGTTATGACAATGCTTATAAAAAACATACAAAAGACTTAAGTCATGCTAAACCCTATTACCAAACCACTCTCCCTCTCATTAGGAAGGTTGTCCATTTTCTTATGTCTTTTCTCCTTCTCAGCTTTAGCTGTGCAAAGATTTTCCAGACTCGGGGTTCTCTGCTTTGTTATGAATTCACTAGAAAGTAGGTACTATCGTTACTCATTATACCGATAAGTCTACACAGTATTCCCCAGCACCTAGTACTGTACAGAAAAAAGAAGAAAAAAAAAAAAAAGCGTTTGTCCCAGGCTTCTCTTCTTCGTCAAGAATCATAAATACAGTTGATTGTATACGCCACGACTGAGCTTGTAACACAGTTCTGAAGTCTGCAGATGTTCACACTCTGTAAAGTTATAAAATACAGGCCTGGAAGGGACCTTTGGAAGTCACCTGGCCCTTCCAAAACAGGATCACATGCAATACACAGAATTACCAAATTAAAAAAGGTGTTACAAAACAGAAAGCTATACAACGTATAATACAAGATCTATTGGGCATTGAAAAGGCTTAGTTCTAAATGACTTTAGCTTTACAGTATGCTGGCTATGCTTTATAAATTCTATTTTGTACATGTGCATGAGCACATATACCCCCACACTTACCCTCTCCCAAGTACTGGGTTCACGACAGTAAGAAGTCCCCAGCTGCTCGTTACACAGAGTAACCTGCAGCATTTACTTTCCACCCTACCTGTATCCTGCTCAGAAATCTGCCTCTGCTAGAGCTACTTCCCCCATAGCTGGAGGAGGAGCTCCACAAATGAGCATCTTCCTTCTTCTTCCCCATCTGAAGAAAGCTCTGACAAAGATTATAGCTCATAATTAAATCTGCTGTAAGCTGCTGCAGGCCCGTGACCAACACAGACACGGCTCTGCCTCACTGGAATACTTATTTGGAATCGCTGGCTCCAGAAACACAAGCTAGGAACCAGCCAGATTACTCCCTGAGACAGGTGTCTGGATGAAGTTTGCATGTGTAAATTGCTCATAGAACAGCTTTTCTATTTTTACCTGTTATCCCTAGCAACTCACAAAGCATCCCCAAGTTTACTAAACTCTGGAGTACCTACAGTGTGCGTTAGAAACTTTTGGAGGTTTTCAACACCTCATGTTAAGATTTCCCTCCAAAGATGGCCAATAATTAAAACACTGCAGTTTTTAAAAGGTAGACATAAAGAACAGTGTATGTTTCTACTCAAAAGTATTTTCTAAATCAGCATCCTCAAATACCATGTAAAAATATATCTAGTTTAACATTTGAAGGTTTATTGATTCTCTCTGTGACAAAGTATATTAAATTATATGTGGCTCCATCACAAGTCTTGCAGTGGCCACAAAAACACCAGTAAGTGTTACATTAGCCACTGTTACACACACCAGCTCAACGCTTTAGAGGAGATCTCCGTCCAATAGCACCAATTGGTGGAAAATCAATTTTAATTTTATTTTCCCCTTAATTCAAATAGCTAATAGTCAACAATAGTCCAGTAACAGGAATGAGAAGAGATTCTCTGGCAGCAGGTGACTGCGATATTCTTGGGGAAGTTCCTTCCTTGGGACTGACTTTGGTGGAAGAAAAAGCATTCTTTGGAAGGTTGTTTTTTTCTAGTTCCACTTAAGGCAATTCTGTCAGAGGTGAAAGCAAAATAACTTGCAGGTCCCTCTAATGGGTTGTTTAAAATCTCTCTTCTTCCCTTCTACACTTGAAACACTACATCTTTATTCATAAGCAATTGTTTGAATAAAATAAGGATGACTCAATTAGTTGGGAGGGGAAGGAGCAAGTAAACCGCCCAAACCGAATCGACATGAGAATATGTAAATAACACTTTAGGTAAAGCTATTTGCTTAAAGATGCCAATGTTTTTACCAATTTATTGCCAGGGCTAGTAAGAAATACTCTGGAGAAATAAAGCGGGTTTTTTCAGTCTCCTATAATTGCACCAGATTTACATCAGAGGTGCTCTTCTGTTGTGTTGACAGTGGATTGTACTTGGATTTAATCTTTCAGTTTAAGTATGGTGCTCTCTCTGGGGAGGAGTAGTAATAGGTAGGCTTGATGTTTCCCAGGACTTCATCTTCCCAGTTGGGGAGGCAGCAGAAGAAGAAAGCACAACCTATCACAACAACAGTGCTGGCCCAACCAAAGCCATAGGCCCAGCTGAACATATTATCTCCTGTCAGTTGAATTTCTTCCACGAATTTCACTGGGTAGATGACCAAGCCTATAATCTGGAATGCAGCTGGAGAAAGAAAGAAAGAAAAGCAGGAGTAAATGACAGTGAATGATATTACACTTCCCACTAAAAAAGGTACCTGGAGAAAACTACATATCCTTTTAAGATACATAAGGATTAGCTTCAGTCCTAGAATCAAATCTGCATTCTTGCAGAGGTACGTGACTCCTGGCCAAGGCAGATCCCCACACCTATCTGGCTCAGCAGCTACAGCTGACACTGCCAAGTTCCTAAGGCACGCATCTGCAAGCCATGACCAGCCCTGTCCTACAGCCAGGCACCACGATCCCTGTGGAGCCAGTTACCTCCTGCTTGTACCACAGCCCCATCGCTCCTCCTCCCCTCAGGAAGGTGAGAAGCCCCTGGGGCTCTCAGCTCCTAAGTCTTGGCATGTGACATGCAGGGTCAAAGGTGCTGGTTGCCCCGTACACTGCTTTTGGGAAAGTGCTAACTGACAAAGGCCACTGGAGCTTCCCTAACCATTATCCTCTCAGAGCGTAAATCAACCTTCCTTTGTTCCCCATGAAAATGAGTCACAAACCAGACAAAGACAGCTTATTTCATAAGGGAGGCTCCATCCAGTATGCTTTTCTGCCAGTGCCTGTTTTACATCTAAAATAACCTTGTCTTTGTGCCCAGCCTTACCAACAACAAAGAGCAAGCCTCCGATTCCTCGCACAAAGTTGAAGCGGAGTATCTCAATCGAGAACGCGATGACTGCGAGGGCGAAACAGATGACCAGGATCACAAAGCCAACGAGGTACGTGGCAGCTGCTGCTCTCCCCCATCCTTGAAGAGAAAACAAGAAAGACGTTACACACAGCAGTGCACTGAACTGTAGGTCACGGCAGGCCTTTGGTTTCCTTTAATCATTTTTTTTTGTTGAAATCCTTTACTGTAAGAAGCATGCTCTATGTCAAAACAGTGCTGGATGCCTCCAAAGCACACAGCTGCAGAGCGGAGAGGCACTATCATC
>NW_009260493.1:6010818-6041653 GCF_000687185.1 Egretta garzetta | reverse complement strand
CGCTGTATCTGTAAGAGACCCACAGACATCTGAGCCGATAGGGCGCACAGCCACTGAGAATGTACTTTATCGTTACCACTCCTGTTCGACAGGCAAGTTTACAAAACCAATTCCATGCACAGGGAAGTATGAGAGTATACAAGAGGGTACCACCACAGGAGATAACTGCTGGGAAATAATAGTGCTGTCAGCATACAGCTTCTTGCCTGTTTGTTTATGACAAGAATAATGCATGTGGAGCAAAATTAGCATGAGCAGAAAGAAATAGATTTGGAATAGCTGAAGTGAGAGATGACGAAGAGAAAGCCCTTGAAGATTAATATCTATCCACAGCTCGAAAAAAAATTAGAAACAGTAAAAATGTAGCAGTTGGAGGAGAAACAGCAGAAACTGAGGTAAAAGTGGAGGAGTCCCCTTTGAATCATTACTTTGACATTTGACGGGACAGGGTGGTACAGATTCTTAGGCTAAAGTAACTGCAGTATGGAGAGGCCCAAGTATGAAGCAAGTGTCCTTAACCCAGCAGAGAAGCACCAGCGCCCAGAACTCACCCACCACTGTCCAGGGCAACAACCTCCCAGAAAAAAAACAACCAGCAATTCCCCTTTTGAAGTAACATGGGCTTGTGAAAAGGCCCTCATTATGGCCAGTCCCTGTCCTCTTTAGAAACCAAGTGGGGAGCCTTATGCAAACAACAACAAGCAAAGGTGTTCCTGCCCTAGAGGCAGGATACGTGCCCACATGGGGCTAAACCACACCAGCCAGTGCTAAACCATACCAGCCAGTGCTTTGTTTTCCAGAGAGCTGTCATCACAGCTCACTTTCCACGTCTGCATAACATGGGTCTCTACTTTCCCACATCCAGACAGACATAGGGCCAGATCCTGAGCTCCCTCTAATGCAGGAATAAAAAGAGCAGTGGGATCTAAGTCAGAACATGTTCTCAAAAAATATCTCTTTCATCAGAGCTGTCTGTTCCAACACTGCTGAAGTGACTCTGGAGACACCCTGCTTTCAATGTAGGCTCCATTCTTTCTGTGCAAAAACTAAGAGGAAAAAGGTGCTGAGACAGAGAACCTTTTCCTAAAGAGTTAAAATCCTGTACCTTAATTCATGTACTCTACTAGTTGAGTACATGGGGAAAAACTAGTAATTTGAGACAGAGAATGCAGTAAAATGATCTCAGACACCTCTACTATGTACATCAATCTATTCTCTGAAAGCAAAGCATTGTTTTACAGCTATTTCATTAGATCAGTCTGAACTGGTTTCTTTCCCCCCTATTCCAATAGCAAAAGTGAAATACAGCAGCCACCCGTCAGCCAGATCTCAGCCCAAAACCCCCAGCTGCCACCTCTGCCACCTGAAGACAGTCATGCTGGTACAGAAAGGGTAAGGAAAAGGGTTTTCCTTCCCCTCACCCTTCTTGGAGCTACTCAAGACAGCAAAAACTTTTCAGACTAGTTCCTCTTCAGCCAGTTATGCATGTTTCATACCCCTTCACTAAGAGAGTGCTGCGGGGTGAGGAGGGAGGGAGGGAGGGAGGACACCCGATGAGCGTCTGCAGATTAAAACTACGTCAGTGGTCCGATAAAATCTTTTCATACAAAATAGTCTCTGGCGTACCTAATGCAGGTACCGGATATTGTCTCCAAAACAGGATTTATTTAGGGATAACTAATATAAAGGGATAGTTAACCATTACGCACAGCCAGCCCAGGAAAAGTGATTCATGCTAAATGACCTAGGAATGCTATTTATCGGTATTTGCCCCAATAAGAAAAAAAGCACAACAGCAAGAAGGAACGCTCAGTTACCCAAGTACATTCCCTTTCAGATGCATTATATATGCTGGCACTGTGTAGGAAGCCATGTCTGGCATCTGCCCGATAAAATTTAGGTTGCAAACTCAAATACACCTGCAGGTTTGACACCTTGAGGTTTGGTGCAACACAAACATGACTGGAGGAGATACGAGGCGGAAAGACCCCAGTGCTCTCACTGCTATTTCCATATCCTCTGTGCTTACTTTACGAGCATAACAAGCTTTTGGATACAGGTCAGCCCCAGCTCCGCTCACAGTAATTTATTTTCTCATCTCCAGTGATATGAAAATGACAACACACATAGCTGTAGGAGATGCCTTATCAGGAAGATTAGTATCAAGCCCAGCTTTCTTTCACGTCTTCAGAAACAGGGCAGTAGTAGACACCACCATTACAAAATTAGGAGGGTTTCATGCTCATATGTGGTGGAGCTCAGCACTGATGACCCTGTACCTTCTTTTCCTTCTCCTGCTGGATGACGTACTCCAGCGGCAGTTACCACCGGGTGGATACTGATAAGACTGATTCATAGATGCTGGCCATGGCACTGGATGGGTCTTGTCTGGGCTGAACTAGACAACAGCCATGAAGCAGCCAGCCTGCCACGTGAGCACTGGTGGGAGTCACAGGAAGCGCAGCAAAAAGCTCTGGACTCGTGTATATATACACAACGTAAGAGAAATCTCAGAAAATTAACCTGAAGTCTTTTAATAAGTGACTGATACAAGAGGTTGGGCTGGGAGGCTGCACCCTTACCAAGCGTAGGGTGCAGCCCTGGCATGCTCCTTTCCCACACAAACTGTTGCTACCCCCACTGATGGGGAGAGCTTTCAGCGGAGGGGCTGCTGCAGGGCTCCAGCTGAAATGGATGTTTCTGCATGCGGGATCCCCCTCATCCCCATACCTATCAAGTCAGGCTTGCCCAGCTCCTTCTCCTCCCAGGGACTCCTGAGAGCTGAGTGAGCCCCTGCAGGCACCCAGCTCTCCTGTCTCCATCTGCAAGATCCTCCGCCTACGGCTCCCAGCTGCGAGGGGAGAGGTGCAGGTTTACACTCTCACTGTTTGATGCCTTAAGAGTGGAGAGACCTGCTCACACTCAGAGAAAGACAGATCAGCCCCAGATTCTAGCTGGTTTGTGCTCAGAGGTACCTTGTAATCGTGAGACATTTAGCCAGAATTTAAGTTTTCCATAAAGATAGAAAATTCTCAGGTTCCTTCATTTGGCAGAGAGAGTATTTCTTACTCAAAACAGCCATAAATACGATGTCTGTTTATGAAAACAAACAATAATGCCACAGCAATTTGGGGCTGCGTAAGTAGGAGAGCAGAAGAATAGAAAAGCAAAAGAGCAGTTGGAGGTATTAGCATTCCCCAGGTCGGCTTTGCCTCAAAGAGATGAGTTCTTTGCATCTAACCAGCAGAAAAGCATTTATCAATCTGGTGGCTTTGAAAGAGCATTAAAAAAAAAGGGGGGGGGGGGGGGGTGAAGGCCTGTAATTATTAGGAAGTATACAGAGTTTTATTATATACCTTGATTAATGATGACTATGGAAAGGAACTAGGCTGCAAATGTTATCATGCAAATAACTAGGGATTATTTAATGATGAGCATCAGTAATATGATGAAATCTAAAAAAAAAAAAAGTAACAGAGCCTTGGTGTTAACTGTATTTCCTAATTTTATTTGGCTGTGCCTCAGCCTTAACAGGGAGGAGAGGGAAGCTCTAAAGCATAGGACATTTAAATATAGATTTCCCTTTAGAAATTAATAAAAGGACTGAGAAAATAGTCTAGCAGGAAGATGAACTGCTACAGGGTTTGAAATAACAAGCCTTTCTCATCTTTGTTCACTTCTTTACAAAAGCAGAAGCTAGTTTGTTAGCTTGTGAACAACTGGAATCTTAGGGTAGAAGTTTTTACCATGATGTGCATAGATGAGATGTTTTTACACTGTAGCTATAATATTTTTCTGTATATAAATCACAGTAGTGATTCCTGTTTGGCTTTGAGAGCTCGTAACATAGAATGCTGAAAAAATATGCTTTTGTTGACAAAACAAAGGACTAGTAGACTGTGAGCAAGAGAGCACTGTCAGTAATATATTCTTGCTCACATCATGTGCAAAATTCCATGGCAGCACGACTGGTGAAGAAAAACTATGTGCATACCCACCCCAAGCACAGGACGGCCCAGAATCAAAGATTTGCTGGGAGAGCTGGTTGGGAATTGATACTGGGAATCACAGCTCTCTTCTGGTTTTAGGAGTGCAGGAAAAGTGACTGCTATACTACCAAACTGTTAAATGAAAGCCCACTAGCACAAACTTGGCTTCAGCAGCTTGGCTCTGCTGGGAGCTCAGGAGAGGCACAATCCTATATATTTCCAATTTTTACACCTGTGGGTTGCTAGCAGTGGAAGTCTGTCTGCCTGGGGGCCAGCAAAGCCCACTGGCAGGGACGTCAGCCTCACTTGCTTGCTGGGATTTTTACTGGAGAGTTACAGTGAATGTTTCCTGAGTGTTGACAGGGACACCGACTGCTACACCTCTTCCATTACCATTTTCCAAGTGCCTGCACTTGGCTGACACTATGAATTAAGTTAGTTTGTCTTCAACACATCCTGGTATTGTAAATCAGACAGAAGCATGCCTGAAAAGAGGTGCACTGAAAAGACAAGTGTACCTGTAACATTTCCTCCTTTATTTACCTGGCCCCTCAGTGAAGTCGACACATGCACTCAGCTTCACCAATAATCGGTGGTATCAAAGTCCATGCCTCTAGGGACACAGGTGCAGTGGCACAACCGCAGCGAAACATGATTCACAAAGGCTGGGCTCCTACTTCCAGGTTCCACCTTTTTTTTTTTTTTTGGCACTTACTAAGAATCCAGATGAATGCTTCCCTTTTTTCTAGGTTGGCTCTTGTGCACTTAAGGAATACCAACTGGCTGTTAGGATTATAAGAAAGAGTTAACCTCCATGGGATCACCTTTACCACACACGTACAAAACCATCTTTTACAGTGATAATTCAAAGCAAAGTCGCTGGGAGCAGCTGATCTAAACCAGGAGGACACAGCCACCCGCGAATGTTGCTCCTAAACTTACAGCCTCATCACTATAAAGACAAACACCCTTTCCAAGTAACCACATTGCAAACAATCTTTGTCATATCTGATGGCTTACTGTTTAATGTTTTAACCACAGTCAACAGTTTAATCCTGCAATGGTCCAGACTAAGTCATCTTGAGTCATATTATAGTGCAGTACAGCAGCTCTGCACTGCAACATTTTGATAATGCACAGGCACTGCTAGCCAGGTACTTCCCAGACACAAGCCAGTATAGAGCTCTAAACAAAATCCTTCCCCGCCTCCCTACCAAATCATCCCACTCTTCTTTTTCCCTTTCCACGTCTTCCCTCTCATGTGGCATTTGCAAATGTGCATTAAGAAGCAATGCAGTTTAGGAGACGTTCCTATTTGCAAATCTTTGTCTGTTCCTGCCCCTTTTCCCCCCCATTTAAAATAAGTGACTCGGCTGCTTTTTCTCTTCCTCTTCTCAGTACACATGCTGCAGCTCAATTAAGAAATGGTCTAATGGAGCTTTCTATTATTGGGGATCCACTCTGAAGTTTGCCTTTCATCAGGAGAGGCATAGGATGGTTAGTGCATAGTAGTTATTGCATGCAAAACACAAGTTATGCATCTCAATTAATTAACTTCTATTTTCCAGCAGCAGTGCTGTAAATGCCTACTAGGCATTTTTTCCTTTGTAAATGCCCTCACCTATTTTAAGCCTAATTGCATTAGCATAGAAAAAAGGAAACAAAATAAATCAAGCCTGAACTCTTATGTTACATCCTGTCTCTAGGTGTAAATAGTATTTGAGTAGACAGTGGCATCGATGTGATGAAAATTAGAGAAGAGGCGAAGTCAAGTTGGTCTAAATAAGCCAAGGATTTAAATAATAAATTGTGGGTTAAATAAGCCGAGGCTTAAATAAGCAAAGTGAAGGACACCACTCCTCTTGTTAATTAGAAAAAACAGCAGAAAGTTGCTTTTGTCCCACAAGGCTCTGAGCTGACGCAAAGCACACACCCATCCCTACTCAGGGACGTGGGAAGCAGTGTCGCTACAGGAGAAAGCAGATTTCAGCAGCTCTGTTGTATTAGCACTTCCTCCCTCGGCAATGCGGATTTCAGCAACTCTGCACTACCTTTTCTTCTCTGCCTAATGGGGGAGACGGGTATTTTTGTCAGGCTAGCCAGACTTCTTCCACCTACAAGAAGACCTGCAGTCATCACCTGGCTGAGAAATGAGGCCACTGCTCTTGCAATATAGTCAAGATTTAGCTTACGCACAAGTGTTGCAATGGAAAGCTTCTGGAAGTCAGGCTCGGGCGGCAAGGGATCTGCGCGGGGCAGCACTCCCGGCTCTCCCGGCTGAAACACGCCCTTCCAGCCTCCCAGTCCCCAAAGTCCCCTTGTCCAGGATCTTAAGGCGGGTCTGCTTATTTTGTCCAGAAGTGTTTTGTTTGAGGGAAAAGCAGATGTAATCAGACCCACGTGTTCCAGCAAAAAAACAAAAAGTCCCCCCAAATCCCAGAAACTGGGAGTGTGCGGTAAGAATATTACGCTGGTGGTGCCAGATATAAAAGCAGCTCAGCAAGTTAAAACAGAGGCACAATTATCCCCTGATTTGGGCCCCAGTGCAATTGAGAGGTATATTCAGGAAACAGCATTTTTTTCATTTGCAAACCCACATCAGGCCACTCTAAGCTGCAGGTCGGGAGGCATCTGAATATCCGAGCTCCCTCGGACAGGCAGGGTTAAATTAAGGTGCTCTCTCCCTCCAGAGGGCTGGGGGTAGGCAGTTTTGCGATCACCCAAGTGTGGCTCTGCATAGGACACCCAGTTTCTTTCCAGGCTCACCATCTGGCCAGTGAGGCTGCCGGCGAGGAGAGGGGGAGCTGGCCGGTGCCGGGCAAGGCTGCCAGGACCGCAGCCTGCAGATCACTGAAAAGCAAACTGGAGAGCCGAGGGACTTGCGGCCAGTTGGTACTGACAGAAAAGACTTCTCTGAAACAGCCTGGACCTGTATTTCTTTGCTGGCTTAAGCCCTGGAACAGCGTTTGTACTGGTTCTGCAAGGGAAACCCCATCCCAAAAAGCAGCCGCTCCACAGCAGAGATGGGGAGACGGTCCACAGCCTTAGCACCCACCGCACCCCCTGCTTTCCAGCCGCTGCCCCTGGGTGCTGCTGGTGGCAGGGGCTGGGATCCCATGGAGGGGAGGGCAGGGGGCTCCCCGCTTACCAAAGTCCATGAGGGACCTGCAGCTCCAGTTGAGGTCCTCCTCGCCCCGCGTGCAGCTCTCCCACAGCGACGCTTGCTGCACGTAGGGCTCCGACTCCGACTCCAGCCAGCCCCTGCCCGCCAGGGCGATGATGCCCATGATGATGGCCAGGCCCAGCAGCAGGGGCAGGAGCCACCTGCTCCTCCAGCAGGCGAGGCCGCACACCACCATCCTGCCCAGCTGGTGGGGTGGGTGCCCCCAGCGAGCCCAAGCGTCGCGGGTGGACTATGGCGGGGACGCTCCGCCAGGACGGGAGACTGTGTGTGTCTCTGTCCGAGCGGGTTTTTAAGGCGCTGGGGGAGGAGGGAGTCCCACCCACATTCCTCTGACTAAGTCTGGCAGCAGCCGCAACCGGTGGGGCCGGCAGAGAGGAGAGAGGAGAGGAAAGGAGGGACCACGGGGCTGGGCCCCGCTCCTCGCTCTGCCCCGGCTCCCCGCCAGCCCCGCGAACCTCCCGTCCCTTCGCTCGTCCTCCCCGGACTCAGCCTTGCGCTCAACCCCTTGCTGGCTGCCACCCTCCCGCAGCCGGAGCCGCTTCTCCGACACGGCCCCGCCACCGCAAAACGTAACCACAGCAAAAACTTCAGGTTCTCGCTAGGTTTCACAAGCCCTGCCCTCCTCCTGGGTGTTGAAGCTCATCTCTCTCCTCTCTGTTCACAGGCCAGCATTACCCAACATTGATAATACCAATGATATTAGCCACTTCAGGTACCAAAAGCTTGTAATAAGTTGCTTTGCAGTTGAAACGGTCAACTTCTTGCTCCGTTTTTTGGACAATTTTAATGCAAATGAGAAGAAGAAAGAAAGAGAGAGGTGTTATTTGAGGGTGGGAATGTGTCATTATTAACAAGGAAGCCATGCTTGTCTGGCATCAAGCTCAGCATTAAACAAATGCATGTTTCCTAATGGCCACCTAACAAGTCCTTGATTGCAGTTGTGCTCTGGCTTTCAACCCGGCTGTGTCGGACACAGCCCAGGAGCGGCACTCAGGACCCATATGCCCTGATCTTTCTGCATCCCATGTCTGGAAATGCTCCCCCGTCCCAAGACAACCAAAGTGAAGGCTTCCCCATCACATGGCATGAATGAACACCCAAAATTTTGGTCGTGGGAGAAACACTTCTCCACAGTAAGATCTACACACATCCCATCACGTCATCCCAGCACCAATGCAAACTCTCATCATGTGAGCAGACACATGCCTCTCACAGGACTAGGTGCACCTGGGTTTTGGGCATGTAACTTGCACACATTAGCTCAAGTCTTGGAGCTGCTTCAAGGCCTCAGCAAAGAGGTTAGGAGGAGGACAAATCTTTGAGGTCTGAAGGGCTGAAAAAGGTTAGCAGATAGAGGGGATTACATGGGTTTCACAAAGGATGGGGGCATATGAGTTCTTACTGGTCTGCATCAAATGGGATTTTGTCACAGCCGTGTCAAACATGCTCAGACTGTACGCAGTGTCAATTCCTCAAGAGATACTCAGGGGAGGTGTCCTGTGAGGAGGGATGGTGAACCTCATTTGAGTACAAATTACTGGCAAATGCCAGGGAATGGATTGTGATGCTAAAACCAGAACAATAAGATCCTATCACCATAGGCAAGTTGGAAATATCTCATGCAGGTTACTTCAAACCACGTAGAGTTTCACCAGCCCTGTCAACATCCTCCTCAAACTTCCCACCAGAAAAATCTAGAAAGACGCTATATATATAGAACATATGTACCTGTATGTACTTGTTAATACAATCTGAGTGACAAAATAGGACTTGTGAGAAGTATTAATTCCGTCAATAATAATTAGAATATACCATTTCTGTTAAAAAGTATCTTTAAAAGATTATTTGCATATTTGCTGCATAGCATGGGGCTTTTCAAAGAGTGCAAATGAAAAGCTATAGCTATAAATTATTGTAACCTTTCCTAAAAACTGAAAAAAGGGTAGCTTGAAGTTGCTGGTTTTAAGAATTTCCATGTTTGAATACTGTTGAGGGACTGCTTGCCACTTAACAGTCTCAAGGGCTTTTACTGGCAAGTGCATATTGACTGGCAAAATAATTAATGGTTCTAAGATCTAATCTAGTTTTAAATCACCTATTTTGAAAAATTAATGGTCTGCATATTCCTGCATACTAAGTTGTATTGTGACGAGGTATCAATTTACTGTTTAATAATATATACCTATACACACACACACATATATACACTTTTACATACAAATACTTTTTGTTCATAACTCCTCTTCCACCCATCAATTCTTGCCAGTGCTTCCCTGCAATATTAATTCAAATCATATCTACCTTTGTATTATTCTTGAAGCCTTGATTACCATAATTTTGTCCTTTTCAAGTCCAACCAAATCTTTGGTACTGCACGACAACCAAAATAATCTTCCTCCTTCATTCCTGATGGTCATGCCCACTGTTCAGGTTTCATTCCAAATTAATTATAAAATAGAGGTGTAGGTAAATTTTGCCTGAACTACTTGCAAGCATAATTCTTCAACACACAATTTTTGCATAAAGGAGAATTAAGGGCAGAATTGGGCACCATGATGATCTCTTTGTCACTATAGCAGAACTTCATTCAGGCGGTGCCAAGAGGCGATTTTCCAGCAGTCTCACCACCTGCACTCGAGTCACCTCAGAAGCAGACATGGAAGGTATTTTCTGCAGCACAAAAAGGGAGAGCTGTTGGAAGAGAAAGGAAGTTAAATTTCACCCATTTTGCGAGAAAAAGAGTAGGAATGCACCACTCGGGAAAAGTGGTCGTTTCATCACAAAGTCAAAACTTAGAGAGTCCCCCCAGTTTGGGTGGGAGCATAGAGCTGGCTGCCATTTTCATGAGTTGCATTAATTGGTTTCCCAAGGCTGTGCCTGCACCTGGAGTGCCTCAGTGCCCGGTCACTGCAGCGGCGGGGGGAGCACGATGAGAAGCACCTGGCCCCACTGTGCCACATCACACCGAATCCCTCCAAGCCCACCTCTGGCATTAGCAGCTCTTGTCGGCTACCCTGCTGCTCCCAGTAACCCCATGAAGAGAGAAATGCCGTCTTCTCCTTTGTTTTTAAACATCTGGCTTTTAAGCAACTGGGAAACCTAGCTGAAGTTAAAAGATAAAGCAGCAAAGGTTTCATTCCCTGTGGCCGAGGGTCTACAACACAGTCAATGAACTTATCTGCCTTCCGTCCCAATGTTTCTTCGATTTAGTAGTGAGGAAATCTAGCAAACTAATAACCCAGTGCCTCCTGCAGCAAAATAGGCATCTCCAGCAGCATATGTAGTTTTTCTCACCTCCAGGCTGTGTAGCCTGCATCTTCACAGAGACCAGATGGTAGGAGTCAGCTCTGTGGGGCTGCAACCATACATGCATGAAAAACACGTAGTGCTATGATCATGAAGAAAAGATGCCCTAATAGGTAACAAAATAAACTGGACGGTTGCTTTACTGAAGAGCCAAAAATGCCTGAATCTGTCTGGGCACTCTGGACCAAGCTGCCCTGTCAAAAGTACATTATCTTGGGTTATGAATACAGCTATGCGTTCTGTAGTTATTATGAAAATCTAGACCCTTTTCCCAATTTTTTCTTTTACCATGGAATAAAGGAATCATAAGCTTCTTTCACCACCTCTATCCTTACCTATTAATTATTTATTATGTAAAAAATTAGATAATTTCATAATCTTTGGGGCTCTGCAGTGATATTTTTTCTCTGCCCTTCTAGGATATGCCCCTCTAGTAGACAATGCTTTACATGGAGTAAATCATTTACCACTGCTGGCAATCATTCACCCAGCTATCAGAGAAAACCAAGCAGCGCTGAGTGAAGGTCAGGGGTAAGCTCCAGCCCAGATGGGCACGGCTCTGAAATGCACCAGCGGAAATCCGCAGGCTGGTTCTCAAGAGTGTGTGTCAGGGGGAAGATGGTGGGCAGCGCCATGCCAAGGGCACCCCCCCACCCAGCAGCGGGCAGCCATGAGGCAGGGTGAGGGGTCCCCTCAGGGCTGGGGTTCCTTTCCTTTTTCCATTTAATCTGAATAATTTTTTTCTAGCCTGTTTACCTCTCAGCTAAATCCATTAGGAAAAAATGCAATGTCCACAGCCTGAATACCTGTTGTAAATCCAATTACTTTATAATTCATGGGTGTTGTCCTTCAGCAGCGTCTTATACTCACTTTCCTCCATGTCCAGGTGCCCTAATTCTACTTAATCTCTCTTCAGGCATCACAGCCATAATACCTAATTAGCATCACCCAAACAAGGTAGTCATTCAACCCATAAAACAGGATAGGGATGGGAGGTACTTGGTATAACCTGCAACAACCACTCCAGCAGTATTTCCAGATCAAAATTCAATTTCCTCACATATGCTGAAAAGCTGCCATTATCTGAATTTGAAAGAAAGCAATTTTTCTGACCGGCTCTTGTCAGTAGCTCTTGGCTGAACTTGGCTTACATTAGAGACTCATCCGGGGCCGGCACAGCTGAAATAAGCTGGCTCCGTGCAATTGCTGTGCTGTTGAGCCTGCTTCAAAAGCCTTGTGAAAATACTAGGACATCAGCATGGCCTGCAGAGGTCTGACTAACCCCTTCTCATTCCAGCAAGAGACACCTTATGTGACTCCATCGGCCTGAGATGACCTAAAATCTTAGAAATAAAAGGATGGTAAAGCACCTTCCCCCTTCTGTGCATGCTGTCATAAAGTCATAAAGGCACATGTGAGCTCCCTAACTCCGGTTTTCTACACTTAAGTTGTGCAGAGGGCTCTGTGTTGTCCTGGAGTTGCACGGGATGAAATCCCGTCTCTATTAAAGGAAATGGCAGGATCCCTGGTGGCTGGTGTTTTACCCCAGAGTTCTCTAGAGGCCTCAGGCTCACTTAGGTCATGCCCACACAATATCCAGGGTCTTCAGACAATTAAGATCTATGGACTTGTTGCTCCAACATTTCCTCCTTTACAGAATGGTAGGGGTTGGAAGGGACCTCCGGAGATCCTCATCCTCTCATTTGCCTTTTCAAAATGTAATAAAGGAAAGCATCAAATACAGAACCGTGTCATCCTTGACCTCCGTATTAATTTTGGTTTTGCCCACAGGTCTTTTTCCAAGGCTGCAAACTGACCATCTCTCTGCACGATGTTCGAGAGTGGTAGCAAAGTGCCGGGAATTGCCAAGCTAACACTGAAACTATTCCTGCAGGAATGGGAGTTTGGTGCAGCACGTGGACATGACTTCCTAGAGTTGCTAGTACTTCTTTTTGAACTACTCCAAGAAAACCTGAGCTATAGTGCATACTTACGCACCCGTGTCTGGAGGCTTTTGCTGGGTTTTGGCTTTGTATTCTTTTAACATAAACTTCTGTTTGCCTAGAAGTACGGGGAAGAGTCACTAATTCTGGCAGAGCAGCATGCTTGTGTTTATTCTGAATTGCGTATTCCCACCGAGTCAGTCGGGAGGAGATGTCTTTTGGAAAAGAACGTATTTGCGCAGCCTCAGACACCCAGCTGGAGAGGCAGACGTGGTCACCCTGATGCGCAGGGACTCCGCCGGCTCTTCACGCCATTCTGGGCCATCAGATTTGAAGCTTGGCTTAAGTAAGCCCTGAGGTTTCTCCCGCGACCGCGGTATTCCCAAAGGCGCCTGTGACGCACCGGCACGCACTTCCGCAGTCGCCGCTTACGCAGCAGGGCCGTGCCGCCAGGGGGCAGGAGACACCGCCAAGTGCCGGGTCCTGCGCTTGGGGCACAACAACCCCGCGCAACGCTACGGGCTTGGGGATGAGTGGCTGGAAAGCTGCTTGGCAGAGAGGGACCTGGGGGGTACTGGGTGACAGCCGGCTGCATATGAGCTAGCAGTGTGCCCAGGTGGCCAAGAGGGCCCATGGCATCCTGGCTTGTATCAGGACCAGTGTGGCCTGCAGGAGCAGGGAAGTGATCGTGCCCCTGTACTCAGCACTGGTGAGGCCGTACCTCAAATACTGTGTGCAGTTTTGGGCCCCTCACTACAGGAAACATGGTGCGTTGCTGGAACATGTCCAGAGGAGAGCAACAAAGCTGGTGAGGGGTCTGGAGCACAAGTCTTATGAGGAGCGGCTGAGGGAACTGGGGTTGTTCAGCCTGGAGAAGAGAAGGCTGAGGGGAGACCTTATCTCCCTCTACAACTGCCTGACAGGAGGCTGTAGCCAGGTGGGGATTGGTCTCTTCTCCCTGGTAACGGGCGATAGGACGAGGGGAAATGGCCTCAAGTTATGCCAGGGGAGGCTTAGGCTACACATTAGGAACAATTTCTTCACCGAAAGGGCTGTCAAGCATTGGAACGGGCTGCCCAGGGAAGTGGTCGAGTCCCCATGCCTGGAGGTATTTAAAAGACGGGTAGACAAGGCACTTAGGGACATGGTTTAGTGGTGGAATGGCAGTGTTAGGTTAATGGTTGGACTTGATGATCTTAAAGGTCTTTTCCAACTTGAACGATTCTATAATTCTAAAAGCTGGGGGTGTGGCCCTGGGACAGGGCAGAGGCATCCCACAAAAATCCCCTCAGGGGCCCGTGGCAGCCCAGACCCTCAGCCTGGCACCAACTGGCCTCCAGAGCAGCTTGGCCAGGCTCAGCAGGGCCCTTCCATGGGCAAGAAGTCAGCGTCCTTATTCCTGCTACTGTAGCAGTGAGATGCTCAGGTGCTTAACCCACCCCCCCACATTCTCCCAAACCTGAAGTGGGATTCCTCTGGCTCAGCTATTGCAGACTGACGCTGAAGTGAGGAGAAACATCTGGTTGTCTCCCTGCCGGCGATGGAGGTTACCCAGCCTGGGGGGTTAGCTCCTGTCCACGCACCACACCACAGGCGTGCATAAGGTTGAGCCTTTGTGCCTTCTGGTGGGCCTTTGGCACCGCCTTCCAACTTGAGCTTACTGAGGGGGCCAGAAGCTGCTGTCCTGCTGCCCGTTCTTAGGACTGAGATTTTGTATATATATATTTTACTCAATATTTTTGAGGAAACAGTCAAGCCTGGAGGGAGGTTTTAATTCACTTATCTGGAGGAAAAGTTATGTGGCTTGACAGATTGACAGTGGCTTTCCTTTCCAGCAATATTAGTGTTTCCTTGCATTAATCTGTGTTGCCTGTCTTGGTTCCTCCTTCCCCTCTGTAAAGCCATGCGCATCTCAAACCTGCCCACACAGCACTGTAGGAGATTGTCACATTTTTCAGCACAGGCAGCTCTTGTAAAATGATGTCTTGGTTCCCAGCAGCGGCATCAGGAGCTTTCGGGCTAAATTTAATCTCCATGTGCACAGCCAGAAGCAGACAGGGTACATTTCAATGCACAGCTCCACGTTAAAGACCCTGTTTAGCTTTTATAAATGACTCACCCAATAGCTCAGTCCACCGAGGCCTGATTTCTAAGAGACAGTCTGGTCTTTAAGTACACGCTCAAATGAGGCATCGCAACACCAAATTAGCAGCACATGTGGACATGACACTGCATCCACGCAGCATGCATGAACGTCAATACTCTGAGTCATTATTTTCAGAGGTGAATCGGGGGTGCTGTTTCTTACGCAATCTCTCCCAAGCCTTGTTACAGCAGGAGCTGCCTCCGTGTTCCTCCCCGGCATTGACCCATTTTATTCTATTATTATGAAAAGCAATAGTTATAAATAGTTACAATGCTGAGCCCTCTCTCCCACAGCACCGGACAGATAGGAGAAATTTCCATCTATTTGTCCTGCTGCAAAAGGCTCACCATCTTCAAATCAGCTTGATCACACTTACAGGGTTAGCCTCCCCTTCCAGAAACAGTACCATACCTCTGATTTTAACAGCAGACCTTGAACACCTTGCTGTGATAGACAGAGCTGAGTGGAGCAATATGAGAGTGGATTTTGCAGAAGATAGTGTTGTTACATGCCTAAAAAAATGGGCGAAAAAGTAATTTTAGAAATAGACACGCAGCGTTAACAACCGTGCATGACCAAGTGTTTGGGAGCAGTAGGAGAGGACTGGGAGATGGAGGAGGGAGAACGGGAAAACACTGTGCTTGGAGGGAGAAGTTTCCATTTTGGCAAGGGTGCTGCAGGGAAGTGTTGCTTCAGCTCATGAAGTGTGACAGTATCTACCCGTCTCTCTGAAGTGTTGGTGAGCGTGTTCTGCAAGTACTTTTGTGCTTCAAAGTAGTAAACACTGAGATGGAAGCATCAGATTCCTGTAGAAGAGTGGAGATGAGGGATTTAGTTTAAACACTGTGACCGATAACAAGTAAGCACTGAAGATACGTGCTTACACAGAAAGAGGAATGGTAGGCAGGGGAAAAATATCCTCATCTTTTTGCTCCTCTCTTTCTAGTTTACACATCATACAGTAGATAGCAATTAAATTGAAATATAACCTGTGGTATAGTGTGATCAGTTGGAAAAGTGAGACCACGAGAGACTTCAATTGATCACACAATAACAGATGGGGTAATAAAACCTGGGACAATAAGGAATATTTGCGGAACAAATGAAAGATCAACTTCCCTTCTGTTGCAGAAGCAAGAAAATAGGCAAGTGTTAAAGAACAATCTAAAAGGCAAATTGATGAGGGAAAGAACATATGGCAAAGATGGAAACTGTTAAATACACACAGAGGAAAATGTATGTTTTTAAACCATCTTTACAGCACGCCTGTTTCTAGCCTTTGCATGCTTTTTTTTGCTGCCATTTGTGAAGAAATAATTCCTTGGATCTCTGTAGTACAAAGCACAAAAGAACTAGGTCAGAAATATAGGTTCAGCAAAAGTTTAATGAAAAGCACAATAGGCAGAGGAAGGAGAAAATGAGGCTTTATCACAGGTTGTCTGAACAAAAATGCTATCAAATTTTTTTTTCCCAACACATATTATTGTAAAGGAGATTACACCATGTTTAGAAAGTGAATGCAACTAGAAGTGGGATGGGAACCAGCTCTGTTTAGGCACTGGCGTTCCGCTTCTCAGCACAGTATCTGAACAGCAACATCCACTGGATTCCATCCTCCATTCTGCTAGGAGAAGAAGAAACACAATAACCACGGGAGCCATCGATAAACTGCTCAAATACTGGAATGTCTTGCAGCTACTCAGGGGCTGTCAGCACAGTCTGCTGCAGGGCCAGAGGAGCCTGGTGGGCAAGATGCAGTGCCCGTGCAGAGATCCAGCCTGCAAGGGCAGCTCCAGGCACAGCCAGAGCTCGCTCGCTCTCTGTGGGACATGCAAGGTCAAAAGTACAGTTGAACAGAACTGAGGTCAAACCCCTGGATTTAGAAGTAACACCTTTTTTTTCCTATATTTCTATGTTTGTTTTAAACAAGGAGTTATTTTCCTTTATGCTGCAGTCTGCATTTCTTATGGTGGTATGAAAAAGACAAAGATAAGAAAATGAAATTGAGAAGTCCCTATGTATCCCTACCTACAGCCCCATTTGAATACATCATAGCGAATCCTGTCATTCATGGTAATATGAGACCGCCAACATGGAGACAACAGCAACACTGATGCTTATCACCCGGGCTACGCTGCAGAGCAGTGTGAGCTGTATTCTCAGTGGAGCTTTTTCTGGGCTATGACTCACGCAGAGCCCTGCTTTTCTGCTCCTCTCCCACCTACTCTGACAAACAAGAGAGTCACAGGTAAATAAATAAATAACCAGCTATTATTATCAACCAGAATTCAATAAAGAAATTTAATAAAGATACTGCTACATCTCCCGCATGCAAGTACATCTGGATCCTTGTCACAAGCACTGATTTAGGATCTTGCCGACTAACTGAGTGACTCTACACAATTTGATTTAGTAGTAGTTTAGGGTTTATTTGTGGAAAATGGCAGGATTTGATTGTGATATTTTAATAGCACTCAGTCATGAGTCAATTTACAAAGCAGTTTAGTAAAACTAACCAGAACAGCAACTCAGTTAAAGATTCGAAGATGGTGAGGTTCACTCTATTACTGCACAGAAAAAGTACACAAAGGAAAAGTAAGTTACACTCGAGTTAGAATGATTCACAGAGAGATTGTGGATGCAGGGGCTAAGGAGGACCCTCCCGTTGAGTCATGAGGTTCAGAATAGACCCCCTTTGCTTTTTAGACTCCCTCTCAGAGAGGAGTCTAGGTGCGGCTGGGTCCAGTCTTAGTCTCAGACTTGGTCAACAGTTTATATCTAAAGGTTGTATATATATATATATATCACAGAATCACAGAATCGTAAGGGTTGGAAGGGACCTCAGGAGATCATCTAGTCCAACCCCCCTGCTAAAGCAGGCTCACCTAGAGCATGCTACACAGGACTTCATCCAAGCGGGCTTTGAATATCTCCAGAGAAGGAGACTCCACAACCTCCCTGGGCAGCCTGTTCCAGTGCTCTGCCACCCTCAGAGTGAAGAAGTTCTTCCTCATATTCAACTGAACCCTCTCGTTTTTCATTTTGCATCCATTGCCCCTAGTCCTGTTGCTGGACACCACTGCAAACAGACTGCTTCCGTCCTCTTGACTTCCGCCCTTAAGATATTTGTATGCGTTGATGAGATCCCCTCTCAGTCTTCTCTTCTTCAGGCTGAACAAGCCCAACTCTCTCAGCCTTTCCTCGTAGGGGAGATGCTCCAGTCATATATATATATATGTCTCTCTAGTAACAGTATAGGACTCACTTGATAATTAAATCATACATCTACAAATTACTTTAATGGGTTCACACGTGCATACAGACATATATTTATATATACATATATTTATATATATATAAAGATATACCTGTTAAAAATTCCCCTTGAGGTCATTGAAATAGTCACATCAAATGTCTTGGCATTTCTCAATGGGCAAGGGTTGAGCCTCAGAAAGAAAAGGGTTTCAGCCCAGGCTCCACTGTCAGTCTTTAGCAATGGACCTCTGATTTTAGCAAACTTTAAGAATTTGCAAGCTCTGAGAGGTGTCCCACTCAGAGGGAGATGCTGGTTGCAGCCTGCTGCAGTCCAGGAGAGCTCAAAGGTCCTCACTTAGGACCACTGTTTATAGGATCGTGAGATGATTGGCTTTAGTCATCAGCAAATTTCCAGTGTGGACCACAATCGGGTCATTAACCACCAGAATTCCAGTAACGATGGTACTGCACCACTTGGGCTACAGTTCAGATAAGGTATGTTCCAAGGCTATAAGGGGATAACTGATCCTGTTCTTGCTCTCTGCCTCAGCCATGTAGGAGTTTCTGGTACAGACAGTGTTACCTGATCATCCGACTCCTTACACCAAGGCCAAGATCTGACAGGAGTTTCTGAAATTGCAAAGTGGTACAGTAGAAAAGAGCAGGGGGGGGATGCACCACCACAATCCCAAATCCAGCATCACACTTGCAGAATGACCTGTGCCTTGCCCCCTCCCACTCTGAAGCCTCAGTTGAAGTCCTCCTGTTTCAGGCCACCTTCTCATTTACGGTCATTTACCTACAGAGGTAGGCCAGCAAAGAAGGGAGGTTTCTGAGGGCTGTTCAGCCAGGTGGAGAGGTCAGGAGGAAGAGATGAAAAGGCCAGAGGACACAAGCAGTAGGGTAATGCAGAAGCAAGTCTGCGCAGCAGGTGGGAGCTTGCTGACAGCAGCTCTGTCACCCTGTTTATGATCTTTCCAATGATGCAGATAGGGTTTGGGGTTTATTTGTAAGGATTTAACTTTTCTCTTTTTTAAGGATGGGCATGTCTGTGTGTCTCAGCACAGCTAAAGGTAACCAGATGGAAGTTACAGGAGCCAGAGTTTATCTGAGGTTGGTGGAGAGTACCCTTCACCCTACCCACAGTAGCAAAGCTGAGCCTGCAGAGATTTCAGAAGCTGAACTTTTACTTGGGGGGCCAGCACTCCTGTACCATCCAGTTAACTTTGAGAAAGTGAATTAACATAGGAGGCACTGGCACATCTGGAAGGGAGAGGATATGTGCTTTGTGAGCCTCCTTTGCCGACACCGTGTTTCATTTTTCTGACGGCTTAATGAAGGGGCAAATTCTTGACATAATTGTGAACTCCTGACTACCTGAAAGTAGGGATGGCCTTTATAAGGCTCACCAAAAAAAGGACCTCGGTGTCTGTTTCAGATAGCTAGGCACAACCAGAATGTAAACAGTAATAGTAAAAAGAGTGTTCACATACGCCACATCAGGATACAATCAGGATGCACAGCCCAATGACTTAATCTTCTGTGAAGATACTTTTATTGGGAGCCAATGAAAAAGATGCTATAACTTAATTCTTTTGGCTGAACTGGCATAAGCACCTCAAAACATAGCAACAGCTTTCCGGTTTCTTGAGTGTTAGGCCTTTGGTCTCATCTTTCCAGCGGTTTCCTCTCCTCCAGCAATTTTGTGTTACTTTCTTGGGGGGGGGAGGCGGGGCATGAGTATTTTTAGGTGTGTTAGTACTGCAACAGTGAAGCTCTTACCTCAGGCTGGTTTTATTTTGTGAACATTCGAAACATTTGGGATCAGATCACATACTGGCAAGCAGGACAATGGCATTGCCATAACGAGCTGGAGGCTAATTTATAGGCTTTGCAGATGTGAATGTATTAGCATGCAAATCATGAGCAGCTCCTGCCTATAAATAAAAGAACTTACCTTGCCAAGAGATGGCTGTCCCAAAAATATAATGAATATTGTAAATTATAGGCAGGTGTCAGATTTCAGCTTCCTTTGTATTCTTGTTTGTGCTTCTCTAAGGGAGAATTTAAAGATAAAATACAATGCATGGCATAGACAATTATAATCTTTGCTGCCCAGTGCTATTATTACCTTTTGCCAACTGCCACTCCTTCATTTGTTAGAAAAAGAGCTATTCAGACTTGTCAGCAGCTTTGAATAATACGTTACTAGATGGTAGTACTCTGAAAAGGAAGGATGAACTGTGCTTAGGGCACTGAACTGTGGCTTAGGAGAAATTTTCTGTTCACAGCTCTGCCTCAGAGGTCTCCCTCAGACTTTGTGTGTGGCAAATTGTTTAAGCAGTCCATTCTGACATTACTTTATCTAAGAAATCAGCAAAATTAAAGTTTTGGTTTACCTGTGTTTTCTGTTTAGCTAGTGTTTTGGGGTAAAGCCTGTCTTTATCTGTAGAGGGCTGTATATATTGGCACATGCTGGGCATTCCTGGCAGCAGAAATAACAGCAGAAATAGCTTCCAAAGGTACAACTTTAGGAGATACTTAGGAATTAGCTCAAATCCTACGGGAGCAAAAAACTTAAGGGTTTTTTTTTTTTTCTTTCTTTTGGAACTTGATGAGAAGAACTTAATGGGTCTGTACTTACTGATGTGGTTGGCTCTATCAAGCCATGAACGCATGCAGTGCTGATGTCTCTATGACTTTGCCAGCTTCCTGCCACCCCCTACTTCCAGGAAACACCTTTTAATGACAGAAGAGCAGAAGCAGAAAAATGAGGAATTCCTACAAGTTTCGCCAAAACATATTGCCTTGTAGAGGAGAGAATCCCAGAGTATCGCCTTCTTCCCCTAAGGGAGAAGCTCTACAGTGAGCTCACAGAGAACCGCAGAACCGTTAATTTTTGCTGCCCATAGAGCTACTCATTTCTTGCTAAAGTCATATTTTTTTGAGGTTCATTCCAGTGGAAGAATAATCCTCCTGAAAGTGAAACAGGCCTGCTGGAGAGAAGGCTCACTGACAGCTTTGCTTATTTTATGGACGTGTTACATCAAGCTAAGCCTTTGCCATCTGCTCTGCCCCCAATTGTAAATGGAAAAAAAAAAACCCAACCAAACAAAAAGAACAAATCACAAGAGCATCAAGGAGATAAAAGTGATTTAACTGCCTGTATATGCTCTGCCAACAATGCAGCTTGCTCTGAAGATGTTCTTCCTCATGATTCAGACACAAATCATGAGGAAAACAGTTCACACATGACACAGTAAATTTCCTGCTGTGCTGGACTTTTCCTGAAGCAAACCTGACTCCACAAGAGTGTTCAACTGTACTTATATGAAATTATGTGAGCTTTATGTAAAGACCATCCTTAAATATGTTTTATATTATTTGCAGCTCAGGCAGTAAGGCTCAATGGGGTGTGAATTATTTAAGGGATAATGCCCATGGTCGAGGAATGCGTGAGGCAATAAATGGCTTTGGCAGGTAACTGAATACCACAGCAAGGCTGTGAGATATCTGAGAAGCACAGAAGGCATTCATTGAAAATATGCGCCAGTGCCATGTTCAACAAGTTATACAAACACAAGTGTGAAGAGTGTGGTTTCCTGGCCATGTGAGAATTTGGGAAATTATGCAGCTAGTTTGCTAGAGAAAAAGTATCAGAAATCATTGAGGTGAATAGATTAATGGGACACGTAATTAGGAGGGGGAAAAAAGTGATGAGATTCAGCACACGCAGGTGTCAATAAAGATGCATCATCCGTGGGAAGCTTACATTTTGCATGCAGTGATAAATCCTCATATTGACATGCAGCTTGTTATATGGTATTCTTGCTGCACTGTTAAGCACCAAGACAAGAGACAAGAACCATCCATATAACATAACATAAATCATTGTAATGCCCATTTAAGGGTTTTCCCTTACAAAAGGAAATGATAATCTAATGTGTTGTATTCATCTGTGGAATGCAAATTCCTGTAGAACTGGATTCATTGTGAGCATAATGGAGAAAGATCATTAATGAAAATATTAACAAGCAGTCCGACTATTCCTTGAATTTCTCTTTAATTAAGTTAATAAAATTTCACTAGCATTCAGACATTTGCTTTTCTCTAGGATTGTGAAATTAGAGACTCTAAATTGTGGTGTATGTGTATACATG
Source organism: Egretta garzetta (assembly GCF_000687185.1). Classification (NCBI taxonomy): domain Eukaryota; kingdom Metazoa; phylum Chordata; class Aves; order Pelecaniformes; family Ardeidae; genus Egretta; species Egretta garzetta. The sequence goes on along the minus strand of NW_009260493.1, from coordinate 6,019,670 downwards.
CTTCAGCATAAAAAACCACAGGCCTACCTCTTCTGCTGGTGCAACTCTACTGGACCATCTTCTGCAACTTTGAAGGACCTGTGTCAGCTCAGTCTTGCAGATGCCTACAGTGTCTAACCTCTGTTTACAGCAACAGCCTTTGAGAATGAAGGCAGAGAATACAGGAATTGCTGCTGCCCTCCTCAGAGGGTAGAGTGTATGCACAAACACTGAAGCATCCGGCAACTGCAAGAAATATGTGAGGTATGTTAACTTGTGTTCTCGGGAAGGATTATGGTAGCTACAGGACTTCCTTCCACTGCTGAAGTGCTCTTCTACACCATAAAGATAAGCTTAGTCTTGACGTGAGCAACTATTGGACTAATTTGTTCCTGAATGAAGAAATTATTCAAGTTAGACAGTTGGTATTTAAGAAGATAATGTTTTGCTCTTCCACACAGATCAGAAAAGGCAGTCAATTAAATGAACAATATTCTCATTACTAATGACATGTGACTGTGTGAAATAAATACTGTATCTGTAAAGCTGGCATTACAGGTGGGACTACCTTAAGGTTACCTGGCAACTGCCACAGTACAATTTCATTTCCACTCACTTTGCCAAATACTAACTGGGGCTGAAATCTTCTGTCTGGATGGGAGCAGGGATGATTGCTTTGCATTTTGATCAGATCAGTTTCATTATTACTAGACAAAAGAGAGAAGATAATGTTTTGCCAATGTTAATACAATCTGATAACCTTTCTTTGAGAAGATGTACTGTTCCTGTTTGTTGTCATGAAGAATTAAAACAAAATGTATGAGTGGCTTATGTACCAGGGTTATGCTTTTTGCTGCATTTTTGAAAACTTGTCCAAATCTCTCCAAATTTTAGAAAATTAGTCTACACGTGCTCAGTAAGGCCACTAGATTTTTATCAGCTAAAACCTCTGAAGAGTTTTTTAATAGTTAAATACTAATATTCTGCATTGTAAGGGACTAAACAAAAGCTTTCCTTATTTGTAAGCCTGCACACTTGTAGGTGGTCGCTAGCCTGTGATGTAGGAGCTGAGAGCAAGCAGGCTTGCTTATCTTGTGCCGTAATGGTGTCCGTGTAACTTAGTAGTGCCCAGCCTAGACATACATTGGTTACTCATGTCCTAAATGGAGAGTACTGCAGTAACACATAGCTCAGTCCAAGTTACTCTAACCTAATTCAGAACTGTCCCACATACAGAATATGTCATCTCACTCTAAAGATCTACAGAGGGATAGATCTCTCTTTTGAAAAATAAAAAAGACATAGACAGAAGGGCTGACTGAGGGGAGACACTGGCAAGGGACAAGGTAGGCTGATAGTTGTACAAGGCAAACCGTGACCGGCCTGGGAATAAGTGTGGGACAGAAGGGCAGCAAGAGAAGCTGAAAGCACCTGCAGAGAGGAGACCTGATGAAGCACAGAGGAGCTGGGGCAAAACTGGGCAGAGTGAACAAGGAGGCTGGGATTGTGAAGAGTCATGAAGCTGGATGAGCACCTACACTTTATCACGATGCACAAGCTACATCTCAATGTTCTTTTAATAATTGCGCTTTTGTGTGTGCATTCTAACTAAACATGAGAAGGTACCAATCAGAATAGCAAAGAGAGATGAAAAAGAAAAGAGGACAGAGTCATCACCTCTTATAAACTAGCTGTCAGGAAATCATAGCAATATTAATTCGAACATCTTCAATTCAAGCTAGACATCAAATATTGTACATGTCTGAACGTTCATTGGTGTTTAAATTTTACAGAGAAGAACTTCTGTGTTAAAATCTAATGTCTTTTTGTAAAATACGCCATATACACAAAATTATTCTGAGAAGTTAAGTACCTGAAAAGGCAAGTACCTTATCCTCCAATAAAAGAGCCATCTTCTTCAGTCCAGTGGTCTGGCTTCTTATTATTCCTATCTCCCTGTTCCTTACAGGCCCAGAAAAAAAAAATGGGCAAACCAGTGCAGCTACTGTGCAGCAATCCAAGCTCTTACAGATCAAAGGAGAGAGCGAGCACGCTGCAAAAGTAAAAGGTTATGGTAGAAAAGCCCCTCTCTTCTCATATCAGTTAAGTCTTGAAATCGGACAGTTCTGCTGGTTGCAATTGTGGCAATGTAAAGTGAGGGAAAAGAGTTGCATAGGTCCAGTCATGTACCCCTGAAATCAGTGAGGCTTACAGTAGTACTGAAAGCAAGGCTTCTGCTAGGTATGTTTACGATCAAGCCAATTAAATACATTCAGACTGTATCCCTATAAACAGTTGTTGTTCTTTAAAGGACCATAATTCTAATAATGTCCCAAACATTTTCATCTTTCTTTCTTTCTTTCTGCTTACCCTATAGTGTAGCGCAGATAGCAAGGAATCCAACCTAATAGAAACAGGTGAATCTGTAGCCTTGGTTATTGGATCCTTTTTTTCTCCCAAGGTTTTTCATTTGTAGACTGAGTATATTTGATCTGGATGCTACTGAAATCCAAACACAGAACTCTGCAATGCCATTCTTTGAAAACCCTTTTCAAAATACATGTTAGGAAACACTGTGTCTTTCTGCTAGATTTTCCATTTAATGTAAGAGCAATTTCCAAAAGCCTTAAAAAACATAGATTTGGGTAACAGTGCTCTCCCTCAAGCCTACAGGGCTGTGTGCTTGTGTGCCTATTGCTGTAGTAAGAGCATTTGTGTGGTTCAATATCCACTTGGCACTGGATTTTCAGATCATGACTTAGAGGCAATTACTGACTACTCTTAGCAAGATGGAAGCTGAATGCTATATTCCTTCTATCTCCAGAAAGTATATGCCAATAACAATCTGAGCATTGATTTCACATTGATTAATACCAGTACTCAATATGCAAGCTCATCGGTGAGCTTATAGCAAACTGCCGTCTTGAAGAACATCCCAAGAAAAACCTCCAAGCATGTGACTATACCACAGGTCTACTTACAGGTCCACTCCACTGTTAATTTGCAATTTAAGTGTCAAATCCAGGCACTCGGTCCTGTGCCCAGTCAGACAGTAGAGAGAGACGTAGAAGTAATTGACAGCCTCCTAATTCATGTTGAAAGTATTGAAGGTGCTCTACCCTTGAGATGATGAGAAGTAGTGTCTGCAGGGACAAGAGCATATGGGGAGTAACAGATCCTTACATCCTCTGGAAGCGCTTTTGGAGACCAGGGCTTACCTTCCTTGAAGTAAGTTCCTACTTACTATTGTGCAGAAAAAAGCATACTAAGTAGGAACCAGACTGTGTTCTGGAGCTAACTTGCACTCTTAATTCAGAACATTTTATCTTTTAAATCTTCTAAGTTGGTCTTTAAAGTTGGCAAAATAAGCACCATTGACCAAGAGTCAAACCACATCTCAGAGAGTACAGGGGCAGCACGGAGAAGAAAAGGGAGAAATTTTCTCATGTTTAGTCTTTATATGTGAATATTATATGAAAGCATAAAAATAAGGCTCTGACCTGAATTTTGCCACTATTGTATTGTAAAACTGACAACATTCCCCTGAAAACAGAGAATTCATTTCATATTGAACTATCTGTGGCAGAACAGAGTCCACAAATCAACACTATTAAATAAACTTCTATTTAACCTGTACCTTTGTGCTTCTCTTTACTTTGCACTATACTTAACAAATTTAGGGATCTGTCACAGGGGAACCATACATTAAAATTTGAAATAGTGGCATGAAAATCTATTTATCTATTTTTAAAAAAGCGTATTAGGTTGAAAACTTACACAATTTCAGCTTTTCTATGACTATTTCTAGTACCTCAACCTATTTATTTACATGCTTAACACCAAACACGGTATGCAATTTACAGTTCATTTCCTGGCTGCAGAGATGTAGTTAGGTCTTACCAACCTTTCTTGACTTTGCATCACAAGTGTCTGACAGTTGTAGATGCCATGATGTCCTTGTTTCTTCATAATGAGATATCTTTTTCTCAGTCAAAGGCCACAACAGATTTCAAAGCAGTTTATGGACCCAAATATGTGTAACACGTTTGTAACTTTGAGTGACCTACATTTCATACAGTCCATACAATACAAGTATATGGACCCAAATATGTGTAATGCATTTGTAACTTTGAGTGACCTACATTTTGTACAGTTCATACAATACAAGTTGTCAGTTCAGTCTTGTTCTAGACACAGAGTTTTGTTTTGCCCATTTTGCATATTGAAATACATGATGGCTAGATGGTACAATCCTGACTTTAGTATTCAAGCCTTTGAATGTACTGCTGTTACGCTTTTAAGACCTTTTTCCATAGATTAAGACTATGGGAATCGCCTGGATTACAGAGAGAAAGGTGGGACACAATGAGTCCTCTGAAGTTTAGCTGTCTGGCCAACTTAAAACTCTTGTGATATTAAGTTTAACTCCACAGTTACTTGTAATTTCCTTTCCCCTTGAAGCCTTGGTAACGTCTGGTAACGGGTGATAGGATGAGGGGAAATGGTCTGAAGTTACGCCAGGGCAGGTTTAGGTTGGACATTAGGAAAAATTTCTTCACAGAAAGGGTTGTCAGGCACTGGAATGGGCTGCCCAGGGAAGTGGTCGAGTCCCCATCCCTGGAGGTATTTAAAAGATGGGCAAATGAGGTGCTTAGGGACATGGTTTAGTGGTGGGATGGCAGTGTTAGGTTAACGGTTGCTCTTAGAGGTCTTTTCCAACCTAAATGATTCCATGATTCTATTCTATGATTCTTTTCAGTAGAGTCTGATGGAAGAAAGAGAGCTTTTATAGTTCAAATCTTCATGCTGCCTTTTCCCATGTATTCACTCTTCTTTCTAAACTCTCATATTTCAGGGTAGAACAGAACTTGAAATGGTACACAGAAGGGCAATCAGTATGACCAAAGATTATATATGAAGATTAAATAGAACAGTCCACTGTAGACTGGAATAAAAACAGCTGATGGAGGACATGCTCAATGCATAAGGCATTGTGAACGGTGGGGAAAACGTGAACAGGCAAAGCTTATGCAGCGTTTCTCATGGTACAAAAACCTAAGCAAAAGGACGCTAAAACTGTACGAAAGAAAATGTTTTCTTTTGGCTATGTGCAACTCAGCTGTGGAACTTGTTGCCGTAGGATGGCTGTGAAGGTCAAAAGCATAAAAAAATTCAAAAGGAATTAGATACATTCACAGAAGAAACATGTGTCAGGTATTACTGAATACATAAAGTGAATAAAACCAGTGTCTCAGGAAGTACCCTGTCTGCAAATTAATAGAAACTGGGAGAGTTAACCAGAGGAAGGGGCACTATACTCTTTCTACCCTTCCTCCAAGAATCCCCAACTAACTTTTGTCAGAAATAAGCTACTGGGTAAAAAGGACCTTGATCTGACCCAGAATAGCTGTTCTGCATTCCTGATACCCTCTTCAATTGCCTTTGCAATTCCGCAGGGAGATGAGAAGATTATGGTAGATTGAAGGCAGTTAAAGGGATTTTTGCTTTTCCTCTGCCTTTGCAGAACATATGTCTCAGCAGGGCCAGAGAGTCTTGTCTCTTGTTTCTATCCTGCCATGGATCTCAAGACTGTGCTTTTGCTTCAACCATTCTTTACAGAATAAACAATGTAAGGTTATGTTGAACAGACAGTCGTGAATATATGCTAGCTTTACTCACATCTCCCACTCCAGGGGCGGGTTCTCCCTAACTCTGTAATCCCTGCGCTGAGCAGCACCCGTTGTCATTGTGCTTTTCAGTGCTTTGCCTTTGTTCAGCAAGGTCATGCTGCGGAGGGTACAGAAAGCAGCACCTTCTCAGGAACAACTTCCCTGGGCACTCAGCTAGCCTCTGGAAACTTGCTGTGTCATCACGCAAACAATGACAGATGCCACCCTATCATCCATGACACGGTTACAGTCTAGACAACCAAAACTGAAAAACCCCGATGAGGGTCTTGCTTGTCCGAGTCTTGCTGCCCTCTGGGGCAGGGGAGGAAGGGTACCCTGCTCTGGGACCCGGTGTCCTGAAGGTGCTGGTGAGCCCATGTCCCAGCTACAGCCCCCTTCACTTCAAGTTTTTTGAGCAATTTGTCCTACATAAGGGGAGTCACATGTACAGAGAGCTTCTTGAGGAAAACTGAGCCCAAGCTTCTTTTGCAAGTCTGTTCACTCCAGTCTTGGGGTTGCTTCCGGGAAAAAGAGTAATTTTGAAAAATCTGGCTAAGGACCACTTTTGAATCACGGAGCCAGATATTTTTGGGCAATATGGGTATATGCTATGTGAAGAGATTTAGACTAGCACCACATTGCCTTCCTTGGCTACTAGAAAGAGCAGAGCCACAGTAGCATGGAGATCTCCAAATGCAAGCATATGCTGCTTCTTAACTCTGCTTACTAGCCTATACAGAGAATTGCATTAATACAACCCTCTTACTCTGGGTATCTTGAGTAGCTTGGCTTTGCTTACGCACTTCTTGGCTGCATTCAGAGCTGTGGACATATCCTGGGATATAACCTGCATTCACATAATGCAAAAGATCAGTAGCACTGCCAGGTGAGAGTCACAAAAGCACGCTGCATTACCTGCCAGTGCATCCTGCAGATACGTGCATGGGATCCTGACTTCCAATTGGACAAGGCTTGAGCTGTGCAGGGGATCATCAGAGCAGAGTCCCAGGTAGCCTCTACCACTGTTAAAAGGCTTCTGGCTTTCAGCAGCCGGGACATGGCAAGGAGGACGTACGAGCTGTAAGCATGACCACACAAAGCTTAGTTGTCTCTTCATGGTAGAAGATAGGAGGTTTCTTCGCCATCATCTCTGTACCTGGACTTCCAGATCTCGTGACATTCTAGGCCACTTGCCTTGAAGGGGAGACCAAAGATCATGAGTAAATGTGACCTCCTCCCTGTGCTAAGCACGTTCAGCGACTGACTTCCAGCAGGGCATGGTTACTGTGCGTTTTACGTGCTTACTATAGGACAGAGACAAGGACTGATGGAATCCTGTTCATTTGGAGATGGAGGGCCTCACATGAAAAGTGTCAGCAAGCTGACTCATGGCACTCTCACATACATTTGCTTGGGAAGATTCATCACAGCTTACTTGGTTTTTCATCTGTGTAATCTTATAGGCAGACCTGAAGATCCTGAACATGACTTTTGTTTCTCTCATTCTGCTGACGTAACTACTGGGAAAAAGTGTTTAGCAGCACAGAATCCATTTTGCTTGAAGACATTGGGCAGTGAGTGAAACACAGATAAATGCAAATCTTGATTCAGTGACATCAGCATCTATGAAAACACTGTAGCTCTGGTGAAGATTTCAGCTGCAAAGGACTTCCTGTAGGGACCACAGAGAAATTAGCTAGTGAGCTCATGATGCATATAACTAAAAAAATAGTCTAAAATTAAAAATTAATTCAGTTTCATCAGTGGCTTCCTGAAAATAAGCAATTAATTATTTACTGTGAATACATACACATTTATCTTCTAGTGTTCCACAGGTCCAAATGATCTCTGGTACATCGTTTCTGCATTAAAAATACCTCAAACACCATTACAGTCCTTTTTGTTGTTTTTCCCCCAGGAAAAAAAAAAAATCAAAGACTTGAAAAGACAGAAACTGCCCCCCGTGCTCATTTCCACTAAGCACATCACAGAATAAAGAGGAAGCACATAGGTGGGGAACAATTCATCATCACTTCAATGTGAGCCTTGACTTCCAGCATCATGGTTCAAGGACAACCCTGGCAACTATTACCAGTTTTTCATTCCAAGGAAGGTGGCAGAGCATGGCCAGAGATAAGAAACTTTGGGAAACTACTACCAGTTTCTTAGAGGTTGGTTTATGTCCTGGAATCTGAAGCTTAACAGTCTCTGTTACAGCTTTTTTTTTTTTTTTTTCAATCCTTAGTATTGTAGCTCTAAGCATTCCCTATCCATCTCCAGACCTTTCTGGCATCATTCTAAATCCTTTTCATCAGACACGAGTTTTACACTTTGGCCTTAAAATGCAACTATGGATTATTCATTCATTATACTTCCGAGCACAAGCAGGATCAGCCCTTGTAAGTATTTGGATAAGGGACAGCCTTTGAAAGCCCAATATCCTATGGGAAATGCTATGGCTGATTCACTAGGTGCCAATATTCTGTCTGGTAATTCACAATTGGTACTCTTCCAATTAGCAGTCGGAGACATAACCGCTAATACTGCCAGCTGCTACCTGAACTGCCTTTCTTATCTGTTGTCTTTTTCTTTTCCTAGTCTGTTTGTCCTCTTGTATCTTTGGAGAGAGATTCTGCAACAAGACAGTGGCATTAAAACACTCAACGTTAACTGATGCAGTTGCAAAAAGGGCAGGTAGCATATCCTAGAGATAAGGCAGGGCAACAACAAACTGAAGAAGGCAGGAGTTTTGCTGGGTAGAAAGCATTCTTGCGGGGCACGAGGAGGGAGGTCTGAGCTTGAGAGTGGCTGTTCTCTCTCCCAGGGGCTGGCTTGTTGGGGGGACACAGGGGTGCATGTGCTTTTGAAGGCACAGGTGAGTAGGTTGAGTTGTGAGCTTCTGCACCTGCCAGCTGGGGAGATGGGCACAGATCCTGCAGGGCTCAGCGTCATTTGTTTGACCCCGCTGATTTCAGAGGATGGGCGGCCCCTGCACACACGCTGGTGTGCAGGCCCGGCTCCCTGCGTCGGTGGCCTGTGGCTCCGCAGAACGCTGCTGGGCAGAGGGGCTGCCTTGCGGCAGGGCTGCAGGGAGAGGAGCGCCGGGCTGGCGAACAGGTACCCAGCCCTGCAGGCTCAGCAGCGCGGCGGGGGGGAGGCCGGACGGGCCCCGGAGCAGGGCCCCCCCCCCGCCCCCGCCAAGCC
>NW_009260493.1:5943863-6009833 GCF_000687185.1 Egretta garzetta | reverse complement strand
GGGGACCTCCACAAACTTGTTCCGCGCTGGCCGCTGAGCCTCCCGCGGGTGGGGAGGGACCGGAGCGCCTCAGGCGGTTCAAAACGCCCGGGAGCTCCGCGCCGCTGGAAGGGGCTGTGGCACCTGCTCGGCGGTCCCGGAGAGCATCCGTGTCCCCCGCCCCCCCCGCCTCCTCGTCTGCTTCGTGGGTCTTGCGAGGCAGGTACGGGTATCGATACCTATCAGTTTCCCTGTATGTTGGGGGTGGCGGTGGTGTCTTTTCTCTGAAAGCTTCCCTCTCCCTTCCTAAATCATCGTAAAAAAAACCTCTGGTACAGCTTTCACTGCTGACTTATGTTCGGGCATCTTTTTTAAAAGCTGGATTCCATGAGCTCGTTTATCTTTGCTGTATAATGGAAATAATGATCGATAAAATGAGTTCTTCTTTTACGGGAATATGAGCTTAGGTACCTTTCAGCATCCACCCATTGTCGGAGATTGGCTGTCACTTGAAGTGCTTTTGATGCTGACTACCTGGAGCAATAGTTAGCAAGACTCTTAACTTACATTGGCATAAGTGTGATCCTTGAAATTGCTTTCAATTTTTATTTTTCATCCATACATTCTTAGAGCAATCTGTGCTGGGTTATACCTGTTGCTCTCTTCTTACTGGCCTTTCAGCTTGATGGGTTGCTTCATTAATTGTGTGTTATCCTTGCACAGCAGCCATGCTAATATCCTCTGTACTGTTCCAGTTATAGTATCTGTGCTGCCAAAGTGCTGACATGTGAAAGGGAGTTTGCTGAGGAAAAGATGGTACTCTGTGCCTTCTCATTGGGCACCCAGTGTCCTGACAGATTCATGCAAATCTTTGGAGACCTGGAGCAGCAGTGATTGTTGTGCTGTCAGCTGGAGTAGGTATAAACTTCAGGGTCGTTGGTTCAGAGATTGTAGACAGATGTATTACTATGGTTGAACTAAAAAGTTTCTTTTAAAAGCCCTATTGTTTCCTTTGATTATACAGAAACCTTGGATTCCTCTAATGCTGCTATCAAGATACCTCCATATCAGCTAAGGTAAGAGAATTTAATGTTGAATCTTGTGGAGCTGTGAGTATTTGTAAAATGGAAGTAAAAATTTGAGTGAAAAGTGAGGTAGACAGGAGGGGGCTGAATCTATGTGGTTTCTTCAGTTTGTAGATATGTATATCTAGGCTGGTAGCAGTGGATAATTTGCTGATGAGCCCTTGGCCTCTAGCCATGAATGAAATGTAAGGAAACATGTTAAAATGGGCATGAGTATGTATAAAGATTACACTTGGTTAGAAAGGAAGCCTGTCTTATGGTCTAAAGAGCTTTCCTTCTAAATTATAGCCTTCAATATAAGTGGTTCTCAGTCTTCTCAGTATGTTTGTTTTCTTTTAAATCTAGATGAGTTTTTGTTTACTGAAAGCAAATATTCTAGAAACTGAAAAGTTATATCATCATATAGCTATGACGCTGGGTTGGAAATAAAATAATACAGTTTCTATGCCTATTTCTTCCTTTAGCCTGCTAGATTATCTTGAGTAAGCCTTCTCTTGCCTCCCTTTGTACATCCATAAAATGGGGGACATGGCACTGCCTGCATTTGTAGAGCTATTTAAGATCTCATTTTGGAAATTCTGATTGCTGTGGAGAAAGTAAATAGGCAAAATTGTTCACTGTCCTGTCTGACAGAACCCTGAGGAAGTGTCAAAGAAACTAGCAAGGGCCCTGTTCAAAACAGGACACTTTCACACAGCTTATAGTTAAGACGCTAAATGCTTAGGCTTGCCTTATTAGAGAATGTGATGGATGCTAAAAGTTTGCATGGAAAAAATCCATGGAAGGAATTGATTGAAGTCTATCAGATGCAAACGTACCCTTTCTTATTCAGAAGTATTCTAGTCAGAGATGATTGAGTTTATAAGAAAGTATGCAGGAGTGTTGCTATAAATTTAGCCTGTCCTGTAGTCCTCCTAGATGTCTGCTGTTAGCTACTGACAGAGGTGACACTTTTTACCACAATATTACTCTCCTGGGAATGTTTTTATCACCTCACTACGCCCCACTGCTCCTTTTGGATATGCTTGGTGCAGCTTTGTGCAAGGAAAATTCGGGGATTGAAGAGCTAGTTATTCCAGAGCAGTCACCAAATAGGGAAGGAATAAGAGCAGTTCTGTTGCAGCTCTAAAATCCTGTCAGCTGTATTCCGCAAGGGGCCTCAGGTCAATGGGGAATGGATGTAGCACAGGTCTGACATGGCCAGTGCCAGACACATGCATTTCCAAAATAGGTTGGGCAGCTGAGAACAGCTGGATGAGTAATTCCCAGTAGCTCTGTTAGAATTAGATTATGTTTACTTGGCACAGTGGTTGGAGAAAATTTGGCTCTTTATCTTCCCATTTATCACCCTTCATCTTTAATACAGTGTATGGTTTCTCTCTGTTTTTAAGTACTATTCTCATTCCCTATGAATTTCTTCCTTTTTTACTTGTCTACTGCCTCTTTATAGTTATGCCTACCTTTTTCTCTTCCTCCAGTGTTCTTAATGTTGTATTTGTTTAGTTGGTTTTTTTTTCCCCCTACTGTAAATCCTAATCTTTTAAAATAAAGCTAATACCTTCACAGGCGTAGCTATGATGAAGTAAGCTCGTAATGTTAGACTTGTCAGTAACAATGCACTCAGTATTACTGGCTGTTTTACAAAATGAAGGGTGTGCTAGAGAATTTGAATAGAAGCTTTGGTTTTGGAGTCTGTGGTATGGTTCTGCCACACAACCTCAGCCAGTGTGGGAGATGTTGCTGTCACCAGTACTCTGAACTTACTCTTCATTCTCTTCTAACAAACTGTTGCCAGACTCCAGATCAGTGCACTGGGCCACATCCTGCGTTGGCGTTTGCCTGCATGATGTGCAAATTAGGTAAAAGTTCATCTTTGCTTGGCATTTGTTAAAGAACTGCACTGTGACGGATTGATGCCTAACATTGTAAAAGAATAGCTTTGAAAATAGAGCAATGGCAATGACCAGAAATACAGCCAAGATAGGTGCAGGATGGAGAATCCTGACCATGTCCCTTTTCCCTTTCCTGCTTTCATCTTGATCAGGTGCAGATTGCATCATCCACTGTAACACAAATCAGGCCCTGGCTGCTCATCCGTTTTGAATCTGCCATTCACCATTTCTGTTGTAATATTTTTGGGTGTAGTAGCAGAGCTTGGGGATATGGTCTGGAATATTCCGTGATACTAGAGTTATGTATCATCTTTCCACCAAGTGACCCTAGTCCACGACTTGGATCTGAGATCCATAGTGGTAACATACCAGAAGTGTTAAAGGCAGTGTGACAAATAGTCAAGGAGAAAAATACATATTTGTGAGTGAGGTCTCTTCCAAGAGCAGCAGCTGAATGTGTATTTAGAGTACTGCATGGCAGGGAAAATGTTCCATCTTGTTTAGTAGGAAAGTTTGGTGTGTCCTTAGAATATGCTGAATACAAGGAAAGTATATCAGCACTTCAGTATATTTGGGGAAGTTAATGATCTAGGGCACATCTATACTGCATAAGTATGGGGGACAGAAATTCATGATCTGCCATGTCCAGCTGAGATAGATACTGGCTTGGTTTCAGAAATAGAAACAATATTGATTGTGGTACTTACTAGATTCGCTATTCTCCACAAAGCAGCATCTGGCTCCCGCTAGCAAGTTGTGCTGATGTTACTGCTGTTTAGCAGGATGGCCATGCCCTTACTTATTTCCTTCTTTTCCTTCTGGAACTGAAGAATGAAGTCTGGTCATGAGAAGGAGAAGGTGTAAACCTCATACTCCCTTTTTTCTCCCTTAAAAAGTAAAAGCCGTTTGCTGATTTTGAAACCACAGTTCTAGATAAATAGAGGTTCTTCATAATGTCGGGGGTGGGGGGTGTTAAGACCGTGATCCTAGTGTGAGAATGGGGAGGACAAGTTATCTCTTTGCATTTCCTCAGACTATGACTAGTTGAGTTCAGGGGTTTTCACATGTGTTATATCAGATATGTACTTATCCCCACCATACTGTTGGGGTAGATCACTTCTATGTCCTGCCTTGCTCCTTACTTACATATAGCTTCCCCTCTTGTGTTGGGCTTCTGTGCCACATGATAGCTCCCTGAAGTCCGTGCAATTAGTTAGGGGGTTCAGCTGTAGCATTTATATGGGAGCTGTTTCCAGCACTTCTCTGGCAACCTCTTGGATAGCACAAGCCTGGTAGCTTTGGGAGCACCTGGGGTGCTTTTGCCCCAAGGGAGTGCAGTGACTGGACATTCAGCCTGGAATGTCATTCTTTAATTAGTTTGATAGAGATCTGTTGGGTATATCTTCAGGGAGCTAAATGAGACTTATTTTGCTGTTCAGTGTCCTTTGATGTTAATGTGACTTAGGAATCCAAATCCCAGTTAATGACCTTGCATATTAATTCTAGTGAGGGACATTATTTAAATGTCTCGCTTCCTAAAGAAATACAAATCTCCAGCAAATACGGACTTCCCATAGAACCCTGTCAGCTCTGCCATGAGCTAGGAATATGTGTGTGCTTTTTCAGTGCTTTAACTTGTGATCAGACTATTCAGCAAGGGTATGAAATAGTAAAGAAGATTAAAGTGGATGGGGATGGAAATGACCTTAAGTCAGTTCAATACTTTGCCATAGACGTCCTGTGAATTCTTGAGAAGGGAGAGTCACATAACCCATTGGTAACTGGTCCATTGTTGCCTGCCTGCTATGATGTTTGTCTCTGATGAACAGGTGTTGTGAAGATTAAGTGCTTGAGGAGGCTGGATGGATGACTTATAAATAATGAATTAGATAAAAGGAATTGATGTGCTGGTGTTTTAATTGGTGAATTGATCACACAGAAAATAGCTTAAGAGAGCTTAATGTTGTCTGCCAGCCAACAATTGTTTGCTACCAAGCTGGGCCACATTCACTCCAGTATTTTCAAGATGACAAATTCTGCCCTGAGTCCAACCACCTACACTGAGCAAGTTTCTCTTGGCTAACGCCTGGCCAGTTTCTCCACTGTGACTTTAGAGGCTGAAATATGATCCATAATAGGTAACTGAACAGACACAAGAAAATGAGCCTTGAAAGAGAATGTTTGATCAGAGCAGTTTAATACTCATGAGGATTATATACATACCAGAGAATAAAATAAGAGGCTAGACAGCACTTGCCAGTCACATAGTGCTTTGAAAAAACTTGGTTATACTAGAGTTTCTTGGAAAGCTTTCTGCAATTAAGTCATGCCTTACAGGCTGTGTAAAACTTAGTAGCTTTCTATCAGCATGGACTTGGTGCTGTAAAGAGGAGGTTGGTTGGGACTTTTGAGGGTGGCTGTGGCTTGGTGGGTAGTTTAGCTGTTGTGTTTTAATGTTTCTGCCCTTGATGGAACCTGGAATTTTATACACAGAATTTCTTACTGTGTCCCTGCCATTCTTTATTAGGATTCTTTTTTTATTATCCTAAAGAGACTTTCTCATAGTTATAAGACATTTCCTGTAATTTCCAGGTCTTTCTACTGTTCCGTCACTACTTTTTTTCTGACCAGAACAATGGCAAAATATCTTTTTTCCCTTTTGTCAGAGTAGCAGAAGCATCACTGCAGGCTTGAGTTTGGGTTGTTCTGTGGAGCTCGTGGGGCTGTTGTCTGTTTACTCTCAGAGAAATGTGGCTGGGTGCAGAAGATGCGTAGGCAAGACTCTCGATAGTATAAATTGCTGTTCATGACAGCTTAAAGTTTCCCCTGTGGACTTTAAGGTAATGGCCATGAGACATGTTGATGAGTGAAGCATTCTGGCATAGTAACTGATGCAATTTACATTCCTTCTTCAAAGAAGAACAGAAAGGCTTTCCAAATGCTTTCTTATCTCTTCAGCATATCTCTACGCTGCACATCTCTGTACCTAAAAGTTGCAGAAAGTAATTGAAATCAAATGGAGGTACAGGCTCAAGCCTTCAAGGCACCAATTCTAGGTGCCTAATTGGAGAAATACGGGTTGTGGCTTTCAGAGGTGCTAAGCATTTCCAAGTCCTGTTTGTGTTGGTGGCAGCTCTTACGTTCATTATTGCAAAAGCATGCATCCCTCTGGTATTTCACATTGGTTTTCAAAAACAGCCAGTATTTCTGGGGATTAGAGCTGGAAAGTCAGAAGTCAGTGGTGAGCAGGGTCCTCTGCAATACCAGCTTATGTCCATTTCTGTCTCCCCTGCTTGTGTCCCAGTGCTGTTCATCTTGGTGCTCCTTTTTGAGGGCAATTTGTGAACTTCGTGAACCCAGTGCAATGAAGAGCAGTCAGGAACAGAAATAAGCCTTAAACTTAGATGAACTCTGAAATATCTGTCCTCCTTGCATTTTTTTTCCTACAATCGTGAGAATTTGGGGATGAAATTGGTAGTTCTACTCTGCCATTAATTTTTGTATCTCTAGCTTTGCATCTGACATACTTCTTGAGAAGCAGATGCAGCTTACAAACTCTTAAATAAACCAACATGCTCACGCATTTTAGCTTGCATGCTCAACAAATAATAAAAGCAGTAAGTATGGCGTGATCATCACCAAACATCCAATGCCATGGAGACTTCCAATCCACTTAGCTTTGCAGATAATTCATCCACTTAAATAATCTTGAGGCTTGGGATGCATTTTGGCTTCTGATATAGATACCTATCTATCTATCTATATCAGATGCCCTGATCAGAAGAAAGGAGAAGGGAGGGAGGAATGACTGTCTCTGAGGGGTTTTGGGCGATGTTTTTAGCATAGCTCTGTCTATTTTACTATTTTTTTATTATTATTTTTTATTTTTTTATTTTTAAAACCCTTTGCTTCCTGCTTTTGCTGCCACAGCCACCTGGCATTAAGTGCTCCTGTGCCTTCCTTCTGAACCTGACTGCTGGTGATGTGACTCATGCTGCTCAACCATTACACAGTTGCTATCTGGCATTCAGCAAGTGGATGACGAGTTCCCTGGTAGGCATCTGGCCAAGAAGAGATTCTGGTGGCAGTGTGGACTGCTGAGCTATATCTTATGTGTTGGACCCAGCCTGTAAACTGGCAGGCTTTTGGGGGCATTTATGTAGCCCGTTTGGTGTTTCAAATGGTGTGTATGCTCTGGTCTTGATTTAAAATGCTGTATTCCTAGTTCTAATGTTGCAGGATGGGTGAGGAGATCCGTGTTTAGAAAGACAGCATGTCACTGTCTGGTATTTGGATCAATCTGCATGTTTAATCTGGGATATGTAACTGGCCCTATTTCTTGTCTGATGGGCAAGTATTTTTATCTCAGCAGAACTCTGTATCTGTTTTGGGACCCCAAAAGATAGCAGTGTTGGAGAGAAAAGGGGTGTGTAAGGTCAGTTGCCACCATGCGTGTCTGAACTCTTGCTGTCAAGACAAGATGCCAAAAGTGTTGGAAGGCCTCTAGATCTAGGAGTCCCTAAAAACCTGTCAGACGGGGTTTTGGCTCTTGAAGGTTTGGCTCAAAGAAGGCTTGGTATTGTCATGAGAAAAGGTGTATGGTTTGTTTGTTTGTTTTTTAAAGGGCAGTGCTTGCTGTTTCTGAAACTAACCTTCTGCCCTCCCTGACATTCTTCGTAATAGTGAACCTTAATATTCACCACTGCTTTGGGTCTTTGTTCCCAAAGACCAGATTCCTCTGAAAGTCCTTTCTAGATTTGTGACAAAAGCCCACGGTGTACTGGTTTTGGCTAGGCTAGAGTTGATTTTCTTCATAGGGGCTGGTAGGGTTGGAGGATGGAGCAGCTAGGTGGGGCTGAGCTGCCTATTGGGGTTAACCTCCAACATACAGTTACTGTGGGATGTATGTAATTCATTCAGTACAGGAATAGCACCAATAAAAGATGAGAGCAGCCACAGTTTTGAAGTGTTTTTCTAATTTCTAACAACAAATGCAACTGAAATACTGCCCTAAGGGTCTAAGGATGATAATAGGATAGCAGTGTGTGTGTTTTAAACATCTGATTGCTTTTTAGTGCTTGCAAAGGAGAAGAAAGTGAGAACATTGGGAGGCTGTTGATAATTGCCTTAGAGAATGAAATATGGTTGAGCGGGGAAACCAGGGGATGGAAGAAGAGAAGTGGCACTGGCAAACTGAGAGGATGGTTTTCCTGCTAAATGAGGCCTGACTCTGCTGTGGTCTTTGCGCAATGCTGCACAAATCATGACTTTTCTCTGTTTTGAAATTAAGGGGTGAGTGGGAATAAAAAGAGTATTTTCTCACAGTTCTTTTACTTGCACTCCATGAAAAGTAACAAAGCTGTGGGAAATACACTACCTTTCATTTCCTCGAATGTTTGTTTGCTTAAGAAATTGAATATGCTAAGGTGCAGTGAGTATAAAATTACATAATGCATTGCAAATGTGGGGATATTTTAAACAACCATCCCCTAGGTCTGTCAAGATTTAGCATTACACTGCTGTGAAAGTTGAATGGAATTGCAGATTGCAGCATTAAACTTCAAAATATAACTAGTAATGACCAGAAATATACCTCATCCTCCCATTTCTTCATCAAACTGTTCTGTAACTAACTCTAGGCCATCCAGCTGTAATGGAGAAAGTAAAGTAATTTGCAAGATGTCTACGCTCTAGTACCTCTGTGTCTCTCTTACGTACCCCCAATCCTACCCCATCCCAGCACGGTAAAACTTCTCTTGATGGAAGTTTTAATTCTCCTAAGATGCTTTATTTGTTGTTTCCAGGGTACTGAAATTTCGAAACAAAAATGTTTTCACTGAAAAAATCCTCAGCTTCTCTTCTCGACTTACCAAATGTAGGGAAGAGAGGTTTCATGGAGTAGCTCAATAAGCTTTCCAAATTGTAGGCTGAGCGAGTCCAGAATGTGCTCTACCTCAGGCCAGGAGGTGTACACTAAGGATGGATACTTTGCTCCTCACCTCATCTTCATGCTGTGCTTCAAATGATAATCATAGAATCATAGAATGTTTAGGGTTGGAAGGGACCACTAGTGGTCATCTAGTCCATCCCCCCTGCAGTCAGCAGGGACACTGCTAACTAGATCAGATTGCTCAGAGCCCCATCCAACCTGGCCTTGAATGTTCCCAGGGATGGGGCCTCCACTACCTCTCTGGGCAACCTGTTCCAGTGTTTTACCACCCTCATTGTAAAAAATTTCTTCCTTACCTCTAGCCTGAACCTACCCTGTTCTAGTTTAAAACCATTTCCCCTTGTCCTAACACAGCTGGCCCTACTAAAAAGACGTTCCCCATCTTTCCTATAGGCCCCCTTTAGGTACTGGAAGGCCGCAATCAGGTCTCCCCGTAGCCTCCTTTTCTCCAGACTGAACAAGCCCAACTCTCTCAGCCTGTCCTCATAGGAGAGGTGCTCCAGCCCTCGGATCATTTTTGTAGCCCTCCTCTGGACCCGTTCCAACAGTTCCATGTCCTTCTTGTGCTGAGGGCTCCAGAGCTGGACGCAGTACTCCAGGTGAGGTCTCACATGTCTAGCTTTTCATCCATCAGTACCCCCAAGTCCCTCTCGGCAGGGCTGCTCTCGATCCTTTCTTCCCCTAGCCTGTATTGATACTGGGGGTTACCCCAACCCAGGTGCAGGACCTTGCACTTGGCCTTGTTGAACCTCATGAGGTTCACACAGGCCCACCTCTCTAGCCTGTCCAGGTCTCTTTGGATGACATCCCTTCCTTCTGGTGTGTCAACCGCACCACTCAGCTTGGTATCATCCGCAAACTTGCTGAGGGTGCACTCGATCTCGCTGTCTAAGTCATTGATGAAGATGTTAAAGAGCACCGGTCCCAGTAATCAATAAAATCAGATTGCTTTATAATGAAGACCTTGTGAGGTCATCAAATTCCTTAAGAGCAGAGTTAGTAAGTGGCTGTCATACCTTGTGCACAAAGGCAAAAATCTACTGGGGTGGATGTTCTAGGGAGAGAGATGGTAATGTGTCACAGCTTTGGAGACTGCAAGCATCCTGATTATTATTTTGGCCTTGTCGACTTTAATACTGTGTAGAATCTGTTCCTCTCTTCTCAAGCAAAGGTACATTGTGTGCTTATGTTTTTTGTTTTGTTCTGTTTTGGTTTCATCTTGACAACAGTATCAGTCTCCTATCTAGGAACTTTGTGTTTGTGTTGAAATCAAGATGTTATTAGCGAGACTAGCAAAGAAGCGAATGACCTTAGGAGTGCTCTCCAGCTGAGTGACTGTACTGAGCTATTTAATTATGATTGTATGAATTCTGTGGTCTTGGCTGCATTAAGCTGGATGGAAGATTAAATTGTTCATGTTTGCCTTTCCCATGAGTAGAGCTATACTTCTGCTGTTATGGCAAGTCCATTTCTCCTGGAAAGTATGTAAATAACAAATATTAGAAATGTTACTGTGTCACTTTTTTAATACCAAGCAGTATTAAATTGCAATCTCGTTCAACGTTCCAGGTTGAAAAACTGTTAAAATTATAGCTAACAAACTGTATGAAGTTACATTTAGGCATTATTCCTCATTTCCTATTCCATAAGTGTCCTCTGATAAACAACTCATATTCTTCCCTAGGCAGGTTCATTTTAGCATTGGGTGAAGTGATTACTTTGTGTCTTGGTTTGAAAACCAAAAGGAGTCAAGGGAAGAGGGGAACACACAAAGCAAAGAGGGTGGAAAAAGGAAATACTGAGCTGGAGGGGCAATGCAGAGGGAAGTCCAAAAGAGAGATGATGTCAGCAGCTGAGGTGGGTGAGAATCAGATACAGGAAGAAAAGGAGAGTTAAACCTCAAGTCGTATGAAAAGAAGCCTTTCCATTGTAACTGGGTATAAGTGAGGAGTTTTGTACTCTGTGGGGAGAAGAAGAATGAGATCTTATTAAAAAAGAAGCTCTTAAGTGGTGAGGAAGAAAAATGGAAGTCTGAATCATAGAATAGTTTAGGTTGGAAGGGACCTTTAGTCCAACCCCCCTGCAGTGAGCAGGAACATCTTCAACTAGATCAGGTTCCTCAGAGCCCTGTCCAGCCTGACCAGGCTTTCAGACAGAAATTATAAAGTTACTAATAAAGGTGGAACCTCACCTGGTTATGTGAGAGGCAAATCTCTTGACATGGGAAACATGCAGACAGGTGTCTCTATGCTTGTGAGTAACTGG
Organism: Egretta garzetta; assembly: GCF_000687185.1. Lineage (NCBI taxonomy): Eukaryota > Metazoa > Chordata > Aves > Pelecaniformes > Ardeidae > Egretta > Egretta garzetta. The sequence goes on along the minus strand of NW_009260493.1, from coordinate 5,998,662 downwards.
AGTGAAATCCTGGCCGTGCTGCGGCATGTCAGAATTTGTATCAACATAGTATGACAGCAGTCTCTCAACTTTTTTTTTTTTTTTTTTCAGTACCTGTAAACTTCAACAGCGACTTCATGTTCATTCTTGCATAGTGCTGTGACGCCAAAGTTGTTTAACAGCACATGATCATCTTGTAATGGTACAGCATCATGAAGATAATTTATTGTTGGGTTTTTTTTCTTGAAAAGGAGCGTTCTAACTGGAAGGCTTCAGATTTTGTCTTTTATCCTATTGCTCTAAGAGGTCTCTTAAGTACTATCTACAAACTTGTATTTGCATAGAGATACAGATTTTAGTGCTGCAGAGTTCTGTTGTAGTCATCTGGTCCGACTTCCTGCATTGCGGAGGCATGAGAACTTGCTGTATATTTGTATGCTGCTGTCTTTGTGATACTCTTTGTAAGAGGGACAGTCATATTTCTGCTGTAGATAAAATTAATCATTTCTCTAGAATATGAGCAAGGACTTAAAATCTCCTTTCTTCTTGAAGAGCTGTTGCTTGAAAAAGGATGTATTTATTCCCTGTTCTTTCTCCAGGTTTTAATTACTTCCATCATGAACCATAAAGTTGTTGATGGAGTCTTTATCAATGTTCTCTAAGCTAACACAGGAGGTGTTAGGGATGTTTCTACTTGTCCATGTGTTCATATATACACTGCTGGAATTTTTTTACGCAGATTAAATCATCCCCTTTTGTATAGGGACAATATTTGTTCCTGTTTAGTTTATTTAAGGGTAACACCTAGGAATACCTCCAGAATTTTGAAAATTCATCTTTGTCATTTATTTCCTCACAGTGGGCCAACGTTACTGCTTGAGTAAGTGAGGCTGATGGAGTTACATGCTGTGATACTTTGTCCATTTTAAGCAGCCAAGACTGAGCTCTTCTGAACTGTCAGTGTTACTCTGACTGAAAAATGTCAGACTCTGGCCATGACTGTTATGCTGCCTAACAAACAGCATATCAGAAAATGGCAACAGCCATGAATCAAATTCTTATCTGTTCTTTGACGGGGCTGTGAATTATGCTATGGAATGCAAATTAGATGCTGATAAGGCCCTGACGTTCTGAATTTTGCTTCTGCTATGTAATTTTCAGGGGAAGATAACGGAGAGATGTCTTATTTTTAATCTCTCTGTTTTTAATCCCATTTCTGAAAATTAATATGGTTATCACCATTTGCCTGAGGGGAAATAACTCTTACAGTGGTGACAAATACTTCATTTGTAATGCTCCCTTCCCTAAGTCTGTGTCATGTAGGTGAAGGTGGGCCATGAGACTGTGTTCCAGGCACTAGGAAGGAGTTAAGACTAGGCCATTTCCTATCTTCATTACGATTTTCATTATGAGAGTGAACTAAAGAGCCATTATTCTCCTCTCACTAAAGGCTTTTTCCACTACAACGAGGATAGAAAGATTTTTATGATCTCTTACTTACAATAGTAATCTGTCTTGCTCTGACCTTTTTGGCAGTCTGTTTTGACTGGCCTGTCATAGCATCCCTTGTGACAGACCTGCAGGATGAGCCATGGCAAACTAGAAAGGTCATTGTAACCCAGTGCGCTGAATATAAAGGCTATTTACGTTCTCATGACCCATTCTGCAGTTTATGAAGCTGACAGCCATGGAGTGGGGTAGCTCAGGAAGGACAACCTGTGCTCCTGGAGGTACTGGTCCTGGATTACGCACTTGGTTCTGTCTCTGACCTTTTTGCTTGATCCTGGGCAGGTCACTTGGGATTCAGACCAGATACCATGGAGGTCTAGTGACAAAACTCCAGGTAGCCTCAGTAGGAACAGGGCTGCGTCTTTGTCCTTGGCGCTCTGTGCTTACTCTGTTTTGCATGTAACAAGGTGCATGCTTACCAAATGCAGTTTTCTTTAGTGGAGTGCCCATTAGTGCAAATGGCTACTGGCTTCTGGTGACCTTAGAATATTTATTTTTATATAATTTTTTTTTAATTGGTCTTCTGGGTCAGGACAGGAGGGTGGTTGGCATTCTTTGTTTTGAAGGGAGGGGGCTGCCATCGCATTGTACTCATTTATTCAGTATTTATGTGTTATACCAGATTTTAATAGAAACACCGTGATTAGGAAAGCTGTTTCATGTCTCTGCAATTACTTTCTGTGCTGTAAAATCATTCTTCCAGACCCTTGTTCTGCAGTGACTCTCACCATATCCTTTGCACAGGTGACCTTAGACAACAGCAGCAGGTAAAGAGTGATTCCTGTCTTGTCTTCCACTGTCAGGGAAAGAACACTACGACCAGGATCTGTTATTGGTGCCTCTTTTCTTTTCTTTTTTTTTTTTTCTTTCCCTTCTTCTTTTTTTGGGGGTGCGTGTGTGTTTGTTTTTAAACTGAGCTGTCTTTTGAGAACGCTGCTGTGTGGGCTTATGCAACCTATGCAATTAGTGTGGATTTCATCATAGCACACCACTTATGTCTGAGGACATACTTCTTCACTACTATTCCTTCTTTACAGAATCTCAACTTCTTTCTTCCCTCTAGCTTCTGTTTTCATTGCTTTGTTTCATCTGTCAATGCCCAGGATACCTTATCCTGAAGCTTTTGGTAGCTTCCCCTCCTCCCAGTCAAAGGTGCTCCCTTGTTTTCATGTCCCCTCTGTATTGTACTTGACTCATCTCCTTCAGGGTTAAGTTGGTATTTGTGCCTAAAACTATATGTGTATATATGCCCACACCTGCATGCATCAGTATGCAAACTTATAAGTTCCAGTGTGAAACTAGTTTCTGTACAGTAACATAAATGGAAAACATTCTTAAATGCGTTTTGAAGTACATTGATGTGCACCAGCTTATTCTGAGAAATTCACATATGTGAAATGTCTTATCTGTGTAGCACTACAAAACCTGAATGAATCGTCACTTGACAGTACAAAGCTGCAGAGTGTGGAGTAAGCAATGAGATCCCATAGCATGGGACCACTCAAACCAGGATGGAATTATAAAAGGGCTGTAAGGTATAAGAGGAGACCTCAATCCCTTTCTTCATCGCACTCAGACCAAATTCTGGTCTGCATTATCTCTTATGCAGCCTTATTGAACCCAGTTCTTAAGTGATAGACCTTAGTAGGGACCGACAGTGTTAGTTTACATCATCCTCTCCCATTCTGTCTGAGGATTATCTGCCGTGTCCTTCTGTGTTCTTGTACTAGCAGATGATGCATTTAAATGGCAGGTCGAACTGAAGGGTGGAAGATGCTCAAGCTAATCAAACATTGTGAGGTATCTCTGCAGGTGTTTTATAGCTGTAGCATGGAAATGCTAAAGATTTAATTGACCGAGTGTGTAACAAGAACAGGAAATGACACAATGGCAATTCATTTTCTCCAAGAATACAGTGGGAACACAGGCTCCAGCAACCTTAATTAGGTTTTCAGTTAAACATTTTTAGCAAAGATGGGAAGTTCAGCTAATTGAATCTCTTCTAATTTCCATCCTCCTGTTTTGTCATTTTTTGCTCTTCATTTTGGGAGTTATCTCATGAAACAGCTCTCATTGTTCTCTGCTCATTGCAGTATGTGATGACAGATGGTAGGCAACATGCTGATGTGCAGGGTGGCTACACATAAGCCATAGGAGCTCCCACCTGTCTTCATTATAGTGAAACTGAACTGGATCCACTCCAGTGACTTATGACTGCCTTCCCTTTCCCCTCTCCTCCCAGTCTCCACCCACTTTAATGTGAGAATAAGTTTGTTGTGTATTAATAATGCCCCAAATGTCTATATGCTGTTGCGGTGAACTGTAGAAAGTCTAAAAGAAATGTGTTCTGCTCTGAAGAGGTGCAGGTCTAAATAATCATCAGTCTTCAGCATCCCTGCAGTTAGTACTATACACGATTGTGATTTTTTTTTTTCCCTTCTTTTTTTTTCTGTGTGTGTCTGGCTGATTGAATACCAGTTAAGACACAGGTACCTTGTTTTGGCACCTGTTGATCTACAATTTCAAATGTGAGTTCTCCCCCAGAGGATGATAGTGACAACTTTTAAAAGAGAGAGTATGTCGAAGTCACAATGTAAAAGTTAGCATTTAAAGGTGCTTTGTGGGTTAGAGGTGTATTGCTGTGGTGCTTCTAAACTAGAAAGCCCTATCACAATTTACCTCCATGCTACATGTGTTCTCAGGCCCAGGCAAAGCTGGCAGTAGATACATAGGCAGTAGCCAGCTCTATACTGGCTAGAGAATTACTGTCTGAACCCTGGAGTTTTGGCAGTTTCTGTAGATCTGGATGATACGACACTCTGAGGAAATACTTCCTGGATGTTCTGTAGTTCAAGCTGTTTTGGATGCTAAACTTGCAGGTTTTAAGAGCCCTAGTTAAATTGATTCCAAAAACTTTCAAGAAAGGAGCTTCTGAGAAATTGGGCTTTGTGCCTGCCTTTTTCTCAGAATATCCTAAACGAAGCAAATGGTTAGCTTTTAGTTAGAAACCTATTTTAAGATACACATGTAGTCTGCTTCACATTCTTTAGAAGTCTGTGTAACTGGTTTTTCTTTCAAAAAGCTTCTTGTGGTGTTATGCCAAATGACCTTTTACAAATTTCCGTAGCTGGGAAGAAGGTACAATGTGAAAAGACCTGCAGATTCTCAAGAGGTCTTTGCCAAGTACAGAAGCTTGCTAGATTGCTTAACTGGGCCATGCTTGTGACTCTCAAGTCTTTCATTCATCATTAAAGGAAGGGGTTGCATTTCAAAGGGCAAATAGCAGATTTGTGCCCCTTGGGGTAGCTTGTCATTTGTACTTTTTTGGGAAAGGTGGAGAGAAAGGAATACCAACTGAACGCACCCAAAATGGAGTCAACTTTTCAGAGTGGACATTCAGTCCCCTCTGCAAACAGGATTGACTGAAGGAGTTACAAGCTGGGTTCCCCAAAGCTGAGACAGCCAGTGTTTGGTAATCTCCATTGAAGTTTTTTAAAAAGCAAGTTCTGGCTGTAGACTACCAGTTTTGGAGGGAGGTTGGTAGGTTGTGGGCAGACTGTGGCAAAGCATGACTTTAGGTAGCTTTGACAATATGTCTGGAACTCCAGCAATCATTATTGCTCCAACCTAGGGCTTCTTCTTAGCTAGTTATGAAGGGAAGATTTGTGAGAGGAGCAGAGTATGCACTCCAGTTTATTGTATGTGTTTCATTTGTTTAAGAACTTGAACATTTAGAATTGTAGGAGAGTTAGTCAATACTTTGTGTACTTTTGGGCAAATAAACTATTTATCATTGGGTCAACTGAAACTAAGTGAATTCAGGTCAAAGGCAGCTCACAGGAACTAAAGAGGGAAAATGCTTTATTTTTGGTATTTTTAGAAATTAAACTTTGACTCTGCTTTGAAAAGACAAGTTTTTTGGGTGTGTGTTTGAATGCATTGGGACTTAAAAAAGAAGAATACTTCAAATGGAACAATTCAGGCCTTTTTTTTTTTTCCCCAACTGGGTAAGAGAAGACTTAGCTGGTTGTTTTCTGTTCCTTCTTACCTTGCACATGTTGTCTCCATGGGGAGGAAATTAATGTGATTCCAAAAGGCTCCTTGGGGTGCGGTGCAGACAGTTGGAGAACTAAGACTCTTAAGGGCCAGCACAGAATGGTTTGCCATAGACCAGTATGTCTATACAAATGCAAAAATAGACTCTGTATGTACAGATAAGTGCCTCTTATGATATGTGACCTAATGAAGTGTTGCAAATCTTCAGGGAGACTGCAGTTGGGCATGGGCTGAGTATCTCTGATCAGGAATGAGTTCCTGCCAACTAGCAGGATTTGCTTAAAGGGTTTGTGGGTACTAGGTGTTCCTCAGATGCTGCAGCCCTTCTCTGATAAGGAGTAATGAGTAAAGAGAGAAGTCACAGCTCCAGGCACTGCGTGGCTTGGTCACCTAATAAAAAAAAAAAAATCAGTATCTGAGCACCGAGTCAAAAGCATCTAAAATACTATCCCAATTTGTGATTTATTTTAATATTCAAAAACTAGTGTTATTCAGTAATCAGACTAGAGCTTAGTCATAGTTCTAGCACATGCTAATTCAGGTGTAAAACAAATTTGTTAGTGTACTTCTGCTTTTGTCTACACCACTTACAGTTGGAGGGAGCTAACATGACCAGGCACACTGTACTGTAGAGGAGGCCATAGACCAAAACCTGACTAATAGAAAGTGGGTTATGAAACCACTTTTCTAGCAACCTGAATATTAAACAGAAGGTGACTGATGTGTAACACTTATCACGCTGAGTTGAAGGACCACTAGTGATCTGTGAATCCCTTCTTTATAGTTTGCACATTCATGCATGCAAACAGAGGGCTAACAGTTGGGAAGTGTTTTGTGAAATTTCAATTAAAAGGCCGTTCTTAACAGTATGTGAAGAAATATGCTAGCTTTCTTTAGAGGGTAAAAGTTCTTCAGAGAGTTGTGAAATCCTCCTCGATTACTGTATGCAAGTGTTGTCTTACTGGAAGTGATACAGCCCTTCTGGAACGTTACTCCTTTGAAGACCAATGTTAAATCCATTGTTCACTTTCATTTTTTTTATTTTCCGCAGGGAGAAGTGTCTCCTTCCCCTCCAACTGGCTCTGGAATCGAAGAGCATGAAGCTGGCCCAACAGGCTCTAGCAGGGATGCAGGTATGGCTTTTAAAGTGGGGGTGTGATAGTAGGCAGTGGGTGTCAAGGAAACCTAGGCTTTTCTTTTGAAAACTACTACAGAAAAAGTGTCTATCCTTGGGTGGACCTAACAATAATGTTCATGTTTCTATAACAGTGTTCAGAAGTTAGGATGCAAGTAAAGGCTGGTGATTCTGTAGAAGCCAAAAATGTTCTGCAGATAAGTGGGAGTTCCCAGCTTTCAATGTTGGAATGGAGGTGTAGTCTTCCCTATGTGGCCCTGTGCTACTCTTAGTAAGCCTTGCCACTGCTAAATGTCTTAGAAACTAAACTGAGTCAAGTTTTTCTGTTTTCTTTGATTAGAAGAGAGGACTGCAGTGCTGCATTCTTTATGTGTGGGCACTTCCCAGGGTTTTTTGTACACTGAAAACAGTAGGAGTAACATCTGATTTGGAAATTCATGAAATTGCAAAAGAAAACAGCAGTGCATCACAAGCAACAAAAAGACTCTCTTGGGTTGGACGGTATAAAAACTAAAGCAGTTTACCTTTCTTTTAGTTGGACAAATGCGTATGTATCAGTAAATACTTATCACTAGGGGGATGCTAGTTACGGAAAAGACTGGTATGCTGCTGGGGCTTAAAATGCATGCCATCATTTTCCAAAAAGAAATTTCTCCCTCAAAGGGCAAGCATGAAGTTGGTTTGGGAGTATAAGGATGTAAATGGAACATTCAAATTCACTTAATATTCAGCATATGAGGTGTCAAGCATTTGATTAGAGAGTGGGGAAAGAGGTACTTTCTGAAGGGTTGCTGTAATTATTGGGCTATGCTAGAAGACACGTATCACCTTCTTGCAACTGGTCCCACTCTGAGATCCTGTGCCTTGTGCATCAGATATATGGCAGGGGGAAGGGGGGTTGCTTTTAAAGTGAAAGCAACAGTAGACTGGTGGGTCCTGAACATATGTCCACTCTTGTACCAGTGCAGGTACCAGAGCCTGTTAGGACAACGTTGTAGAGTGATGATCAACCAAGAATAGTGGAGGAATTATGAATGGCCCTCTGTCCACTGTAGTATAACTTCCTTGGGGACACTCAGTGAAGATAAATTTTATCTTTTTACTCTTCTAACTTGCTGCACATACACTTGAGTTCTGTAAGAACTGGAATTGCAAAGTAGTGGATTTGCAGCCTGATACCTTAAATGAAGCATGTTACCTTCTATCTAGAAGCCTAAAAAGGTAATCCAGGCAACAATACAGTCCTTAATCTGCATTTAAGATATGTGAAGTTTTATGAAGGACAAAAAAGCAAACCACACAACTGATGCTATGGAGATAGGTTAAAAAATAGGATAAAAGACCAAAATGAGATGAAGTACAACTTGAATTTACCAAAAGTAGGTCACAGGATCACAGAATGGTGGAGGGTGGTGGGGACCTCTGGAAATCACGTGGTCCAACCCTTCTGCTCAAGCAGGATCACCTACAGCAGGTTGCCCAGGACCATGTCCAGATAGCTTTTGAATATCTCCAGGGATGGAGACTCCACAACCTCACTGGGCAGCCTGTGCCAGTGCTCAGTCACCCTCACAGTAAAGTGTTTCCTGATGTTCAGAGGGAACCTCCTCTGTTCCAGTTTGTGCCCATTGCCTCTGGTTCTGTCACTGGGCACCACTGAAAAGAGCCTGGCTCTGTTCTCTTTGCACCTTCCCTAAAGGTATTTATATACATTGATGAGATCCCCCCTGAGCCTTCTCTTCTCCAGGCTGAGAAGTCCCAGCTGTCTCAGCCTTTCCTCATAAGAGAGGTGCTCCAGTCCCTTCATCATCTTAGCAGCCCTTCTCTGCAGTCTATCCAGTAGCTCCGTATGTCCACACCAAACTAAACATTCTCCTTTATATAGAAAAACATATTTTCTTTCTAAATTGAGTTAAATCTCATCAGGCTGTACAGTGCTAGAACGCTTGATATACTGCTATGTGGGAAATTCTTTAAAGCATTGTGGGTTGACCCTGGCCAGCAGCTCAGCCCTACCTAGCTGCTTACTCACTCCCTCACAGTACGGGGGGGAGGATTGGAAGGGTAAAAGTGAGAAAACTTGTGGACTAAGACAAAGTTTATTAGGGAAGGCAAAGCTGCATGCTCCAGCAAAACAATATAAGGAACTCATTCACTACTTCCCATGGGTAGGCAGGTGTTCAGCCATCTCCAGGAAAGCAGGACTGCATCACGTGTAACAGTTACTTTGGAAGACAAATGGCTTAACTCTGAATGTCCCTATCCTCCTCACCTTCCTCCTTCTTTCCCCAGCTTTTATTGCTGAGCATGACATCATATGGTATGGGATATCCCTTTGGTGCATTGGGATCAGCTGTCCCAGCTGTGTGCGCCTGCCAACCTCTTGTGCATCCCTAGCCTACTTGCTGGGGGGGCCACTGTGAGAAACAGAAGGCCTTGATGCTCTGTAAACTCTGCTCAGTCAAAATGTGGGTGTGTTATCAACAGTGTTTTGGTCACAAATTCAAAACACAGCACCCTGTGAGCTGCTATGAAGAAAATTAACTCTCTCCCAGCCAAAACCAGTACAAGTGTAGAAAATAAGCGGGAATGTACCAGTGAAATGTGCTACAAAGTTGAAGCTGGGAAGGAGCATCAGTACAAAAATGTTGCGGAACATACGGAGTAAAACAAGCTGCTCAAAGTCTGCCCTGGGACAGAGCAAGGTTGTGTTCCTGTGAACTAAGACAAGGTAGTTTTTCTCTGTCATGGGAGCTTCTAAGAAGATTGGAGCTGGGAAGACTTGAGTGGGTACATCTATTGCAGGATGCCTGCCACTAATAAGAGCATCCATGAAGATGGTTATAGACTAAATGGAAGAGGCATTTCTAGTAGAACTCTGAGAAAATGGTGCCACTGGCCATGTTGGGAGATATTGGCTCGGATGATGGCTTTTTCCAGGCAAAGGAAATCTGAGCAGTCTAAAATGTTCAGTCAGTCTGTATTGAATGCACTGCTGTGAATGTTCGTGGTCCTCATGCCAGTCACTTGCTAACAGTACTCTTCCTCCTGAGGACTTGATTACATCCATTATTAATAAACTTCTGAATGACACAAAACACATCTTGTCAGTGATCAGAAGTGCCACCTCCACAGTGCTTGTGCTCTGTGCCCTATTGGAGTGATCAGGATGATCGGGGGCAGGGTATCTCTAGTGCTAGTTTGAGGCCAGGATTCTAGCCTGAGGGGAGGGCTGTTGTTGTTTTTTGGGTTTGGGGTGGGGTGCAAGGGTTCCACCCTCACCTCGCTTCTAAAACGTTGAGAGGTTTTGCTGAGGGCATTACTTGGAGTGGTTTGCAATCTCTCGTGTCAATTATTGATTTTGCTCTACTTTCGTATTTTATTTTATTGGATCAATTTGAAATTTGTACATAGAAAACCTAGCCACCGTAATACCGAACACTAATCGGTTTAGGTGTAGTAGTTTTGTCTCAACCTGTACATTGCCATTTTCTCTCTGCAGAAGCTACTGTCTGATGAGAGATTTGTATCTGTGGAAACGGACTCAGATGAGAAACAGTTGCTTAATCAGATGCTGAATGCTGTCAAAGTGACTCCTTCACTCAACGAGGACCTGCAGGTTGAAGTGATGAAGGTTAGTGTTTCACAAACGTCAGTGCTTACAACCGAGGCTGCATGACTGAATGCTGGGGTTAGCAAACAAATCAGCTATTGCCTTGGATATCTTCACCTTAAGACAGTATTTGATTATCTCCTTCCTGCTGGCAGATGGCAGTTGTTTTCATTTCTACTTGGTTTGTGTTTCCCTGGGTTAAACAGGAGATAGTTTATATTAAGGGTCAGTGCACTGGTGGTCCCAGTTGTAGCAAACTGAAACGGCACAATCAGTTCACTCCATGGAAGTTCACAGGTAAATGACTTGTAGATTTGGAAGTTTGTGTTTTGTATTGAGCTTTAGTGCTCATGAGGTAGGCTGTGCAGGTTTGTAATTTTGAATTGCCTGTGTGTGTAGGTGCTTTCTAGTTTGTTAGTTATATCTTCTCTTTGTAAAATGCTAATGATGGAGCATGATTTGTTTAGGCACCAAAATGTCCATGGACTATTGCATAAGGGAAATTATTGTTTTGTGTACTTGGAGAAAACTTCCATTTCTCGAAATGCTTTAGCATTCTCCTGTGTTTATTAGGAAGCTCAGCTGCTAGGAAGTACTGCCAAATTTCCTTGCCCTGTCATTGGTTTGGTTGCATGACTTGCCAGTACTGCCATAAAAAAAAGTGACCTCCGGTACCTGTATTAGTTGTGTGAAGCGATATGGTGGTGGATAGTACTCAGATGTTTGGGTGTAAACTGTGTGCTACAGGGTTTGTTGTGCTGATCCCTGGTTGAAACTGTTTTGGAACAAACCTGGTGGTCCTTTTTGCATGTTCAGTATACCTAGTACTGATTGACTGTCCCTTACATAGATTAGGTATTTTATTTCTTTCTTACATGTGACATCCTTGTTCTAAGGAATATGTGTTATCTTCTCTGAAATTGCTCTGTACTAGCTGTACTCTTTGCCACTGAAGATGACGCAGTGTCAGAACATGCAGAAAGGTGAGCCTAGCTGCAGAAAAAAGGGAGGAGGATTTGTGTGGACTGTTACCCATTTTATGGGAGCAGATTTTCACCCACATACAGGCTTAAATCATGACACCCAGATCTGCATCCTGAACCCAGCATGCCTCTTTGCTGCCTCTTTTGTCTCTACAGTAGGAAAGAGGAAGAGTTAAGAAGTAGCACTACTGAACCAGCAGGTCTCTCTTGATATGCAGTAATTTTTTGCAAGTCACTTTTTTACCTTCTTGAGCATTGCAGATTCAAAATCTGCATGTGCACTTTTTTTTTTAAAACCGTAATGTGCATTGGTGATGCATTGCCCCCATGCTGAGAAGAATGTGAGCACTGTATTTTACTACAGTTATGAGTGAATATCTTCTCAAGTTGTTTTGATATGAGAAGAAAAAAAAAAAGGCAAACCCAAACCACCAAGCCACTTAAAACCCAAGCCAAAACCTAAGATTTCATATATATACACTTAAAAAAAAAAAAAAACCAAAACAAACAAACAAAAAAAAGAACCCAAAAAACCCACCAACCCAAAAAACCAAAAAAAAAGTTTCAGTTTAAGCACAACAGAGAAAAGGGAACATTGTCTTCATTCCACTAAGTGAAACTTTAAGGTACAAATCCTTTTCTGTCTAAAAGCACAGGAAAATGCATACATGGTAAAAATCGGACTACATCTTTACATCCTGGGAACAAAGCAAAACTTCTGTTTTAATGTAAATATTCCAAGAGACCAGAGGGCCAAAACATACTGTAATCAGGGCAGTTAAAACTCAGCGTCATTGAATTTGAGCCTTGCCTAAGAGTCAAATCGAATAGAGATCTTTTTACATTGTAACCTGAAGGTTACATATGCCATTGCAACACTTGAAAATGTTGTAGCTAACTCTGGTCTGACTGATGGCTGAAGCCTTCAGTGGTTTTTCAAGCAGCTGGTCTCAGCAGTGCATTTATATCCATGGATTTGGTAACATGTGTCCTCAAGGCAGCATATGATTTGACATTAGACTGCATTATTCCATCCAGAGGAGATTAAATACATCTTTATTCAGTGCAGATATTAGACACTCCTGAGTGTGAGCAGGTTTGCCTGAAACTGGGTCAGCAGTGATACTGGCCTGGTTCTTTGAGACTTGCTGCACAGTTGCACCAGTCTTGCAGGTATTAAGAATGCAACTGCCAAAGATTCCACAAAAGCTTTTAGTCATGCAAGATAGGTGTGAAAATAGAGGTGCAGGAATATAGACATTACTGTAAGCTGGTGGCATGTAGGCTCCTAAATCACTTAAATTTATTTTTTTTTTTAAATCCTATCCAGAATATGTCCTGCTGTTCCTAATAGGTGTACACCAGAAATTCACACTTCACATATTATCCAAAACAAATGTTTTGAATATTCATTTTAATGGTTTGTTGTCATGCACCTGTGTTGCAGAGGCAGGGGTGAAGGGATTTGATTAGCTGCGGAGAGCATTCTGTAAAGCTTTTTGCATTCAGGTGACTGCAAGTTGGAATTGGCAATGAAAGGAAGAACACAGGAGAGAGGTGTAAGTGCAGTTAGTTCTCTTGCTTGATAGGCTTTTGGAACCTGTCAAACATTACTGTAAAGGGGCAGCATTAGAAAGGAAAGGAATAGAGTAACTGTAATGGTTGCTGTTAACAAGTGCAGAGGAGTTCTAGCTGGACGTCTTCTGGCACTGAATCATAGAATCATTTAGGTTGGAAAAGACCTTTAAGATCGTCAAGTCCAACTGTTACCCTAACCCTGCCATCCCACCACCGAACCACGCCCCTAAGCAGTTGTGAAAGTGCAACAGCTCTCACTAATTTATGGCTAGGTACCAAATCTGCCTTATTTTTAACTGTGAGTGTCATGGCATGCTCTACAGATTCCTAAATTGGCGGAATACAAAACCAGCATGGTGACAGTGTTCAGGCTTAAGGGCCAGGGCTGGGGACTGTGCTGGAGTGCATCCTGGGCAGCCAGGGAAGGTTTATATTGCCCAAATGCAGCTGTCAAGATGAACTGAAAGACTTCATCTCTCACAATACCTCTCTAATAAGCAAATATTAAACTAAACTCCACGTTAGGGACTGCTGCCAGTATCTCTAGTTCTTCTGAATACCAGTTGCGGATTGTACCTTTCTCTTTAGATGTTTCATATAGAGTGATTGTGTAGAAAAATTCCCTCCTTGAATTTCCAGAGTAGAAGCGATACTCTGAAGTCCTTGTTTATCTTTTTGCAAGACACCCTTATTATTACCAAGCACTGAGTAATTTTTAGGTCAACAGCAGTTTTGTGCCCAAAAGAAGGCAGTGGTCTTTTTGGTGAGGAAGGGGAAAGACTGTGATTTCTCGGTGATGTGAATGGGCACCTATAACAAACACAGGTGTACTAACTGCGTTTGATTTGCCACATAGTAAATCAAGCTTTCTAGGGTGTATAGATTTTGCATTCAGCCTTGCATGCTATTTAGCTGCTAAGCCTAGTATTTCTTCAGAATATCTCAATTACTGTGCTTTCTCTGTATTCTTTGTACCTCTGATACAGTTTATGACAGAGATTTATTAGTATTTTCACACTGGGGACTAAACTGAGGTTATTTAGGTGCTTTAAATGATATTAGAAGGTACTGAGAAACCAGGCAATCCAGAAAGTGATACCAGGAACAGCATATTTGACACAAGGCCACTTTAGCATTCATCTTTGCTGTTGCTGTGATACTTTGCTATCGCACTGAAAAGCCCTCTAGTACATGTAATACCAGTTTGTGTTTTTACTGTGCTCAGATGACTGTATCAAGGGAATGGAAAATCGCACGATCATGCAGTGCCTTATTGCCCATCTTCTTGTAATGCATCAATAGCTTAATTGCCATTTCAGATGGGATAATCTAAATATTTTTATTTGTATATTTTCTTTACAATATTCATCTGAGTTAGGAGGGAAGAGAGATATTGATCACTAATCAAATTCAGTGTTTTACCAGTGAGACACCAAAGTGACTCACTGCTCTATTTAAGCAGTTGAAGATGTATAGAAAAAACAGGGGGGGCAGTAATTGAACACTTACCTTAGACGAACACAGTCATGCAATATGGCTGGCCCAAAAGTGGGAAGAATTGTGTTGTTGACTTGGTACTGTGTTATAATCGAGTGTCATAGGCAATAACTGATTTTTGTCCAGTCCATAATTCAGAGATGTGTTAGCAGTCTGTACTGTCAAAGAGGGGAGTCTGTAAAGACATGCACAATGGCATGCAAATAAGACTCTCTTTAAGATTAGTCTTGGCAAGAAATGCTAGCTAGAGCTCTTTGTGCTTCCTCCAATTAGCCTTTTCATAAGCTAAATTGTTGTAATGTAGGCCAACTACAAATCCAAACTGGTTTGGGTTTACTCTTTTATTTTTATTTTTTTTTTTGCTGGTTACTTTTTTAAGTCATTTTGTGTGTGTGCTTAGTTATAAGTAACCAGGTTAATTCCAATGGATTGAATGACTTACCTTGCATGTTTCAAGATAAGCTCAGCTTTTCCCAAATTAATTAAAGTATGGTAAATCCCTAGAACTCATAAATAAGATTGTGATTAAAGAACTCCCCTGGTTCTTAGGTGCCTGGCTGTCATAGCAGAATTCAGTCTTGAATTCAGTACCTGAGCTTTCTCTTTAATGGGAACAAAAGAATGAGAATGGTAACAGCCTGGATATGGCTGAATGTATACTGGATGGGAGTTGCCTAAACCAGTCAGTAGTGAATGCAGTAACTCAAAAATCCAGCCTCTTTCCAGGATCTGTCGTTCTTCCTCAGTACCTTTTTGTGCTTGAATTCATAGCCCTGAACAACCTCTGTGGATCCGGGCAGCCGTGAGGCTTCAAAAATCTGAGCAGAATGTTGGTCCTGTCTCTTAAAAGGTTTGCAGGAGTAGAAAAGTAGGTTTAGTTTCTTGCCTTAAGAAATTCTAATGCAAAATTCTAATGCAGAAATGTTAACTTTCTCAGCAGTCCCTCAGCTGTGAGGTTATGAAGTGTTTTTGGACAGAGAACATGCCTGTTCTGTTGTGTTGGAACTGTCCCACTCAGTGAGGCATAATCAAAATCATTGGGGTTGGGCACCAAAACAGGAATTAGAGGAATGCTCTGTGCTGGGGCTGAGGTAATCATGGGAAGGGTAAGAGGATTCCTGTTTCTGTCCTCTGTGGTCATTCCTCCTGCAGTCGTGGGTGGATAGCAGAAGGGTTATTTATCTATACTCCAGGCTAACTCAGCAATGGGTTTCTTTCCAGGTTACCTGATGAACGACTGTTTTGCGAGGAGTGAGGGGGAAATTAATGCCTGTGATACACTGTGATCAAATACTATATTACAGTATACATGCTCAGAAGTAGAATAAATACTGCACAGATTTTGTTATTCATGTAGGGGTTGTTATTTTGGAGTACTTGTGATTGGCATTCTTTTTTTGCAACAGTGTGGATTTTGCAGAAATGAAGAAACTTGAGCAGTGCTGGAGTTTTATCACTGGGCTGTTCTGTGCTGTGCAGCATATGCAAGCAATGAGTCATTGGATCATACCTGCAGGTTTCCCAGTGCTATGGGTAAAGTAGCAAGTCCCTACCCCTGGAAAGTGTAATTTAACACCTATCCTGCATGGAGGGGAGGTACAAGTTCTTACAGACTTTCTTTAGTCTTAGACATATACCAAGAACCTGGAGATTGCTTAACCATTAAGAAAGTGAACTGAAAGGATATTGTGCAATCACAAAACCAAATATAGAAACTCTAGCTTTCACATATTGCCATTTAATCTTTTCCCTGCCGCCAGACGTTACTGCTTATTGGAGGTGACAGTGCCAAGTTCTGCCAGCCAAGTTGGCCACGTAACAGTGGCATGGAAGGGTCACTTGCTGTAGCTTTGACATGCGATTATACACATACTCCAGATATGCCACAGATGACATGCACCTAGCTTAGACCTTCCCTCGTTGTGAGCTTCCCATGATGAGGGCTGCTGGCACCATAGCTGTTAACACCATTTCAGCCTAGGGGCAACTGAGGAGAGAACTTGCGTCCCAATAAGCTACTCTGACGCTGCCAGCCAGCTCCTGGGGGTCCTCTTCCTTAGAACTCCTCCCATGAGAGAGGAAAAGATATGGAAGCTTCCCCCTCTTTGTGAGAAAGAAAAATATATGGAAGCTTCATGTGGCATACTGGTTGATGTTGCAACCACAAAACCAGCTTTTCTGTCTTTTTAGTGTCTCTTTGCTGGATGCTGGTCAGGAGATGCTCTGGGATGGGGTGAAATTCTCTGGCAGGCCAGACAGCCTATGGGATGCCACTTCTTAGGTTGTCTTCAGGCTACCTTCTTGCCGATTAATCTAGTGACTTGAAACAGTAATTTTAAATTAGCTATTGTAAAGTATATTGCCACATAGAAAGTTCCCCTGATGCAGTTTTGGTGGAACCTTGCATGTATCTGAGGGTAGGGGAGTGTCTTCCCTTGCCCTGTCTAAAAAATTCCCTCGTTGTCAAGAATACGTGTCAGAATTTTCCATCTGGGGTATATACTGTTTTGTTTGGTTTTTTTCCTGACAGCTCTGGGTTTACTTACACCCATGTGTTGACATCCTCTCTGATTGTGTTGGTAGTGGATGCATATAACTTCAGTTTTATTTCAGAACTCTATAAACTTTTTGTTGGTATTTTTCAGTTCGGTATTTGTCCTTTTTCAGTTTTGTTTTACTTGGATATGTATCTTCTAATTCATAAAGTAATGCAGTATACCTCAGTAGGCTGTAATGTGTGAAGGGGGAAATGCCATCCTAGCAGTACTAGCCAGCCTTTTTTTAATCTTCCCTGCCTTTAAGTGTTATAATTCTAAAGATAAAAGCCCCTGTCAGAGCCGTTAAGAAAACCTGTTAAATATCTATTAAGCAATTGCTTTAAATAATTTCTTTCCCTTCTACAACTGTACTACATAAGCAGAAGTTTCACTTGGTTTCATACCACCATAAATAGCGTTCAGCGGTAGTTCTGTTTTAGTCTAGTGAACTAATGGGCATCATCTTCTGGGAGCATTCAGCATGTCACCACTGATGTGTGAGGTTCTTCTGTAACAGATACACTCCTTTTGTTTAAAGCCCTGGTGCCTTCATAATGCTGAGCACCAGTTGCTGCTGTGATAGCAAGGCATTTTATGGATTTACTGATTCGTGGGAGACACTGTCTCCTTTCCCACCATAATTAAAGTCTGCTGGTTTATACAGTGATACATGGTGACACAATGTACATGAATACATTAATGCACTTCATTTCTCTTGCCCTTGTTTTCCTTCAAGGCCAAAGAATGCAACATGAGCAGGTTATTAGTTTTTCTGCCAAACAGGAAGACACCTCCTGTCCAAACTATTTTGCAGAAATACTGGATGACTGCTTTAAATGCCAAATTATTGAATGAGATAAAGGGTTGTCCTGCCTTGTCTTCTGGCCGGGTTTTTCATCTGAGCATACATTGCATCCAATTTTACAGACCTTAAAGTAAAGTAAATCAGGAAAGGCTTCCTTATAAATCCCACAAAGGGATTAGAGGTGGCTGCAGAATTCAGCACTCTAAGGACCAAGGTGTCTACATGCATCCCAATTAGGAAAACCATGAATGTTCAGAGGATTTTGCCAATGGGACTTTGAGTGCTGGAATAGAAAAAGAATAGCAGTAGCATATGGATGTTGGACTTTGCACTTAAATGCAGTGAAGTGCCGAAGCATCCTCAGGTAATGACGGCTCACAATTGCTTTAAAGTTTTGTACCTTTTCCCTCTTTCTCCATCTTAGGGGATACTACTTGCTTTCTTACATGCCTTGTTTATTTGATGTGACTCCACCATAAGCTCTTCACTGTGATAATTGTCTTTTACTATAAATCTGTGCTAAGCACTTGATGAATTTGGCTAGCAACACTTAGCAGTCTTACAATTTAAAAATGTTTCTTCTTTTTCCTTCCGTAAGAGACTTCTCTTAAAATACGGGATAGACATGGTAATGACGGTTTAATTACATTGCAGTTCAAATCCTCTATATTTTGTGTCAATTGGCCTTCATTATAGCATCAGAAGCACCCTCTTTTTTTTTTTTCCTACTTATTGTGAAAACTATCTGTGCGTGTGCTCTTATACTACAGTTGGTACCCTGGGACTCCAGGGAGTGGGAATTGTATTTTTTGTTCTGTGACAGTCAGAGCTTCAGCAGTAATTAAAACGAATACTTTCATTCTGGATAAGCCACTTATGGAAATGTGATCTCATCTGGGCATTTGGAAGATAATGCAAGCCAATTAAAACATCGGGGAGGTTGTATGACTTTGAAACTATCTCTACAGTCATATAAGTTCCTTCTCTTTTTTTTTTTTTTAAAGTATGTTTTAGAGTTCATATCAGTTAAGATCTCATCATAGTAACATACAGTAAAAGCTGACTTTCAATTTTGTTTTGTACTGAAGATGTTACTAGGAATTGCTTTGTAGTTTTGTTTCTGCTTGCACTACCAGTGGTTGCAAAACCAAACTGTCATTGCTCAAGAAAACCTATCTTTCTTCAATTTTTTTAAATACAGACTGCCTGAGTTAGTGTTGTGAGTACTTAAGCAGCCTGTGGGGTATACTGCCTGAGACTCAGTGTTTTTAGTGGATCTGAATGATTAAGTTTGGGTTTGTTTGGTTTTTTCCTCCCATTTTTCATTTAGTAATCTAAAAGAAAAGCTTGCTGTCTTCCTGTTTGTTCCACATAAATGGGAAGACATGCGAGTTGAGTGTCTGGAGCATCGCCAAGACTGTAAATGAACCCTGCAGCGGCACTGATGGAAATCATAGCTGAGAGCAGTCTTGTGCATTGGTCAGAGACCATCTTTTCAGATCTCACGAATGATTTATGAGGGAAGATGGTAGCAAGTGGAGTAAGCCAAGAATATGCTGGCTGATAACTTGTTATGCGTCTGTCATTTGATCACATCAGATCATATGCCCTTTCACTGGCTAGTAGGTTCCCAGATCTCATTGTATACAAAGAGTAGCAGTCAAGACATAGCTTTCTGCTGGGATTCCGTATTACTTCATAGCAAAGTTTTGATCGTTACTTCCTTACTGCACTTGATATCTGACTTTTCTATCATTCACCTGTTACGAGCAGGTTATTGGCACTTGTGACAGAAAGAATTAGGCATATATGTGCTAACTCTTCGCAGTTCAGCTCTAAAAAAAAGGAAGGAGGGGGAGAAGAGATTTTGAAGAGCAGGGGCTTAAAAGAATGCCTGAACTGGTGTGTACTTCCATGTATTGTAGTATATGGCTTCCAGGTTTTGATCTGTGGAAAGCATTAGGTATTAACAAACTGTACAAAGCCAAGATGGTACAAGAGAGCAGAAAATCAGATGAAGCAAATGAGGTTTTTACAAGTAGGGAAAATCACACGCAAGCTGCTGAGTAAGATTAGTCATGGGCCTGGCTGTTCCTCTTGGCTCTTAGCATGATAAGAAGAGATTTGTCAGTGGGAAGTGACAGTTGTCTGTCTCTGGGTTTATGAACTGTGTGCTACACCTGTGTTTTTACACAGCAGTGTATGGAGAGTACAAGTCACAGTTTTTCCTTAAATACTGAATACGGTGGGGTTTAGCCAGCTGCTAAGCTCTCACAACTATTAGAAATACCAATAAAATTTCAGGGTGGTTAATAGCTGACAAGGTGGGGCCCAACAGCTGGATGTGAGGCTGACTAGTAGTTTAGAATTCATTTCATGCCAAACAAAATTGTTCAGTTTTAAATTCTGCAGGTGTAGGCTGAGCAGCAGATGGAAATAACAACCCATATAACTTACGTACTTATTAACCAAAAGAGATTACTGAGAGGTTTTATAATTGACTGTTTACTTTTCAGCTATTCTGTAGGATTTGTTCTGTGGACAGTGAGTTCCTCCTCACTGGCACTTTTCCATGTGCCAGCAACCGCAGCAGATTGCAGAGAAGTTTGCAGAGTTCGCATCAAGAAATACAAAGTGCAGAATTCTTAGTAATTTGTAATTGGGAACAGATTTCCTTTTCTGTCAAGTTTAGGTGTTAGTGCTCTATAGTTTGTATCTCTCTTTGTAATACTGAGGTAGGCTGTGTAACACTTTCATGATGAGAATATCTGTGTTCCCCATTTCACAGAAAAAAGAAACTGTGAAGAAGAAAATTGGTTCATAAACTTTGCTTTGATCTAAAGCTGAATTCTAAATATCTGAAAAAGAGATTATAGTCCATATATATATATGTGTGTGTATATATATATATATATATATGTTGTACTTCAGAAGAATAGCACACCCTTTTCTGTTCTCTCTAGTACTTATCCAAACTATTCAGCTTCCATTTATGAAGGACTGAGTGAGAGTCAGGGCAAAACAACATACAAAGACAAATTTAAAATTGCCATTACATGATGGTTTTCTTGGGATACTTCTTATAGTAGAAACATTTTCTGTAAGAATAGGATCAAGCTGCTAACTGGTATTTTATTTAGAAAGAAGGAGTAAGGTGTGGCAACCTGTATTGAAATACAGTTTTTCTGCTGAGAAAAATGTTTGTAAAGATGCAGTGCATTTCAGTGCACAGAAACTTTTCAGTCTGATTGTCAAAATGCAAAGGTGGTTATTTACGTCCTTCTCCAGAAAAATGTGACACACATCCGTGGACAGGCTCTTCTGTCTGTACCTGTAAGAGCAAGTAACTAATGGTCAAAGCCTGTCTTGTACGGAGAGTTCAAATTCCCCTACAGTTATTAAATGCCTGCTTTCCAGTAATGGATTTTTCCCCCTCCCTGGTGCAAAAAAAACTGCAGAGAGGAGTATTCTCCCAAGCAGAAATTCAATAGTAATGATGGGTGTTCAGTGGCTGCAGCATGGTAAGTGCTGCTGTGTTAGAGTGGTCTGCTTCTCTTAACCCACAGATCAGCATTTTGTTTGTTCTTTATGAAGCCTCTGAGATGGTTCTAGAGATCATCACTACTTAGAGAGATGATACAGCTTGCACCTGAGAGGTGACCTAGTTTGCTGCTTCAAGTTGCTACATTACAATTTTCTCCTATTCCACTGTAATGTGGAAACTGTGCAACACAATAACAGGTCAGAAAAATGATGCTTTTACAGGTACCTAAGGGCAATAATTTCCCCAAACATACATCCCTTTGCCTCCTTTTTTTGTTTATTTATTTGCAAGCTCTGATCAGACACACTGTGGCAAGTTGTTTGTTTTGCTTTCTTAGGAGATTACCGCAGGGTGTTGTGCATTAGTAGCTGTCATAGAACCTACCCATAAAATAAAAAGCTAGTACCATGGAGAAGCATGTAATACATAAAAAAAATGGTTAACAGTCAGTAATGCCAACTTACCTGTACCCCAAATTTCTTCGTGAAGCAGAGAACAGTAGTTCTTGGGTGCTGAGGAAGTCGTAGGGACCAATACATTAGTGTTAGTTTGATTGATATTTTCATGGTACATTTATCCCAGAAAACTCAGGCTATTTCAGACCAAGCAAAGCATAAATTCTGGCACTGGAGGGATTTTATGCTTTGAAGGAGAGAGGACAGTAAGTAGCTCAGACTCTCTCAGTCTTCCATGGGTCTGGAAGGGTTGGAACGGGGGACAGGGAGAGAAGGTGGGAGAACGTCTCCAGACACTAAAGGCACTATACCACAGCACCTCTCACCACGTTTCCCCACTCACCCAGCACACTGCCCCCTGGTAAATCACATCACATCACATTCCCACTTCCCTTCTCTTCAAAGTAAGGTGTTGGATAGGGCTTTTACTTATTCCTCCTTCTGAGTTCAAGACAGGACAAGCCTTCCTTCATGAACTGGGTCTTGTGAATTGTTTTTTTAGTGGCTCGTTATCAAGTGACTATAATACACTTACTGGAAATGTCCTGGGCTGGGAAATCCTCATGTCAAACAGTTAGTAATGGCCTGTTTCACATAATATATATGTATCTGTGTCACCTAAGTAATAACTTGTATTGTATGCATTTTTTTCTTCCTGCTTTGTTATACTGATAGAAATGAATGGAAGGACTGATCATAAATCATGCAAAGTTTATGGATAAAATGTGTATGGATTCTGGCTATCGAGTCCAAGGCTAGAGCTGATCGCTGGATTGTCTTTCCTTTTGTGGTCAGACATAGGAGGCAGTGGTAAATAATCCATTGAACTGTACCTCTCAGGCCAACAGTTGCAACTTCTCAGGAGACAGCAACTTGATTGTGCTATCTACTTTATCCCAGTAACACATGGTGCTAAGGAGCTTCTGATGTCTGGTCTAAAAATGGAAGGAGCTGTGGCTAAAAGCACATGGGTGGGGAAAGGAGGCAGTAACAGATGAATCTTTTTTTTTTTTTTTTTTTTTTTTTTTCCCTTCTTCCTTCTCTTTTGATTCAAGGTCTTGCTCTGTATAACATATACCTCCACGTTTGAGCTGAATGGGAGTTCAGTGTTGAAGATTGCTGAGGTAAGTTCCTCTGTCATACCATTGCTTGTGTCACTTAATGTTCCCCTGCTACCTAGAGTGTGTCTTCCATACTGACCCTGAAACTGAACTAGTTCAAATCACAATTACCATCTTAAGGACTGGTATTACCTCACATCTAGAGTGAAGAAATAGGTGCAAGTTGGGCAGGGCTGATGGGCTTGCATGGGAAGGCACTTTTGGAAACTGGCTGATAATTGTATAGTACAGTGTTGCACGTTTACTGCTCCTCATATTTATTTTGCTTTGCCTTTTGCAATAGAAAAATTTCCTTAAGTTCTTTATGACACAGCACTGTGATGATTCCTTACCTGGTGCAAGTCTAAAACTAATGAAGTTTCCTCAAGAGAGGTGTGTAGGCCACATGTGCCATGTTAACACAAGTGCCATGATGTGCTGTGTTAGCCTTGTGTGTCTCTTTCCTCATACATCCAACTAAAATATTTACTACATCTCTAGGTATGTGGTGTTGTCCTGGTGCTACTAGTCACTCTTCTCCCTTTATTCTATTAGAATTTAGTCTGAATTAAATTGCAAAGGAGCTTTGGCTATAGAAAAACATTAAGTGAACCTTTGTAGGTGAGTGATATTTTTAGTACAGGATGTAGCAAGCCATGAGGCTGTTTGCTCAGGTTGGAGAAGATGCATAGGAACACTTAATCCTCCTCTGCAGCACACGCTGTTGTGTGCACGATATATTATAAAATTATATTGCTAATGTTTTCTGGGCAGAGCTCATGTCCACGGAGCAATGTAAAGGTTGTATACCCATGCTATACTCCAAGTGTATGTTGACGTTTAGAGATGTGTTTCTTCTCAGGTTTTGGAATTTTGTAAAAAAGACAAATCCCATATGAAAATAAGCTAACTTTACCTGGAAGTTACAGTATTTTCTAAGTTTAGGAATAAAATTGACCTTGCATTGTCCCATTAGAAGCTGAGAATGGGGCTGTAGGGGTAACAGGGAACCAAAGAAAACAGCTGCTAGTTTGTAACAGATGGGCTTTAAAAGGCAGGGATACAACATAAACAGTTTGTGTATATAACATATATAGGATAAAAAAAAAAAAAGTAGTATACATTCCAGATATCCTGCACAGCTTAGACTCTGATTTCTCTTGTGCAATGTGAGACTTCCAAATCCATACATTATGGCTATTTTTTGAAGGTCTTTGTATTAGTATTTAGAGTAAGCCACAACTTTTTCATTTTACTAAACCCTCTTAGGTCAGTGTCCCAAACTGAAGAAAATGCAGATAGTTTCCCCTGCTACAGTTTTTCTGAGCAGACTTTCTAAAAGCTGGTGAATTCAGCTTAGTGCATCTCTTTGCTGTAGTTAGAGAGCTCTAACTTAGACAAAATACTTGCTGGGAAAAGCACTTAATGGCTCTAAACCCTTCAGATTTTAGTCTTTAAGAGCACTGCCTCAGACTGGGGGAAAATAGTCCATCAGTCATGGTCTGTGTGCTATAAGCTATATTACAAGTCATATTTTCTGTTCTCTGTGTAAATTTGGATAACAATAGGCCTGTTATTAATTTAAAGCATCCTGGAAAATGACAGTTTTCTTTCATAGAGTGGAGTTAAACCCTGCTGTTCTTGGTAGGTGTACTTCACTTTCATTCCCAAATGGCTAGCTTGGCTCTTAAAAACCTTTGCTAGTATAGTGGTACAAGTTAGCACAATGATAGTTTGTCTTTTTTCTTTTAAAATGAACAGGAGCCCTGACACAGGCTGATGAGGTGTGCCAAAAAGCAAACAAAACTCTCATTTCCTTCAGGGAATTGGAGCAAGCTATAATACAGAGCACACGTGGTTCTGTTTGGAGGTACAGCTGTTTTCCCCATGCACGTCAAGAAAATATTGTCTTAGTGAATGCCTAGGTCTTTCTAATTAGCACGTCCTGTTAGACACATTACGTGCTTTCTCAGGTTCCTCCTGGCCAGGTTTTAGGTAGGGCAAAGGTTATAACAGGTGGACTCAATCTGCCTTTGTATCTGAATTCCGTAATGTCTGAATTCTGTAATGTATAAGCAGTAGAAAGCAGAAAATTATTTCTGAGGTCGGCATTTGCTTAGTCTCAGCATTTATTGTTCTGACTTGCTTAAGGGAAAGATGGCAGAGAGGAGCTTTCTGCTCCAGTGCCCCTGCTGTTTGGCATTTCTTTCTAAGTCAGTCCCTTAGTTTTCCTAGCCTGCCCTCTGTAGCAAAGTGGAGCCACTGCAGAACTGGAAAGGTGCTGCCTGCATTACTGGTAGAACTCTCTGAGGACTCTCTCAAACAAGGCTACAGTCTGGCCGTTTTGCACTGTCTGATCATCCTCAATTCATTTAATGGCACCCCAAATCTTTCTGAATATTATCAGCTTCAAATTATAGAACCATCTAACATGAGGAGTACTATATTTTGTGGCTTAAGTGTTGAAAACGGACTAAATCTTGTTGTGTGCACCTTCCCATGCTTGCCTAGACCCCTGCAAGAAAGTATAGTTCATGCTCTGACTGTTGCTTGTTTTTATGTGTATATTTGTTATTCCCATCTACCTTTTGGAGGTTTGTTTTGTTTGACTGTTTTCATTGCCTAACCCTTCTGTGTTTTGCTCGTAGTTGTGTTTTGCATGCCATAGAGCTGGAAGTCCCCGAATGCATGAAATGATCAAAAAGTCCATTGCACACCTCCTTGGGGCCTTGAGCTCTCACATTTTTACTGGTGCTTCTTCATCAATGGCTTTTCAAAAGGTACCTTGCCCAGCCATTTTAGAACCCAGGCTTTCTGTAAGATTGGAGCTCAAGTGTATAGTACTGTTGCAATTTAGCTAGCATGGGGAGGGGAGAGAAAAAGGAGAGATCAACCATGCTCTTTCCAGAAAGTCAGCCTACCTCTAAGAATGGTATTTCATCAATTAATTCAGGTACTTTTGAAAAAGACTTACAGCTCAAGAGAATGATCTCAGCAGCACTGGAATGGTTTGGCCTCTGCAAAGGGCTGTATGTGGTTAACAGGCTTTAGGGGTTTTTTTTTGTCCACTGGCATTCAGGTGAAAGCTGAAGTTCAGGTGATGGGCAGAGTTGGTCCAGGCCTTCTTTTAACTTACAAGACCATCTTCATCACTGACTGATTGATCTCAAGCTAAATAAAATCTCTTATTTTGGGGGGTTATTATTTGAGGGGATCTTGGAATCTTGAAAAAGGGCAACAAGAATGAGGTATGCTGTTGATTTGTCCCTTATATCCTGCAAATGCTTTGACTGTAACCTGTTCTAGTGTATTGTCAAAGCAGATAATCAGTCTTGATTTCTGTCATTTGCATAGTGTTTCTAGCATGAGATAAGAGATATACATATACTTGAAAAACTCTGGAACGCTATCTCTCAGTGTAGTTGGGAAATAAGGGAAAATAAGGCAAGAGCCATAATTAACTAGCTTCCATGTGTGACTTGTTAAATCACTCACTTAAGATATAATTTATATCCATGAAACACAGTCATGCTTTCTTGCACTCGTGGCTTTATTGAAATGCTGGGATACGAGGTCACCCAAAGTGAGGAGGTCAAAAAGGTCTTAGGAACATACCTATGTTGTTTTCCACTCTAACAAATGCAGCAATGTGCCAGCAACATGTTCATCTTAAACTTTATAGCCTCAAGCCCACAGCCTTCCTTTCTTAGTCAATGGAATAGCTTGGTTTCATTTCAGTAGGAGTTAGAAATCATCAAGAGTCTTGTCCATGTGTCCGTGTCAATACCGATTAGCCTATACAATCAGATCACTTATATTTTTCCCTCTTAAAAACTCATCCTCGTTAAGTAACTTTAAAAATGGCTTTACATTATATAATATCCTTCTCATTCAGAAACATATACCAGTTGCATTTATGTATACTGTTCATGCATATCACTTATACAGTGTTTTTTAATTACTTTTTTGTTTCACAGCTAATTTAATCTATATTGATGGTTCTTCTCACTAGCTCTATGTCCAAATGATGGCAGAGTAAAACCACAAAGACTGAAAAGTGTGTGAACAGTCCTTTACCTTTTTTTACGGTCATTGTTAATGATAAAACTCTGTGTAGGCCAAAGGACCAAAACTGCTTCTTCGGGTCACAGTCTGAGAAGACTGTATTGCGTCTGAGAAGATGGTATGGCATAGTTCTGTCGCAAACCGACTCAGCTCCCGGGAAGACCGTTGGCCACTTAGTAGTTACTGCGCAGTAGTTGCAGTGGTTTCTGCAGTTGTAGCAGCTCTTCCAGAAACCAACACTTCCCTCAGAAAACCTGATCAAGGATAGAAACTGCGTTTTGCAGTGTGCTGTCCCCAGGATCCTAGCCGAGTTATTTTTTGGTGACTATTTGTATAACATCATCTGGGGGCAAAAGTCAAGCACAACCCTGGTCACAGCACAGTGTCAAAAAACTGCGAGCAGCTGGGCATGGGGCTGGGAACTGGATGACCCATCAGTGTTCTTTCATTGCTACCATGGCTCCCATGGGAACTCTGAGATGAGGAGCCCTCAGGTTGATTGCCAGTTATTAAATGGCAATCACTTGTGTTATTTATGGTAAAACCCTTTTTTCTGTATTAGATGTGCTGCAGTATGTAATAATTATAGAAAAAGTGGCAAATACCTATATAACAGAAGCAACAACCTTAAAGAATCGGAGGGTATTTACATTGCAGATACAGACTTGCAGAGTAATAGTTACAACTAAGTATCTAGAAATGAACAATCGAAGCAGCATTTAGGGAATTATCTGCAGAGCAAGGCAAGTGCCAAAATCACTTTGGTTCGACAGAAGGGGAAGACTTTGCCAATTTTGCCTTACCATTCCTGCAGCTGTCAGACCAACTGATGAATTGCATGCTGCTTCTAGATGCTACTTACTCAGTTTTCCATGTTGCTGAAAACTTTTTGTGCTAATAAAGCAATGTGAAATAGTAAGGAAGGCTGACTATCTGCATGTGAGAGACCTTGGTATCCTCCTAAAATGTGCTACTGGTAAGTTAGAGTTCATATCTATGTACTGCTATCTTGTTTCCTCATCAGGTTTGCATTGAGACATATGTATCTAGCTGTCACCAGCGGAGCATTAACACCGCTGTGCGGGCAACCCTCAGCCAAATGTTGAGTGACTTGACTTTACAGTTACGACAAAAGCAAGAAAATATGGTGAGCCTTCTGGCATCAACAAATGGTTCCGTGTCCATGGCTGCAGTGTATTGTACTGGCTTGTTGTGCCTTATGGCTTTTATTTGACACCTCCACAATTAATCCCATTTAAAAGCTTTTTTGGGCTCTGACTCTGTGCCTGCCTCAGAGCAGTCTATCAGAAATGCAGCTCTCGCATTGTCAGCTCTGCTTGGCTGATTTTTAATTTTCTTTCTCCTTCCATTAAACAAAAGAGGCTTTGTTCTGATGTCAGGCTGCCCTGGCCTTTTCCTTTTCCATTCTTTATTTTGTTTGCTTGTTTTCCTAAGGTTCATTGAAATCCTTTTGCCAAGAGTTTTTGCATGACAAATATTTACATAAACAAACAAATTCCAAACTAAGGAAAGGGTAATTGAAGTTTTTCTTCTACTTTTTGGTAGAAGATAATTTAAGCTTATGAAATTCTTTGCTTGGTTGTTAACAAAAAAATAAATTCTATTTATTGCATTATTAAAATCCATGAGACCTGTTCGGATGAAATCCCAGCACATTGTCAGCAAAACTGTATGTGTTCTGGGCACATGTAATATTACATTGGCTTCTTAACGTTCGTTCGTGCTGCTTTGTATGTTATCATATTATCAAAAAAGTACTATTTGTAAAAGTCAGTTTCTATTTATTAGGAAATTTTAAGGACTGTAGTTGTACAGACTATTTTCCTTACATCTGTTTTGGGTTAAGGTGATCAATCTATCTTTGAATTTTTAGACTAGATTACTTTTATCCTAATGAGCAACTGCAGAACAGAATTAATTAGTTTACTTACTTATTTTCTATGTGTGCTAAGCAGGTTCATTTTACTAGCTGTGACACATTTACCAAAAAAAAAAAAAAACCCACAACCTAAACCAAAATAAACCAAAACCAGTAGGTTTGACATTTCAATTTCGGTCTGAAAATTGAATTTTGTTAGTTCTGTTCTTAGCTGAGGAGTCGGTGTAAGTATATGCGAGCTGTATTTAGTTCCTGGCAGTTTGTTGTTGGTACTTGAGAGGAGAATTTGGCTTGACCCCTTTGTGCACTGGTAGGAAGAATCCTGTACCGCAGCTGAACCAACTGATGTAAGAGGTCATTTCCATTTCCTGACTGCCATTAATTGTGTTGGCACTGTAACATTAATGACGACAATGCGATAAACTCTCTAATACTCAACTGATTTTGGTTTCTAAGTACTTTGTGAAATCTAGACTATGCTTTCCTCTCGTTATTTTTTGATGCAACCTACATGCCTAGTTATTACTGAGCTTTTTTAGGTGTAGGAAATCCCTTAAGGACTCACAAATCCTAGTTCAGCTCAATGAGATGTGAGTTCCTTAAATCTAAATGACTGTTAAAACAGATCTTAAGGAATCTTTGAAAATGTTATGCAAAAGCTTCACTTAAAAAACCCTAACAAACAAAAAACCCAAAACAGATAGAGGACATGGACTTGTTAAGAAAGCTCTGCTCTTAAAGTATTGCTTTTACAGAGTTTTTCTACCACTTCCACTGATTACATCACCTTTGACTTTCCTCAACAGACAGTTGAAAACCATGACGCCTTGCAGAAATTCAAGACTCAAGGTATTTATACTGCTTTTCTTAGTGACTCCTTCCAATACAGCTTTTTTTATTCCTCAATTTCCTTTCATCAGCACAGTACAGTTTGATGTCACAGGAATTGCATCTTCAGGATTTCTTACCTTCTCCATAGCTTGATGTTACGTGTGGTAAAAACTGAGACAGCCCTGTTAGCTCCTGGTATTTTCAGTTGTGTCTTCATTTGGACCATGGTAAGAGCATTGCACTCAACATAGTAATAAATTATTGTTTCAAGGTGCTTACTTCTGTAATTAAGGGGTTTCAATGCTCTGGAGAAAGTTTTAGCAAGTGGTTCTACTTTCTAAATTGAAACAGATTCAGAGTAGGACATGGAATCTGGATATTATTCTGTTCAGGCCAGAGATACGGTTTGTATAATGGCAGCTTTTGAAAGTGCATGACTAGCAAAGGTGTGTTCATGGTTGTCAAATGATTATTATACAAGAGAATTCTTTCTACTCCTATTCTGGGTTAACTTCCATCGCTTTCCCTGATAGGTAAAAATAATTCCTGCTTTTGATCTTCTCGCTGGTTTTCTGCAGAACTTGTGTGGATGGAGGCTAAAATCTTTGAAGCGCACAAGTGTACCCTTTTAAGATCAGGACCTGATCAGACATCAGAAGCTGTGTAGCGGAGACAAAATATAGGGAGAGATACAGAAATTTTAGCTGCCATGTAGAAGTACTGGAGCCAGCCCTTTTTTTTTTTTTTTTTTTTTTGGTTATTTATTTATATACTTATTTTATTATCTGAATTGGATTTCAGCTAATCTTCTGCAAATGCATGTAAGTAATCAATGCTCTCTCCAGATTTAATTTTACTGCTTTTTCATTGTGTGGAGATCACTTTCCAATCTAGGGGTTTTCCTACTGCATCATCTCTATGAATTTTGGCAGCCCTGCTCGTTGTTTAGAAGCTCTGACCAACTCTGACAGTGTATGCAAAATGAGTTGAGGTTGTAATCCAGCTGCACATATGTAATGCCTCTGATCTTTGTCCTTTTTGGAGGTACTTCAGCTGAGTCTCTTTGTGATGATGTTGTATCTGTCCTCACTGTGCTCTGCGAGAAGCTCCAGGCTGTCATAAAGTGAGTTATTTCAGTTTATGATTTGAATATATTACCTGGAGATTGAGAGTGACACTGATACATGTGATGTACTGTTGTAGTTCTGGGATTATGGAGCAAAACTGTGCTTAAATGAAGTGTCTATTAGAGGAAGTATTGTTCATGATGCATTAATTTAATCATCACTCGAGATGAGAAACTAATTTGCCTTCTCTGTGCACTGTTCATCTTTAAAGAGCTTCCAGTAACTCTTAGCTGTAAGTAACTCTCGTACAGCAGCAAAATACTTGTCAAAGGAGAATTTTTCTTTTCTTGCTTGGAATCAAACCATTGTAGAGAGAACAACAGTTACAAGAGACATGGAAAAACCTAACAGAAACATTTAATATGCAGAATGAATTAATATGTCCGTCTTAGAAAGGTAGCATTTATCCAATTGAAATAATTTGCATTACCAAAGCTTTACCTAAATTTAGGAATTTCATATACTCTACCTACTTGGAAATGCACAAGCCTGACTTTTAAAATGCAGTTATTATGGGCAGTAATAGGGTGTTGCACTTCATTAAAACACCAGAATCTCTTGTTGGCCAGTACTGTAATAGTAAATATTTACTCATGAGTTAAAAATTACTTCCTGTGGCATTCTAGCGTGGCTCAACTAATGGTCTATTAAGAAATGAGCCAAAAAAAGCCTTAAGTGTTAGGCGACAAACTGTCCAAAACCAATGCAAACATTTCTACAGCAATTATTTAAAAACTAGAAATATAGCAAGCTGGAAATACTTTGAAAGCTTGAAGGGAAAAACAAGTTCTTACTTGACGACATTGTTTCTGTATCAGTAAAATAAGATTTAACTTGCTGCTACTGCCAGTTGCGAATCACTGAAGTGGCAGTGAAAAAGCCAATCTGAAACTATTTTAAATGTAGCATAACGTTGTCTCTTTGGTTAGACCGTATGTCTCTGAAAGTAGCCTGTGATGAACTCAGGGAAATGGGAGAAATACAAAACAAGCATGCATCAGTACTTCCTTTTATATGCTCTACTATTTTCAGGAAGTCTAGGGCTTAGAACTACCAGAGCCGAAGACAGCACAGGCATCTTTGTGTGCAGTTCTTCTATAGGCTTTCCTCCCATGAGTGTCTCTAATTACAGCAAGATTAGAATGGGAAGAGAGCCTTCCTTAGCATTATTTAACCAGTGTCAGCATTTGGGAAAACAAAAGCATGTTGATTCTGCCCCTCTGCTCTGGTGAAACCTCACCTGGAGTACTGCGTCCAGCTCTGGAGCCCTCAGCACAAGAAGGACATGGAACTGTTGGAGCGGGTCCAGAGGAGGGCTACAAAAATGATCCGAGGGCTGGAGCACCTCTCCTGTGAGGACAGGCTGAGGGAGTTGGGCTTGTTCAGCCTGGAGAAGAGAAGGCTGCGGGGAGACCTGACTGCAGCCTTTCAGTACCTAAAAGGGACTTATAGGAAAGATGGGGACAATCTTTTTAGTAGGGCCAGCTGTGACAGGACAAGGGGTAATGGTTTTAAACTAAACCAGGGTAGGTTTAGGCTGAATATAAGGAAGAAATTCTTTACAATGAGGGTAGTAAAACACTGGAACAGGCTGCCCAGAGAGGTGGTGGAGGCCCCATCCCTGGAAACATTCAAGGCCAGGTTGGACGGGGCTCTGAGCAACCTGATCCAGTTGAAGATGTCCCTGCTCACTGCAGGGGAGTTGGACTAGATGACCTCTAGGGTTCCCTTCCAACCCAAAACATTCTATGATTCTATGTTTCTGAATCTTCTAAAGGAACATGTGGGGTTTTTTTTGTTGTGTGCATGGTTACAGGACAAGAAGAGGAGATCTTCAAAAGTGTGTATCTAACAATAGCAAGTGGCAAAACCAGCTGAAAGATTAAATCTCTGTATCAAATTTTGCCCAAATGTGAAGCTATGAACAGCTATCATCTGATAGGTATTGTCCACCAAATGATAATCACTTTGAATTACTGGTTATGAAATATCAAAACTAAACTACCTGACAGGATCTCTCAAAATAACTGAAAGTCTTCTAAAAAATTACCTATAATCCCAGCTCCCTATAAAACTGTACTGAATTAGAACCAATTGAGGCATGCTGTAGATAAATTACAAGAAGAAATTAAAAATTAAAAATACTTGCCGAACTATGATTTACTTCATGCTTGTAATTATGTACCTAGACTGTTAGCATCTCTAATTACGTGCAAAGCATAGTAGAGGATTCTGTTTGAGGAAAAGAAATTTAATTAGGATGGCTTGTTAAAGAACTAACTCCGTGAATGAAAAGCCTTTATTTCTTTCAAGGCCAATTTTGGTATCTCCTTCAAAACATTTTATTGGCAGCAACTTAACTTTCTAACCTGCAGGTCAGTGAAGTGAAGTTTTAGTATGCTATACTGCCTGTCTAATTTCTTAGTCTGAAGATTACTTCAATTCCTCCTTCTAAATGTCAAGCTTATTAGAATTTGGTTTTGAGGGAGGCACAGCTATGAATGGTGAGGAAGAGTTTAGGGAGGTGAGGTTTTTTTCTCAGGACTACAGTGACTTTGGTGACTCTGGAATTCGTGGCAGCAGTCATATGAACACAAGAGCTATGCTGAGGTGTGCAGGACTTCAGTGTTCATTTTTTACCTGCAGGAAAACAACTTGGTAGTAAGAGGTGTCAGAGCGATCAAGGGTGCAGGGATGCCCGTGCCCATGCAAGTCTCGGCTGCAAGATGTTGATGATCTGCATTAAGACACATTGTAAGAAAAGCTTTTGGGAAAGAAGGCAATTGTATCTGGAATGTGTTTATCTCTCCAAATAGGTGTGGACTGTTATGAGGAAAAAGCTATCACCTCTGAAATATATAACCAGCCAGCAGTTTTAAACCCTTCATAGCATAGAGTTAAGAATCTAGCTTCGAGCCTCGGGATTCACTATTTCCTGCATGGCATATGAAATGGGTACTGTTCTACTTTGATGAAAATTCACCTATGTGAACAAAAGGAATTCAGGCAGTGACAGAAGAGCAGATATTTATCTTTTGAGAATATTTTTGACCATTGTGGCTGTCTCCAAGAAAAGAGAAAAAAATAACCAGGAGAGAGCAGCCTAAATGCCTTTCAGATTGCCTGAAGAAATTATCCAGTAGCCCAAAGTCTTCTGGTTGTCTCCTTTTCTTCTGTTTTAGGGTTCCTTCCTTGTCAAGTTTTTAGATTGAATTTGAATAATTATTTCTGTTTTCTTCTTCCTCTTTTTTTCACATATTTTTTTTTTTTTAAATCCTTACTCTGGAATTCGATTAATTAATTCTATTTTCTTTCTGTTACTTACAAAAAGTAGCAGATAGCTGCATGTGATCAGCACAAAATAAATGGGATGATAAAAGTGATCGCACCATTGTAAATCCATAGGAAGAAGCAAAGGAAATCACTGCTGTAAATTGCAGGATAATTTTCAAGTGAACCAATGTAGTTGTTTTAGAAAATTAAATAATCTTTGTTTTAAAGTGACATGAATGGCATCTTTTCTCTTTGCCAGTGACAATCGGCAACTTCAGCTTCTTTACTTGGAATGCATCCTCTCCATGTTAAACAGCTCCTCTCCCAGCATGCACCAGCACAAAGGATTCACTGATCTAATATGGTGAGTACATCTGAAGACTAATGTAAATATTCAGTTCGTAAGTATAAAAGGACCTCCCCCCCCAGCCACGCAAACAAACCTGTAATTAATCTCCAGATGTAAGCAGAGCTCGCCGTTAACCTCTCAGTTCATTCTGTGCCTCATATAAGATTGATTAGGACCTCATGCTCAGCTAGCACATGAAATCCCTGTAGTGAATTATCACTGTAATGAAGTCTAATGTATTTAGCCAGAACAGAAAATCTCTCATGCTTTGTGCAATAGTTCGGATTTGTGTGGCATTAAACATACAAATATTCTGCTTATCGTAGGAGGGTGCTGTAGAGATTCTTCCTGCTCTGTCTGATGCGGTAATACTCTGATACAGGAAGATAAGCAGAATTAATGTCAAATGGTATGCTGGTGACCAGAAATGCTTATGACCTGCATTGTATAGGGGCTGAGGCTAAATGGTCTTCATGGTGCTTCCACTTTATCAAGAAATTCTCTTTTTAATACACTCCATCAGAAAGGCTTGATGTCTTTAGTGTTCATATCTACCTCTAAATTGTTCGATACCATCACCTCAGACCACCTGAAATAATCTTTTTCCCTCTTTTTTTTTTTTTTTGCGATAGTGCTTTTTTTTTATAGCATATGCATAATTGACTCATATGCAATTCCTTGCAGCCCATGCCCATCCTGTGACCTTGGCAGGTGATTGGGTTAAGAAAAGATATATGTGACTGTTAATGGCAAATATGTTTCTTGTGCTTTTACCCTGTAATTTTTGAAATGGAAGTATTTGACTTGGGCACAATTCTAAGGATGCAACGTGTAGAGGCACCCATAACTTCCCTTGCTGCCCCAGGAAAATCAGTGGCTGCTGGACTGAGAGGTCTTCAGGATGATAACACTTTGCAGTGTTGCACAGGGACCCTGTGCTGAGACCTCTGGAAGCTCTAGCGTAAGAGCAAATTTCTCTCTTTCATGACAAACCCATTTAAGAAGTTTCTGCCCTTGAATTTCGCCCAACCCTTTGTTTATGCTTATGTGACTGAATGTGGGGCTATCCTATAAGCAAGATTGCTGAAATTATCTCAATTAAAAGAAAACAATTCCTGTTTTGTTTTAAATTTACATCATTTTGATGATCCAGTTTACGCTGCAAATCTGCAGATGTTTCTGTTTGTAACTGTGTATCATGTGGCCAAGCCATTAGGGGCAGGATTTCTTAACCTGCATTACTGCCAAGGAATATGTATCCTCCAGCTACATGCTTAAGATGAAGTGGGGAGAAAAGAAAACAAAACAAAACCCACTAGGAAGACATGAAACAGTTTAAAGTGGAAACATCATTTTGAATATGTAGCAGTGTAAGTACACACTAATATCTATTAGCTGTCTAGTGAAGTCGTGAACCAAACGGATAGTTGTCTGTTCTTCAAGGAGCTGTTGCCTACCTGCACACAGCTTTCTCTCTGGCTGGCACTTTGTAGTCAGTCCTCAACGGAAGATAAAGAAGGGAGCAGACAGAGAAGATTTAGCTCTGTCTTCTTCTGACAGTGTTCCCCATAGTTCTGCACTCTAATGGGACTAAGATGTGTGGGGAGTATGTTGCTGTTGTAACATGATTACACCTGCTTCGAGGCAGGCATGTTTCTTAAGCAGTGAATTGGTATGTTTTAAAGTGTACCTGACTGGAGAAAGAAATGGAATAAGCAGACTCAAAGTCATTATCTGATGTCTGATTAAAAGCTGTTTTTCTTTCTGTGATTTCAGGAAGCCAAGCTGTTTTGGCAAGCATGTTAAGAGAAGCAATGAAAGTTCTGGGCTGCATAAAAATCTTGAGAAAATAAGATGTACTTACCTATGAGGATGTGCTACTTTTTGTACTGAACCATTACTTGTCATTAGGTGCTTGCTCTAGGCACCAGCTTGAACCTCTGAGGCATGCATGTGGGTGAAAATTAGGGTTGGGACTGCATTCTCATGCAGCGCTTGGCTTTTTAAATTAGGGTCTTGCAGACTGAAGTAAAATGTCAAGTGTGTGAGTGCAAAACTGAAATAACAGCCAATGTAGCAAAGTGCTGAGCTGGTTTTGGCTCTGGTTCCACAGAAGAGTGGTCTGCTGGTGTGGAATCACTTAACTTGAGTGTGAAGAAAGACAGTTGAAGGAAGGATGGTGGTTTTAATGTATAGTGGCATATGAGGAGTTACATGCACGCTTTGAGTTACTGTAGAGGGCTTTAATTATGTTCTCAAAAGCCAGCAAAACAGAGGCTTGTGACTAAGGGTGCTTACTAAAATACATGCATGTGCAGTTCAGTGATGGAACATCAGGCCTTCTAGTTAACAGAGATTTTTTTTTTGTCTGGTCAGGATTATTTAAAGCTCCCAAGTTGGACTGAAGAAGAAACACTTGGCAGTAGAAACTTAGAATTTCTACCTTGCGATAGGTTGCAGCCAATGAAATAGGCAGGCATGATATCCTGTAAAGGGCAGCACTGTGCAGCAACATGAACTTGCAAAATCAGTACCATGTTTATAAAGCACCCAAAAGTATTTCCATATGTACTAGCATGCTGATGCTTGGGAGATGAAAAAAGCTTGGCGTAATTTGTTATTCTATCTAGCCACTGCTGTTGACTGGTCATTAAAACAAGAGTGTGTATCTCATTTAACCGTGGGCTATTTTCAATCTGTTCCAGTGAGATATTTTTTTTCCAGTTACCATCTGCTGCTTTTCTCTTTTTCTCAGGAAACAACTGTGCCCA
Source organism: Egretta garzetta (assembly GCF_000687185.1). NCBI lineage: Eukaryota > Metazoa > Chordata > Aves > Pelecaniformes > Ardeidae > Egretta > Egretta garzetta. The sequence goes on along the minus strand of NW_009260493.1, from coordinate 5,961,555 downwards.
GCCCTAGTAGTAATCCTGGGAAATCCAATACATGACAAAACTATCACCTCTGCCCACAGCAGCATCTGCCTTGAGTCTGATTCATCTTCTTCAGGGATCTCTGATCATGGCCGGGGTTCAGGTTGTTCCTCCACAGCACCAGCCCTTAGTGGGCCAGTTGCACGGACCATATATTATATTGCAGCAGAACTAGTTCGACTGGTGGGGTCAGTGGAATCCATGAAGCCTGTGCTGCAGTCTCTCTATCACCGGATATTGCTTTACCCACCACCTCAGCACCGAGTAGAAGCCATCAAAATTATGAAGGAGGTAGGATAATCACATGTGTAAATCCAGGCATGTAAAGCAAAATGTTTATTTAACAGTAAGTGTTGCTGATACGTGCATACCAGTCCATTCCATACCTTAGCACTAGGGATGCTGAAATCGCCCTTTCTGAGCACAGCTGTTACATCAAAGCCACTCTGACAAATATTTTTAGTTTTACAAAGTTGTAATAGCTGTATTTGTCTCCATAACGCAAGCTGCTATGGCAACTCTGTCAATGTTCATGCTGTGGTACTGCATGGAGCAGATCAAATCACTGAGTCATGACTGCTCTTTTGGGTGAGATACAGTACAGTGATCCACTACTTCTTTGGCATCTTTCCCCACTCTCTGCTCTTGCTAGAAGGAGACATTCATTCTCATGGTGTAGTATTCCAGGCATTAAGGTGAATATATGCTTTGATTACATGCCAGGTTTTTGAAATACAGTTTCCTTGAGCTTTATTAAAATAGCCACAAGGAAGCTGCCAACGTCTTAAGTGGCCATGTCAAGACCAGTCCATTCTGGCCTCTTGCCCAGTGCCTCTGACAGCACTAGAACTGGAACATTGCAAGACTTCTTTGAGCAACAGCTGAAATCATGGACTCTTCCATTTCACATGTGCAGCTTTCTTCTCATGTTGTGGGACACAAGGCAATTTAACATAATTTGTAGGAACAGTGGTCTTAGAGGATTTTTGTTCTCGCTTGTGCATACCTAGGCTGTTCTGTGTCTGAAGATCTCTCCTAACAGCATACAGCTGCCCTCTGGGTTGTTGTCTGAACTGGCAGTCACCCTGGCACTTGTCTTCCTTTAATTCTGAACAATAGCAAGATGACAATTGAAGTTTTAGGAAAACCTCAGTTTAATGTTGTTTCCTGCAGGAAGTATCTTGCCTCTTTCTGCTTATTAATATGGGCTTATTTGTAAAGCCTTTTCCTTGTATTTCCTGGTGGCCATTAACAGGACGTCACCCAGCAGGCTGAGTCAGAAGGAATCACTTTGCCTGTCTTTGCATGACTCTTATTATTTTGTAACTGGGTGACTGAAGAGAAAGACCCCCTTCGATATATAATATAATGCAAGATACTTGCTCTATATTTAGGCATAAAGATTGCCTTGTATGCAATGTCAGTTGAAACATATTCAGTCAAAAATGTAAAGCACTGGAGAACATCCTATATGTGATTCTTGTTGAATATTCTGCTCTTCTCTCTCTGCTTTTCTGCCTTTAAAAAGAGGAAAGGTAGCTTTAATAAGTAGAACATCGGTGTGCTGTTTTCATTTGCTGTGAGAAATTACAGTACTGCTACTTTGGGTTCCAGGGCTTGGTAGAACTATGACTCATTTATTGTATTTAAATAATGCTTAGATAATCCTCTAGTAACTTCTGTTTCCTTTCCTTTCAGATACTTGGCAGTCCTCGGCGGCTTTGTGATTTGGCAGGGCCCTGCTCTTCTGAGTCAGAATCCAGGAAGAGGTCTATTTCTAAAAGGAAGTCCCATCTGGATCTTCTCAAGCTGTACGCTTTTTTTCTTCCTTTAGCCTCTTCTCTCTTAAACCTGTGCACATAGGACACTTAAACACATGTACCTTCAGAAGCATACCCAAATATAAGCCAGGGTATTTCCCTGGTTAGATAAACTATGAAAATGGAAGAACGGTAAAAGCTCGTATGCGTTTGCTGCAGTCTGGGCCTGTTCGTAAAGGCATAGATAACTACCTTGTGGCATTTGCCAAAATAACCCAAGTATGTTGGTTTACAGCTTGAAAGTCTTGGGTTTGGGTCCCTAACCTTGCAACAAAATCACTGTGTGCTTATTTAGAGGTACATTTCCAAGATTAAGTCGAAGGAGGTAACCAAAAATTTAAACACTGTCAGACTGAGTGAGAAGGATTCTTGGTTCTTGTAAAGATCATATCTTGTAGATAAGATAATTTTCAGGACACTGTTGGCTTTAAATTTAGCTTCAGTTGGGTGTTGAGGGTTTTTTTTCAGTGTAAGTGCTTGTCTGTAAGGGAAAAAATGCTGCGCATGCTGGTACAGATGCATGGTAACTGTTTCCCTGGTAGACACTCCCTTTACAGAATGGCCATGTCCGCATGGGAAACATAATAATTTGTTCTAATACTAGTTTTATTTCTCAGGAGTAGTCTAACAGGATAATTTCACTTTTTTTCCTGGTTGTGGAGGGATGGTGTTGGATGATAGTGACATATGCTTGCTATATGTGCTGCATCACTTAAATAAACTCTGTTTTAATTGTAGTATTATGGATGGGATGACGGAAGCATGCATCAAAGGTGGTATTGAAGCATGTTATGCTTCAGTGTCCTGCGTATTTGCCCTGCTTGGAGCATTAGATGAGCTGAGCCAAGGGAGGGGTCTTAGTGAAGAACAGATCCAGCTGCTACTCCGGCGCTTAGAAGAATTGAAGGATGGGACCGAGACAAGCAGGGATTCCATGGAGATCAATGATGCTGACTTCAGGTGGCAGAGGCGCATCCTGTCCTCAGAAAATCCTGCCTGGGAATCGGGAAACGAGAAGAGTCCTGATATTAGCATTAGTGTTACCACAGACACTGGTCAGACCACTTTGGAAGGAGATATGGGACAGACAACTCCAGAGGATAATGCAGAAAGTCAAAAAAATTCACTGCCGTCTCCAGCTGGACACGAAAGCAAAGAGATACGCTATAGAGAACCAGAGTCAGAAACCATCGACCAGCCAGATGTTGTTCAGAGAAGCCACACCATAGTCTATCCAGATATAACTAACTTCTTATCAGTTGATTGCAAGACCCGGTCCTATGGGTCCAGATACAGTGAAAGTAACTTCAGTGTAGATGACCAGGACCTTTCTAGGACTGAGTTTGATTCATGCGATCAGTATTCCATGGCAGCAGAGAAGGACTCAGGCAGGTCAGATGTCTCGGACATAGGCTCTGACAATTGCTCCCTGGCTGACGAGGAGCAGACACCACGGGATTGTCCAGGTCATAGGTCCTTACGCAGTGCTGCTCTCTCTCTGAAATTGCTGAAAAACCAAGAAGCAGACCAGCATAGTGCACGGCTGTTTATCCAGTCACTTGAAGCTCTTCTTCCTCGGCTTATAGCTCTTCCCAGCATAGAGGAGGTGGATGGAGCACTGCAGAGCTTCTCTTCAACCTTCTGCTCAGGTTTGCAAGCAAATATTTACTGTCTAACTAGCATGCATGCTGTGACAGCACTGCACACAGATTCTCTTGTAGGATTTCATCTTCAGAGAACATACCCAGAATAAGGAGGTTTGTGCTTTACAAAGCACATTCCACCACAGCAGCACACTTCATTTAGGGCAAAGCAAATTGAATATGCAGACACTTCCACAAAGGGAAGTCGGTCCATTAAGTCTTAACAGGCTCTGGATTGCATCCTCATTCAATAGGGAAATGAAATTTTCTGTAGTAAGATACCTCTTCACAGGTTTGTGAAGACCTGTTGAGAAGATTTGCACATGCTGTCATTAAAGAGATGTTGGGGTTGCCCCTTAGCCTGAAAGGGGTGTGGGGAGGAACATCACCTGTTTTGAAAGAGATTTAAGTAGCTTAGTACATCACTGCATTACTATTAGTAAAGCCAGCCTTGCAAAGAACGCAACAAAAATTCCACAGCAGTAAGCTCTTCAAAGGATAAGAGAAGAGGAGCTTCTTCACTTTTTTGTTTTTCTTAATACTGCTATCTATCATTAAAGGAAATGCAAAGCTGAAAGCCCAGACCAAGTGAAAAATAGTTAAAGATCTTACCTTCTAAGAGATTAAATAACTGCAGTTCTTTCTCTTAGAACCTTTGGGATCTTGACTCGAGCAAAAAAACACCATGCAAAGGCTAGTTTGTCCTGTTGATAGTATATCTTAAATGTATATAAATATATATATATTTTTAGAAGGGTTTCTTTTTCCTGACAATGGCCAAAGTGGAAATGTTTGTTAAAATATATTTCTCTGTTTCTTTAACTTAATTCATCACAATTGCCTTTCCTGTTGCTCCTCTCCTGATCATTGCTTCATTCATTTGTGCTCTCTCACACACATTAAACTCATAGAGTCACAAAGGATGCCTCCCATCATCATATAGCATATTTTAGATATGAAGCTGGGTGAATAAGCTGATATTCCTGATATCCTGTTTAAATGCTGCCCAAATAAACCCTAACTCAGGAAGATGGTAGATGACATTCTTAAGAAACATTGGCCATGTTAAATCACAGAATGGAGATATCTTAAAGGGGACATTAATATTTGTTATATTCCTAATTGAGGTGCTCGAAAGCATCCTTTCTGTCACAAGGATTTATTTGTCCTAAAAAAGAGTGAGGTTATGCCAAAAGACTAGGACTAGAACTCTAGCTCAAATTTTTGTTCACCTGTTCCCTCGCACATAAGTATACCACTTCTTTTCTCTTTTGTCTGTCAAATCCCTTTAGAAGATTTTACGGTGTTGGAAGAGGTAGACCTAGCAGACGTCTAGATGTCAAGGCTAAACGTGGCTTTTGTTGTCATTCAGTATGACTAGTACAGTGAGAAAGATGGAAGAATATCACTTGATTTCTGCATTAAGCCCATAATTTCTTGTTTGTACATCCCTCCCAAAAAGATACCTAGTCTTGGACATAGACTGTTAAGTTGAGGAAGACCTTTCAGTTTCCTAAGAAAGCCACCCCCATGGTTAAATCTGTACCTAAAAATGTATGCCATGTTTGCAGTCTGATTTGAAGTATTCTTAGAAGATGCCACTCGGTAAGCAATCATGGAAAAATATAGTAGGAAGTTACCATATTAATATAGCTTGGAAAAGGTATCTTGGTGTTTTCATAGAGCTGTGGCTGTTACAGAGATGTAATTTTACGCTCTCACAAGGTATGTGCAGATCATGTTTCAGGGGGACACTGGAATGAGACTCAATTCATCTGACACAGTCCCTTAACTTTTACCTCAGATCTTAACCAAAAGTCCATCAATCCTCCTGAGGTAAGGTCCTGTGTTCCTGTGTAGGTGAGAGAGGCATGAGTTTGAAGACCTGTAGAGAGAGAGACTTACTAAAGTTGAAACACATGTCTGGGGGTAGGAACTCCCCCTGGAGAGCTTCCAAGACACCAGTCTGAGCTGCCTCTGTAGGCAACGTTTGAGTCCTTACTTCAGGACTCCTTCATTAGCACCAACAATTCAAGGCACAAATTAGGTGATGAAGTCAGAGGAACTGGTCCTATTCATTGTGTGAACAACATTTATTCATGTATAATTTCTGAAGAATTTTGGAAAGAATTCCTGAAGAATGTAGGAAACTTGAATACTGGTTAAGATTCGAATTGAGAAAAGAGACAGGTACAGTTCTGAGACCAGCCAGTACAGAAGCAGTATTTTTGTGTTTCTGAGAGACCTTATTTAACTGCTTTGTTTCACTTTTCAATTTTTCTTAAGACTTCAGGGGACAAATACATTATCTACAATTTAGTAGTCTTTCCTACAGGCTAGGTCTTTAAATCGTATTACAATATTACTATGTTTTCACAGGATTGAAAAGCAATGGAAGGACATAGGAGTTTGAGGCACTGGCATGGGTGTATAAGCATGGAAAAAGTGAAGGCAGCTAAGCAGAGTTATGGTGAAATTAAGATTTGCAAAGTCAATTGGTTAAAAGCCTTCCTAATCTATAGTTTTTATCTTTGCTCTGAAAGTTCCTCCTTTTTTACTCGATGAAACCAATGCCAAAAAATTGCCTAGTGACACTGGAGTGTGATGTCTATCTTAAAAAATACTGAATTATCTAAAAATTCTCTACATCATCTTGACTTGCACAAAACATTAAGTTTGCATTTTTTCAGGATCTCCTTTTACCTGGCCAATTTAAATGAACTGTTGTCTCTGTTAAGACAGTATGCTAAGCTCGTTGTTTATTATAGCTGGCAGATTTTTATAATTAAAGTTGATCAGTATTCTCTTAATTTGGGCATAACTATTCTCATGAACTGCAGCGTGAAGGCTTTAATTCTAAAAATAGTGTGCCGTCGTGTGAATAATCATAGCAAACATTTTTAGCACCTCTTCAATTTTGATTCCATAGCTTGTAGCAGCAAGGTTTTTATGTTGTTAAGCGTCATTGCAAGTTTACGCATCAGCTAATCTGCTTTCAGGGTCTCAGCATCTTTCAAATGCAGTTGTTTATTTTCCCATATTTTAGAGGAAATCAGGGACCATATTTTTCCCAAACATTTTTGGGTACCCACTAGGTACTAGCCACTTTTCTGTGCAGTTATACACCTTCCTTCTTAAATGTAGTCTTGTATAGGAGGTTGTACCATTTTAAAAATACTTTAATGCAAAATAAAGTGGGCTTTTTTTTTTCTTTTACATACCTCTCTGTCTTGAGGTTTTTATTACTCTAGCAGCTTCTATTCCCCAAGGTACATACTTAAGAGACATAAGGCATCAAATCAGTTCTAGCTACATCAATATCATGATCCTCCATCCAACAAAGTGTTAAGATACATCTTTGCCTTCAGTGATGAAGGAGTCACTAGGCTATTCACAGGCTACTTGCAAGCACGTGGTTGCAGTTTTGGTACTAGGTAAAGAGTCTCTGTTGACATTCACCATGAGAAATCTACCCCAAGCACAGGCCAACCCATGTGCGTATGGTTTCTGGCCAGCCCTATCACCCCTCTTCCACAAAGGTTGCTCCCTTGAACAGCTATTCATTTTTTAGACCCACCCTGGAACAGTTACTCTCTTTCTAAATCCGCCCTCAAACAGTTACTCACCTTATCCACGCCCCCAAAGTGACGACAGTGGAAAGTCCGAGAAGGCAGCAGCACAGAGCTTTCAAACCCTCACGAGGCAAGAAAAACATTTGCTTCTTTTCTGTGTGTGGATTTTTTTTTTAATTTTTTTTATGTTAATGGTTTGTTATATTTTGTCTAAGAAGAGGCATGAGCTTTATGGTGGGAGGAGTATATTCACAGTGAACCACTGCAGCAGTTAACAAGTGACACAGCTTTGCTTCATCATGTAACTAACCTTGGGAGCTGTTTTTTTGTTTCATTTCAAATGTTCCTCTAGGATAAAGCTTACTTCTTAATCTTCCATAATTGACATTGTATGAATGGATTTCACAGCTGATGTGAAAACCATGAAATATTGTGGATCATATGGGGGGGTCTAATATTTCTGTTTTTTTCATGGCTCCAACTACAGATCATGGGGATTCAATTAGGTATTGCTCATACTTGATTTATGTTTTCCTACCAGTAGGTCAGCTAACTCAGAGGAAAATGTATGTGCCATCCATCCTACCTGGGAAGAAGAGATTGTGCTACTGGGCATGGTTGTAGGCTGTAATTTCATACAAACAGTGGTTTCAGGAATACTGAGTGCTTACAAGTGGCTTATTGGTCTGACAGAGCTGCAAGTGCTCAACGATCTAGAAAGCAGGTCTTGTATGAACTGAACAGGGCTTGGCGTTGTAACAGAACAACTTGCTTGGCCTGAAATATTTATCCACATACCTCTAGGCCATGGAGAGAATGATGATTATAGACTGATCCTGCAAGGTGCAGAACACTCCAGTCTCCATCCAACAACTCGCTTAGCCAGGACAGATGTACTGGGGGGTTAAAAGGGCTGTCACTGTCCTTAGCACCATTTGGTGCAATGTATGCTCAGTTAAGTACTCAGGCTTTGCCTCTGCCCCTTACCACCTCACCTTTCCAGTTAGCATTGCAGGTGTATCCTGCCCTTTGCTTTGCATCTGGCAGTCATCCCAATGAATGCTGGCGTTCCTTGTGTATTTCAAATTTAGTGTGTTGTTTCGCTGGACTGTGACTGGAGTGTTCAGTTTGCCTTGCAGTAGATGGACTACTTATTTTTCTATTCCTGATTCTAGTACATTTAGTAGAGTAGTTTCTGCTGATGATTCGTTAACTGTTCTAGCAATTTGTTGCTGCTGAAATGCTAGGGTTAGTTTCTGATTTTTTTTTTTTCCAGGCAAAATCTGTGTAAAATGTGAGAGCTCACATGGTGTTTTTGTTAGGTATGATGCATTCACCAGGATTTGAGGGAAACCTAAATTTCAGCTTCCAGACTCTGATGAATGCAGACAGTCTCTACATGGTCTCACATTACACTCTGCTGCTCAACCTAAAATTGGCCAACTCCGATTACTACAGGAAAAAGCCTGCCCAAGCTCCTGTGTTGCTGGTGAGTTAGGGAATATGGGAAAACTGTTAAAAAAATAAAATTTATTTTGCTTCCTTTCACATAGAACAGCCCACACATAAAGCCTTCGGGCTGCTTGCTAAGTGGAGAAATAATAATTGCAAATGAAGCGTTCTCCAAGCTGCTTATGAATCTTGCATGATAAATGTCATGCATCTGAATTACACAGCTTCTCTGTAATTTGGGGAGGAATGAATGCTGCTTACCGATTATCATTAAAGTAGCAGTCATTTTGATGGATACTCTATCTTCAGAACAGATCTTCCGTAGCATCATGTGATGCAGCAAGTATTGTTCCTGCACATTATCAAGGGACATACCTTCATCTTGCAACTGCTTTTGAGCATAAAGACATATTTCTTCCTTAATACTTGATTTGTATTTATGCGGATGAAGACACTAGAAGTTAGAGTGAAAAATAATTAGGTTTTAGTTATGAACTGGTGATTTTTGTGGCACCTGGGATTCCTCAGCTTCTTGGGCTGTTTAAAAATGTTTTTGAAAAGGCTGCAGGATTTAATAAAACATGAATCTGTGTTTTTCAACTAAGTTGCCCAAGAGGAGTAGTTTCAGAGTCTTCCTAAAAATAAAAAAAAAAAAAGTGTGATATATGGAATAAAAAATGAAAACTGAAAAAAATCTGTCAAAATGTACCATTATTGTTGAGCTTCCCATGTAAGAGAACGTCTATTCTAGAAGACCTCAAAAACAAGTGGGTTTTGACATCATCATCAGTTCTGGTATGTTCTTCAGCAGCTGCAAGAGCAAGTCCATGACTCAGAACCTTCTCTACAGGCAGCACTGTGCGCAACAGGCCTGGGCATGACCTAAGTATTGTTGAAAATAGTTCAGATATCTAACTGGACCCTGGTTCGTCTGTGGTGACTTCAATGCATAAGGGCCTGATTGATGGACAGGCAGCATTAGGTGCCACAACTTCTTTTTATTGGAATTGAGATCCTACCCCTACCTTGTGAAAATAGTGAGAGGTCAGCATGTCCCATTGTCACTGTGCAAGAGCCGTCATTATGATTTGCATCTTTCGTGAATTGCAGTAAGAGAAGGGAAAGCTCCTTGTTCATGTCAGTCTCCACCATAGAGACCCATTGCAATCCTTAGTTATTCCTTATTTTTGTGTAACTTCATTTCTACTTCTGCGTTCCCTTATGCTCAGGAGTAGATCTAGGGTCTGAGGCTCATGCTATAGGGCTTACTGTTGTCTTACATCTGGCTTTGATGGTTCTCTGCAGAAGGAGTTCATGAAGCAGGTCCAGTCCAGTGGAGTGTTGATGGTATTTTCCCAGGCCTGGGTTGAAGAACTGTACCACCAGGTACTAGAAAGGAACATGCTGGGGGAAGCTGGATACTGGGGAAGTCCTGAAGAGCACAGCCTTCCGCTTATCACCATGCTGACTGGTCAGTACTGTGTTATGGTGGCAAGGCTAACTTCCAAACATGTCTGAAACATGCTGCTCCATTGCGTCACGTACAGAACAGCATGTCATCATGCAACATGTGGTGTTTCACGAAATTATTCTTAGAGAAGGAATCAGACTTAACTGTGGCAGGTACTTAACTGTTTGGTTTGGATCAGGAAGCAGGGGTTTTAAGAACAAACTGTCCCTGGGAGGCAGGGAAAGTAGGTTTGTTCACTGAATCAAACCATCTCTTAATTCTGTCAGTCTCAGTTCTGGTAGACTCGGTACCTGTTAATGATAAGTGGTAAGGCTGCTGTTTTCTTGATGCTATAGCAAAGCCATTTCAGCGTGCCTGTGGTGCAGTACTAATATAAATAGTAGCATCTGATCCTGAAAGCATTCCACAGATTGGGCTCCCCTTGGTTCAGATTTGTGCTATGCCAGGGATATGGCAAATAGCACTAGAGAGAAGCTGAAAACCTGGAGCACCTCTAACAAATTCTTCAAAACAATCCTTAGCTTCATTTGAGGGAAAAAAATCAAATGGTATCAGCTGAAAGGCAGCAGGATGTCTATGATATTACATTGATATAAAATGCATTGTCTGCTTGAATGTGTATACTGTATGATTACAAAGAGGTAATTAAAACAGTGTATGCAGGGAGAACACTGGCTTCAGCTGAGCCGTTAACTGGTAATCAAAGGGCACTTCTCTGAAAGTTTTTTGCTGATTGTATTGAGTTCAGTGTTACTTTTAGCTATTGAGCTGGGAAGCTGAAACAAACACTTTGGAAAAACAAGAACCATGAAGTATGTGGAGAAGAGACAGAGGCTGCTAGAAAGGAAATCAACATAACATCCCTGACATTAAACTCTCTGTGAGAAGCTGGTCTTTTGTTGTGTTGGAGAAAGGGTTGTATTTCTTCTGTTGAGATTGAACCTACATAGGTCTACTAAAAACTGCATTTAGGACATAGGATCCCAGTGTGTCTTGAGGATTCAGACTGAGGCCCGGGAACATCTAGATACAGGATTTAGCAAGATTGGAAAGATTATACTGAAAAATGTGCAGATTTAAGGGTGTGGGAAGTTCTGAACTGTTCAGATTTTCAAATTTTGTCAGACAGAAAAAAAAATTAATGAAGATACATAATACTTAACCGCTTAGGCAGGCTTTTGGGAGTGGGATATTTCCCCTCTTCAAGAAAACATTGGTTATACTGGGCAAAGCATAAGATGTCACAGCTCATGTTTATGCCAAGGCTTCAGAAGCTTCCAGAAAAGAGCAACTAAAAAGCACACCCGAGAAGTCAGGAGCGCAAGTACTTATTTGAACAAAGGGCTTGTAGGAGATGCTTTCCTTATACCATCTGTGTGAGAAATAGTAATCCGTTGTTTTTTAATGTTCTGGCAGACATTGATGGCTTGGGAAGCAGTGCAATTGGTGGCCAATTGATGGCATCTGCTTCAGCTCAATCTCCTCTTTCCCAAAACCGGAAGACAGATGATTCTGTTGTTGCAGGTATTAAGATTGTATTATAAGCACAAGTGTATCTACCAGCAGTGGGTTCTTATATACCATAAGCATATTCAGATAAATTGTATTTTAGAACAACAGTTTAACGGTTGAGGGAAGTATGTCAGTACATCCTATATGTGAATTGGTAGTCCAGCATGAAGAGGACAAATATGACTTGGTTTTTTACCACTGATGATAAAGTTGCTGTTGTGTCATTTTCCAGTAGTAGTACTAACGCATTTCTCACTTCAGGAGTTGCTTTTGCCCGATACCTTTTAATTGGCTGTTGGAAGAACTTGATAGACACTTTGTCCACACCACTCACTGGCCGCATGGCAGGCAGCTCCAAGGGGCTTGCCTTCATCTTGGGAGCAGAAGGAGCCAAGGAGCAGAACCAAAAGGAGAAGGACTCCATCTGCGTGAGCCTGGATGGACTGAGGAGGGCAGCCCGACTGAGCTGTGCTCTAGGTACTGCTGCATGTGGGATATCATGGCAGACTCATAAAATAGGATGGTAACTTTTCTCAAAGGAATTTGAGAGAGAGAAAAGCAGCATCCTGTTCTAGTCTTGGATAGGAACCTGGACTGTAGGGCAGGTGGGCCTTATGGGGAGTCCTACAGCATAGACATATCCAGCCACCTTCCTTGATACAACCTGTTGTTGACATTGCATGGGATTGGAGAGGAAATGCTGGTTAAACAGTAACTGTGGTGTTGCTTTACAGGAGTTGCTGCTAACTGTGCATCTGCTCTTGCCCAAATGGCTGCGGCCTCCTGTGTCCAAGAAGAGAAAGAAGAAAAAGAAATCCAAGAGCCCAGTGATACTATAGCTCAAGGTAACTATGTGATTAAATTGCCTACCTTATCTCATATTGCCTGCAAAGATGCAGCTGGAAAATACTTTGCTACATGTAAAGGACAGAGGGGAATGCCACTAATGTGCACCACCCACTTGTAGGCATATGGGACTTATGTCTAGAGGCTTCAGGACGTGTCCTGCTGTCCTAGGTTCTTAACATTATGTCACACTAATTATATTTTATATGGAACTGAAATCAGTGGAACAGATAAGGCAACAGCATTTTTGAAACGTGCGCTTTTTAAGCTTAGTGATACTAGTACAACCAGAGGGCATCAGAGAAACAATTTTATTTTTTTTAATGTATTGGGTGGTTTTGCATCTCTCTTCCTGTTTTGTATACATCCTTGGTTGTCATTTGTCATCATCAGATATTTAAAACTGTTTCTGAATCATGTTAAATGAAGCTGGAATAAAAAATTAGATATGTATAACATGTAAAAAGTTTGCATCTCTATACTACTACTTCAGACTCTTCTTTACCGGAAGTCAGTAAAGTTAATTGTTGTCTCCAGTGGCTGTTTGGAGAAGCACATAAAATGCCTGATGACATCTGATTTCTAATGGCAAGAAGCCCATAAAAAACACAATGTTGCACAAATGGCTCTGCTTGGCAGTTAAATTTGGTGTCTCAGTAGAGAAAACAAAACTGAATAGGCTTGAGCACAAACTGGCTTTTGACCACTCTGCTAGATATGACTGAAGCAAGTTGGCCAGGCCATGCTGAAGTAAAGAGGCAGTAGCGGTGGCCAGAGGCCAATAGATCTGTTCTATGAAAGCTTGCAAAGCTTCAAAATTTGTTTACTTTCCAAAGCCACACAAAAACAATGCTTTTCAGAGATTCTCAGGAAAAGAAGGAGGTCCAAATGCTTATGGTTCAGCTCAGGATTAGTTTTGCTTTGACAAGAGCATCCATTAACAAAAGCTCTTTGATGAAACTTTTGAATGGAAATAGATGTGAAATCTGCAAACTGGGTTTTTTTTCCATAGCAAAGGAGATTTTGGTAAAGATAAATAAATAGCGAGCCAGCCAGCTCGAAAGAGAAACATGTAATATCACTGGCAATCTGCATCTGTTCTGTGGGTAGCAAGATGTGAATTTGGGGGTGGAGGGTGTCAATCTGGCATTGATTTTTTTCATGTATATAAGATCAGTCAAAAGTGATTTTAATTTTGAAACTGTCTTATGTCTATTAGGACAAAATATGTTTCTCTGACTTTGTCTGAAGTCTAAAATTTTGTCTAAATTCCATGTTCCTTTATAGCTTTCAGACTGTATACCTTTGCCATCACCTTATATACAAACAAGTGTTTGTTAAAAAGCTGGAGAAGCTAATGTTTGGGGTTTTTTTTAAATTTTATTTCTTGTGCTGCAGTGAAACAGAAAATGGAGCAGAAACTGGAGCAGATGGGGAAAGTGCAGGGAGTCTGTCTGCACACCGCTCATGTTTTGTGTATGGATGCGGTCCTTAATGTGGGCCTGGAGATGGGAAGCCACAATCAGGACTGTTGGCCTCACGTGTTCAGGTACTCATCAGCTTTGCCAAAAGAAACAGAATTTATGCTATGTTGCCTGAAAGTAACAGACTGAGAAAAAGGTCTTTACATGCTCTCATTTTGTATAAACAGTGTCAGAGTAAATTAACTGCCAGTATTTGTAAGAGAAAAGACAGTGCTGTTTTCTACCACTATGCAGAGACAAAATCAATGTTTAGAAACTTTGAAGCTGCCAGAAGACTCTGGCAGAAACAGGAACCTAAATGGGCTTTTCAGGCACCTCCACTAAACTATTTGCTAACTAGGCACATGGGAGGCCAAGGGGTGTAAGAAGACAGGTTATCTGTGTGTAGTTTGAGAGTTAGAGATGTCTGTTTACGGTTTGAGGAAAATGTCCTGTGCCCCATATCTGGTTCAGATGTAGCAATCGGTGCCTGTGAATTGACAGTGGGTTTCCATGTAAGCTGGCTTCTCACAGTACTGGCACTATCCTGACTCACCTCTGGAGTACAGACCCAAAGCGTTTCTTCAGTGAGCCTGGTGATTAATGGAGGGAGGAGTTGTTGGTTTGGGGATTTTATTCATATTTTGCTTCTCCTGTTTGTTCTCAGAGTGTGTGAGTACATCAGCACGCTGGAGCACACCCACTTCAGTGACGGTGCTTCCCAGCCCTCCCTTACCATCACCCAATCACAACAGGCACCTGGAGGGCTGCACCCAGACTCTGAGCCTGGGGAGTCTCCCCAGGCACTGACCCCCGAGCAGGAAACGGCCCTCAGCAGCAATCCTGTCATTCAGCCGGTTTCTATCCAGGAGCTCATCAAGGAGAGCAGTAAGGGCAGAGCTTTTGACTTCCGGGGAGGCAGCCTGCTGTGTGGGACCAGCGCTGCCAAGGCTGTTCTCACACTCTCCACGCAAGCTGACAGGTAAAAGCAGCACTGTCAGGAACCAAAATCCCTGTTACCAAAACGGACCTTTCTATGATGTAGTAGGGCCTGATCTTTGTCTGTTGCAGCCACTTGCTTCATTTGAATTTCACAAGAGAGCTGCGTGTGTGTCACAACCAGCAGTTCCTAAAAGACCTAATTTTCTGTATCTCTGTCTATTACCTGTCCTGCAGGTACTGCAGAGATACAGAAAATTCCTTTTAGGAACCTGCTCTGCAGGTACTGGGCTGAGTATGTCTGTGCACAACAGTGAATATGCCAGGTAAATCAAATGCATCCCAAGAGTGGTGGATTTATTGCTTGCATGTAGATTAATCTGTTGTGTTCCTTAAAGCAGACAAAATAAGTGAGTGTCTTGTCCTGATAGGAAGGGACTGAGTCACAAGACCAGTGTCAGTTAGAAAGCAGCTGCTTCTGTCAGGACTCTGTGGACAGCTTGTCAGCCTGCCCCAACGTGTCTGGAGGAGGATGGGCCACCAAGCATGGTGACAGAATGGCTAGGTTACATGTCCCTACAACACGGTCTGCAGATTGATATGTCACAGACTTTTTTTTTTTTGCTATTGTTTTGGCAGCCCAGGCTAGAGTTTGCCTGCTTCTAATACTAATTTTTTTGTTGGATTTCGGTTGTGTTTTTTTTTCCTCCAGACTACATTTTGCATTATTGATCTCTGCCCATAGGAGGGCATTATTTGTAAATTCAGAGGAAAAAGTAATGCATACTGACACTGCTTGTCAGAGTTTGACTCTGTGCATGGAAAGTACCTCTTATTCAGGAAGATCGCAATACAGCTTGGTTCTGAGGATTAGAGAATAGCAGTACTGTAGTTTTAATGATGCAGGTTTGATGTCTGCACTGTTACTTCACTGCGGATGTTATTAGGACTCAGTTACCAGTTTCCCAGGACTAGAGAAAGTTTTTCATGTAAAGCAATGTCAGGATATCATATTTGTGTCAACTTGCAGCTGCACCGTGTGATATTTCGCTGTGATCTCTGTGGAACCCACCTCCTATATAAGCATAAGTTTACTGCTTTAAGGGCACAGATTTTAACTCTTATATCTTAAGAGCTCATTGCAGCTGAAAATAACAACTCTTGGTTTATACTCCTAAATTGCAATTCAGGTACAGCAACTTTAGGTCCAAGACTTGAATTCATTTGTTTTTCATGCAAGGGGTTGTAATTTCAGATGGAGCAAACTGGTGTATCTCTAATGTCAGTGAAGCTGTGATGATCTATGTTGTGAGGACTGGACATATTCTCACTGTTTTTTTGATTATTGATTCATGAACTGCTTATAGCATTAAGATACAGTAATGGGGAAGTGTCGATTCCTTGAAAAAGTGACTTTTTAGTTAAGTACCGCAGTTGAATCTTGGAAGGGTTCTGGTTGTTCCTACAGCACTCTACTTTCCACCCACCAATTAATAAAGCTGCTGGATCAAAGTCTTTCTGTAGCACTGTATAAGTGAAAAAGAACTCAATAACCCAATGTGTCACCAAAGGCAATGCATAGCAGCCATGTGCATATAAGGGTTTTCCTCTTACATACACATTTACGTCTTCATCTCATTCATTTTTTTCAATTAGATTCCGTTCTTTTACTCACAGGCTCTTTGAAGATGCTGCTGACAAGTTAAACTTGATGGCATTGGCAGGCTTCCTTTACCAGCTCAAGAAGGCGTCTCAGGCCCAGCTTTTCCATTCAGTCACAGATACAGTTGATTACTCCCTAGCAATGCCAGGTAAATCGCCTGAAGGTCCCTTACAGAGTTCTGTGTTTCATATACAACTGTACTACTTACAGGATATGCTTTGTATTCTTACAGTTTTAATTTCTCCAACTGAAAATTTCAAGGTATAAATAAAACACAGTATTTAGTCTAATCAGATCTTTCTGTAGGAAAAATTCAAAGTCTTTAGAAAAGGTTAAGTGCTTTTTTTTGAACAGGGACTAAATCCACACCTGCTATGAAACACTTCAGAGGACATTCATTTGGTTCTTGGAATTTGGAGGTGTTAATTATCCACAGATATTTAATTACAGCTCCATTTCAGAGCCCGATGCAGTAAGGAAACTCGGGTGAATGTAGACCTAAGGCAGTGGATTTAGGTTAGACATTTGACAATGGGATAACCTCAGAAGTGTTCAGAAAGTGGGTAGTAGCAAACAAAGCACATGACTGAATAATGTTAAATAAAGCAGTAGGATTTGTCCTGCCTGCTCTTCTCCAGCAGAGGGGAGCATATACCTTACAGTACAAAGCCTGTAAATTGTCATTTCCATCACTGTCTCAAACAGAGCAGAAAGATTGGACCCAAAGGAAGATATTTCACTTAAATTTGCGCTGAGCCTTTAGAAGTTACATTAGTCATATGGGCTTTGTTCTGTCCTGTGGCAGATGTGGATTTTACCTGGTGTATGTCTCCAATTTAATCGTTTTCCTCTCTCCTTGAAGGGCTACTTGTCATTTTCTCCATGTGGCACTTCAGGTTGTTCAGTTTTTGCTCTTGGTTGTCGCCAGGCCTCAACATTCATCACTTCATTTTTAATAAATAGTGATCTTCTCATTGTGTGTGTAGTAATCAATCAACAGTAGTTAATAGTAATGAAATTAAAATTAGGACAGAGCAATTAATTGGTTTGGTTGCTTTTAAGGTTTTTTTGTTAGTAAAAGTGGTATGCCCCCTGATTACGTCTTTTGTTAGAGATAAAAGCACCAGTATATTTTTAATGAGAGAATGAAATGTCTTCCCAAATGTTCTAAGAGCAACAAAAGATTAATCCCTTTCAGTAGGAAATAACGAGTATTACTGTCTGGGGAACAGAAAAGTATTTTCTCACATTCTCTGCTTTGTATCCTTTGCTTGATAAGAAATACAAAAGGAC
>NW_009260493.1:5911201-5943842 GCF_000687185.1 Egretta garzetta | reverse complement strand
AAAGGTTTTTGCAACTACTATTTTGGGTCTTAATAATTATTTCCTTTGGGTCTTTATATTTAATTCCTTGCTTAACTTCTCTGCACTACTTCTCCAAGCCTTTGTCTTTAAAATGTTTGCAAAAAAAAGATCACTTAAATCAAAATAAAGTGTCTTTAGTAAGTTGTTCTTAAAACTTGTGTCCATCTCCTGTTCTTTTAACTACATAGGAATAGGCTGTGGTTTACGATGAGGGTTTTTTTTGGTTTGTTTTTTTTGTTTTTTGTTTTTTAAACTTTTTTCTCTACCACCCTCCCCCCGCCTTTAATAATTTCTACCCTGATTTAAATTCCAATTTAGACACCTAGACATGGAGGAGCTGCTGTTGCTTAGCTTGCATTTATTTTCTTATACTTCCTTGTAGGTGAAGTAAAATCTACCCAGGACAGGAGGAGTGCACTTCACTTGTTCCGGCTTGGTGATGCCATGCTCAGAATTGTAAGGAGTAAATCTCGCCCATTGCTCCACCTCATGCGCTGCTGGAGCCTGGTGGCACCTCACCTTGTAGAGGTAGGAGTTTGGGAGAAAATGGGAATGCGTGCAAGAGGTGACAAAGCTGGAGAAGGCTTGATAGCTCTTAAAATGTGCATCAACCCTCAACATTGTCAAATCTGGTTACATTCCTGTAGGGATAGTGTATATACTGTGTCATATGTTGTGATACTGCCACTGAGGAGCGCACTTTTAAGTAACTGAAATGGGCAGGTCGAGGGACAGCGTGCTCGATTTTTGCAATATGATACTTCCTGTGTGCCTGTGGTGAAAAAACTAAACCAGCCTAAGAAGTTACAAGTAACTCCTCCATCTAACTGTTTTCCCAGTCAAGGTCTGCATCCATGCAAGTCTTCCCATAAAAGGATGCAGGCTTGCTTTTCCCACATAAAGACAACTCAACTGGGAAGATGGTGATGTTGTTCTTTTTCCTTCTTCCTGTGAACCCTGGTCAGGGGCATGCCAGTAGCAGCCACAGAATGGGTTTCAGTCATAACAAATAACCTTTCCTCAGCCAAACTTTCAGTCTTACCTGGTGAAATGCTGGTGTCTTGACTTCTCAGAGCTTTTTGATTTGTATCATTGGTATGAATAAATGTGCAGTGCTTCCTTTCAGTGGTGAGGTATGTGGTGTCATCTGCCCGGGTCTATTTGGAGCGTGATTCTCTGAAGTTTTAAGATATGCTGTTCAGTAAATTCCCATAGTACTTCATTTAATTGACTCAAACAAATGTGTGGGCTGTCTTACAGCAGAGTTCAGACACTGGCGAGTCTCAGTGGAATCCCTCTAAGTGAAGTAAAAATAGCAGAGAATAGTTTGTTGTATGCTTTAACAGCCCTTTATCTTGAAAACTGGTGTCTCGCTTGCCTTTGGATGCCAGCCTGAGACCAGTTTAAATACTTTTCATGTTTTGAACACTTCTAAGTCTTTTAAGATCCCAAGCCAGTTTGAACTCAAGTACCTTCCATGTTTTTAGAATGCAGGGCTGGTCAGTCTTTCTGGCTGGCGTCAGTGCAGTTGAGGTCATTGCTGAGAAGGAGCAACATCAAGGAAAGGACAGAATTTAGCATAACCTGCGAAGTTGCTCAAAACAGTAATTTTATATCCAGATTCACTGGTGATTAATTTTTTAATAGTTCCTCCAAAAGTGATGAGAACCTTCTCACTTTAAGTTTCTTAAATAGCCAAATAAAAATTGACATTTAGTCATGCCTAGATAGGTGTGGTGAATATATGCAGAAACAACCCTTTTGAAGGGAAAAATGTCATGTACTAGAAACAAAAGACAACATTTCACACTAGTTCTGTTCTGTGGGTTTTATTATTTAATTTATTTATTTTTAGCTCTGTGCTTTTTGAATTGTCAGCAAACCTTCGTGCATCTGTGGGATGCCAAGCAGCTCAGAGTCTCAGTCATCTGTTTCCATGGCAGTATTCCGCCATTTTCATTGCAGTGGAGTCCCTAGTCACATTAGTGGTGAAGCTGTTTTTAGGGTTCAGCACCATGGATTTCTTACCTCCCTTAAAAGTGTCTCGCTAAAAACAAATTTTTTGCTTGGACAAACTAATCCTCCTCCTTTCCCTGCAGGCTGCCTGTCATAAGGAGAGACACGTATCTCGGAAGGCTGTCTCTTTCATCCATGACATCCTCACTGAAGTGCTGACAGACTGGAATGAGCCTTCTCATTTTCACTTTAATGAGGCGCTTTTCCGCCCCTTTGAGCGTATCATGCAGCTAGAGCTGTGTGATGAGGATGTCCAAGACCAGGCAAGTCAGCCCTAATCAGGCTCTCTCTGGCCTACCTTGCCCATAAGAAGGATGGTCTCCAGAGTGCGCTTGGTCCACTTGAGGGTGTTTCCCAAATGCCCTTCAAGTGGTGCCCCTTAATCATCTTCAGGGAATCGGGAGAGCTCTGCCTACCTAAGCCAGTGTTGTGGTAGAGCAGTCTCTGTACACCTGGCTTTAAAGTAATTAAATAAAACTTTTCTGGTGTGTGTGTGTATGTATGTGTGTGTGTATATATATATATATATATATATATAGTCTAGACTGACATAGTGAAATCTAGGAGTATGTTTAAAGCCATCCTCGTTCCTTCCGAAGGTCCATCTATGTATCAGTTCTGGTTTTTGGTTTTATTCTGCAGGTGGTCACCTCTATAGGAGAGCTGGTGGAAATGTGTTCTACCCAAATCCAGTCAGGATGGAGACCCCTGTTCAGTGCCCTGGAAACAGTGCACAGCAGCAACAAGTCGGAGGTTAAAGAGTACCTTGTAGGAGAATACTCTATGGGTAAGGACTTACTGCACTGACCGTTTCGTGTGTGCTTTTGTTTCCCTGTCTTATTCCTTGCAGACAAAATAACTAACTCAATATACTTAAGTGCCCTACCTGAACAGTGGCACTTAGCAGTGGCACTGCAATACTCTAGGACTGTACTGAAGTATCTGGTTTATTAGTTGGGGTGGGAGGGAAAGCAGAGGTATTGTTCTGACCTTTTATCTTCTAGATTCTGGCAGATGAGTAGAATGAGAAAGAAATGTTTCAAACCTACTTGCATATTTTTGAGCAAAACAGTAGTGCAGGACTACTGAGCTTGGCTGGGCCCTTGCGCTGTCCTGCTAGAGAAAGGAAAGCATACTGTATACAACCACCACGTCTCATGTGGATGGTCTTTCTTACAATGTGAAACATATTGCTCCTATACATCAGAGTAAGCTAGTGTGATAATCTAGGCAAGTGCTTGTCAAGACACTGAATCACAAGGCTTCAAATTGCTAGCGCTATTACGAAGCATGTTTGCTGTAAGAATGGCTCTGCATCCCTCCCAGAGATGTTTGCTTGTATGGAAATGGGGTAATATGGGAAAATTAATCTGTTCTTTTGCCCCATTAGAAGGTAATTTTAAATGTTCCAAGTCAGGGATATGGTTTTCTTCCCAATTTTGTCTTTCGGATCTGTTACGATCGATGGCAAAATGCAAGTGTATACAGCTTTTGGAGACTGATAAGCTAGTTAGGAAAAGCAAGACTATTTTGTTACTGTATAGTCTGAATAGCTTTCTGCGTGACTGCTGTCACCTTGGCAGTTAGCAACAACTAAACCAGAAACCTCCACCAAACAGAAGTGTTAGCTACTGAGCTGAGCTCAAGAGCTCCAACCTGCTCTCAACATTTGGGCAGGCGTAAGTTGGTATTTTTCATAGATAAGGCAAAGGAGGGAGTCTGTATTACTTCCTCTGAAGCGCTACACAAGTTACCTCAGGAGCAAGAGAAGGTTTTACTTCTGATATCATTTCAGTGTCTGTCCAGAATAGAAGAGAATCTACAGATTCAGTTAAGTTGTTGAAAAACTGTTGGAAAATCACCATTATGGGGGATGGGGATGAGTTCTCACCTTGTTATTTCCACAGGGAAACGCCAAGCTCCGGTGTTTGATGTCTTTGAAGCATTTCTAAACACAGACAGCATCCAGGTCTTTGCCAATGCCGCCACCAGTTATATTATGTGCCTTATGAAGTTTGTCAAAGGACTGGGTAAATACTTTTATTTTCCTTTTATCCTATTAAGTCATGATATATCAAACTTGATCCTGCAGAAGAGGAGAATTCAGTTATGCAATACATAGTATGGTAGGGAAGAGAGAGGCAGTGAAGAAATTGAGTCCAGAGTGCTTTAAAAAAATAAAATAAAATCAAGACCAAGGGATTATTTCAGGAACATTTTTTGTGCTATCAATTCTTCACGTGATTATAGCAGCAAAGATGCATCTCACTATTAAATGTCTGCTTCATTTGATTTTAATTTGCATCAGGACTTGCTTATATTCTTTTAATTAAAAAAAAAAAAAAAGCCAAAAAACAGAATATTGCAGAAATGCCCTGGCGTTGTGCAGTGACAGCATGGATTGTCTGCATCAGAACAGGGTATGTTTTACATTCAGTGGTGAAAGCCACGTGGCTCCCTTCTACCCTTGCCCACCTCAGCAGCAGCAGTTTGGCATATGCAGTGCTGAAAACCTGCTGCACCTTCAGTGCGATCATGAACATTGCAACTAACAACGCTCTGTCCCCGTGATTAGGGTTTTTTTGTGTTACTGAGGGCAGCAGAGACCAGGTGTGTCAAGGCCAGGTGACCCTGCAGGGTAATTGTGGTGCTTCACCAAACGTCAGAATAAAGGCAAATGGTGTTGGGTTATTCTGTCCCCACGTTCACGTTTCCTGGCTTGCCTTGATTATTAGAATTCAACACTTTTCATTGAACTCTGGCAATGATTTATTTTTTTCCCCCTTATGTAAATTGCAAAACTTCTAATGAGAGGTAAAATGGGGCATTTTTTTAATATGTATATTAATTCACAGATGTACCCAGGTCTGTAAGTAACTCACTTGGATTTAAATGAAGCACCTAACGGCAGCAGATCCAGTCTTTAATGTTACTCTCATCTTATTAAGCTATTTCACCATCGATTTCAATGGGGGCAGAATTCAGCTTGTGATGACAGACCAGAATTGTAATTATTACTACAAAAGAGAAACAAACTTGCATGTCAGTACCAGTAGAGGGAACTCATGTTCCTTCTGGAGAACTTAAAAGGCTGTCCTACATTTCTTTAGGTTTCTTACTTTCATGACATAAGTTTTGTCCCCTTTATGGTTACATGTCAGAAAGCAAGATCTTTTTTTTATACTAAAGGTAGTAGGACTATGGGATACTTCAGTACTGAGCAATAGCAAATATACTACCATTTATGTGCATTTTAACATAAAACTAAAGGATTCAAACTTCACTGGCTTACTTGGCTGATGTCAATACTAGACTAGACTTTAAAATACATTATGGAGGGAATAGTTAAGGGCATAGAAAAAGCAAATAAATGTAGCAAAAGGAGAATGAAGTTGGACTTAATAAAAGGATTTAATATTTATCTTGTGGTTTTTATGAGAGCAATAGCTTTTAAGGCAATAAAATGTGAATGCATATAGGCATTTAGTAAAGCTTCAGATTTGACACTGAATGGGAAGTATTTGACTAAACTGGAAAAATGGTTATGAGCCAAGTATTCTAGGGTGGGCAGAATATTGGCTGAGAGGAAGGAAAACAGACTGTGCAGACAAGGAAAATGCTGGAGTGAATGGAGTTATCCAGGGAGGAGCTCTGCAACAGGGCACCTTGGAACTGGTCTGCTTATTTAATACACCTAGTGAAGCTGCCCTAAAAGTAGGAGACTGCTGATGCCACAGAGGTAGTAATACCTGTGATACTGAGACACAAGAGCCTGAGGGTATAGTACAGTTGAAACGGTAAGACCTTGACACCTGAATTAGATAGCAGAAGGAAATACTGTAGCACAAAATATAACGTGGTGTATTTAAGGAGTGAATAAACTAAAAGGAAGAATTTGTGGTAGAAAAATTTTCCAGGGCACTGGGGTGCAGAAAAAAATGAGTATATTAATTGAGCAAAGGTTGAATATGATCAAGTAATTCATACACCCATGGGAAAAAGTGGAGTGGAGACAGTGTGACAGATTACTATAAGGTATGATTATAAAAACTCCCAAAAGCTCTGCTAAAGCTTAAATAGGCATGTATTTATGAAAGCATTTATTCATACAAAAGTTCATGTATAAAGTGTGACCAGTATTACTGTGGTGTTTGTATGAGAGTCATCTGGTTGTCATCTAATAAGATCAAACAAAGGATGTTTTGTGGATTCTGTTCAGACATTAGGGCACAATTGAATGAAAAAGGAACTAATGCTATGTTTGTTTTCTCTTCTGTCCTCCCCAATGCTGCCCTTTTTATCCCCAGGGGAGGTAGATTGTAAGGAGATGGGTGACTGTGTGCCAGGATCAGGATCTGCATCTACAGACTTGTGCCTTCCTGCGCTTGATTACCTCAGGAGATGTTCTCAGGTATGATGAACAATCTTATACTGGTACTAACCTGGCCTAGGAAACAATTCGGACCTCCAGGCTTTGCATCAGTGGTTGGATGGTTTGCATGAACACAAGAGAACCTGTGCTAAGCCTGGTGGTAACAACCTGCACTGCCAGATGGAGACTGGTCATCGGAAGGAATCTCATACAGTCTAGGCCAGCTAACTGTGGGAAACTGAGGAGATAAAAACGCTCAGACCCAAGGAGCATGTAGGAAAATGTGAATGATCAAAACCTAGTAGTAATGTATTCAAAGCTACATTCATTCTTATTTAAACAGTTACTGTAAACAGTGCTGGGAATGAAAGAGGAAAAAAAAACCAAACCTGGGAGTTCTCAGATCTTAAGAAGAGCAACAGGTTACATGCTCTAAAACGCAGCAGCAGCTTATCTGTACCATGAAAACACATCTGAAGCTCAGGGCAAATCTCCAACAATTAGAATCTGGCATCTTTCCTGTAATCTCCTTGCACACAGCACAGATTATCATCCAGGGTTATTAAGACTTTTCCGTCTGATTTTATATTGCTGTTTGTATTTCTGTAGTACCTGCAGGTCTTTTTGTTGGACCCAGGCCATGTTTTTTCTGGGCACAATACAAATGCATAACAAAGGATATTACCATAGCTGAAAGGGCTTAATATCTAAATTCAGAGATAACAGGTGGATTCAGTACACAGACTGAGAGGAGAAGAATAACGCAGTTCAGAATAATAAAGAGCAGACATAGCAACTGTATGTGCTATCTTGTTCACTTAAAAAAAAAAAATAGTGACTATCTCTGCGTCTGTCTAATGTATATTCTGTCTATACACTGTGTGCATCACATCACTCTTTCTCATTCTTACAAAACCCGTTCCACAGTGAGGCAGGAGTATTTTCTCCTCCTTAAAAGAAGCAGCCATTTTTATCTTGTTACACCTTTTAACTAGCCAGTAGAAGAAGAACAGGAATGACTAAAAAGAAATCCTGTCTGTATATCACAAATACATGGTTTACTTTAAAAAGGCCTGGTAAAATACTGGTAGGATCCCAGCTATAGCACAATTCTGCAAAGTTTGTATTTGTTGTGTAATGGACAACCTAGGCAATGAAGCTCTGATGTAAACCTGTACAAGTCCTTTTGTCAGGAGTTACTTAGTCCTTCAGAGCTCCAAAATATTCTATGTAGAGCTAATGGAGCTTCTCAGGTCATAGGTGCAATTGATAAGCAGTAACGTTTGTCTTTCACAAACGAGGAGGGAGCGCGCTCCCTTCCCAACAGTGTGTTATTTAAATTGCTTCTCTCCATCTCTTTCTCCCCCCGACCCCTTACTTGTCAATGAACAGAAGACTTCTGGCCTCTAGTTGTATTTTTCACTTACACTATTGCCGGATGAGCAGAACAGATGCTGCTTTCATAGCTTTTGTTTTATTTTACATACCTGTGTTGTATGTGATAGCTTTTACAAACTTTCCAATATATATTTATCTTTCCTTCTCTTTTTTTTTACTCTCTCTCTCTTCCCCCTCCCCTGCCAGTTGTTAGCCAAAATCTATAAAATGCCCTTGAAACCCATTTTCCTCAGCGGCCGGCTGGTTAACTTGCCCCGAAGAGTGCAGGAACAGTCAGCCAGCAGTGAGGACGGTATTGAGTGCATCCTTTCTGACTTTGATGACGACACTGGTAAGTGCATTGAAAGCAGTAAATGCGGAATTAATCAATTACTTCTTCCACACGTCACTGTAAATTTTGCCAACCACTGAAAGCAAAAAGGGAGGGGAAAAACTTCATAGTTTGTCTCCCTGTTGGCTACACACACACACACATGTGCGCACAGAGAGCTTGGAAGTTCAGGTCATGTCACCTTATTTATGCTAAAAGATACAGATGATATATGAGATAAATACAACCCCGCTCTTGGGACAAGATAATATTTTAATAATTAATATCTTAATCATCCTGATATTCATAATACAGCCAGTATGTATTTCTGAGAGCTAACACAAAAATACTTTCTAGACCACAGCTGAATTAAAGGAGTGAAAACCTTTTAAGGGTGGCATTGGCAGGCCTGCCTTTAACAGAAGAAATATCACTGTTGAGTTAAGGTTTAGAAAGATAAAGAATAGTTGTTTAAATATATTTCCAAATGTATGTCATGTGGTCTGTTGAACTAAGTGGTATATTTCTCAAGTCTGTAAAAAGCACTATGACCTCCAGAAAAACAAGCAGCATTTGTCTCCTGATTATTTGTGTGGCTTATATGGGCTGCGGATTAATCAGGTGTTTGATGAACTAGTTTGGTGCAGAGCCAAGCAGTAGGGGAACGCAGCCTTACTGCTTCTGGACTCATGATGGCCCTTCAAAGCAGTACAGTCACTTTTGAACACCTGAATACTGAGCTGGTCTGACCTGGCTGCCTCTGTGAAGAGCCAGCTCCAACCAGGTAGAAAGCAGGCTGGCTCCAATGCATTTCATTCATATGCTTCACCAGAATGATTCTTGGTACCTACTTTACCTGGGCTCTTCCACCACGTGGATTGTCCTGTTCCACTGCTACCCTGGATAAAGGAGAGAAAAGCTTCTCTCTGGGGAAAAAAAAACAAACCACAAGTCCTAGGGTTGGTTGGTTGGTTTGTTTGGGGTTTTTTTAAAAGTAATAAAACAACCCAAAAACTTTTACTTTCTTCCTTCTGTGTTTGGGTTTTTTTCTTTCTGGAAATTTTAGAGTGCTCACCTGGGATGTGGGAGACCCAAGTCGCTAAAGTTTCTGCTTTGAGTCAGGCTTGGGATTTGGCCTAGGGTCTCCCCATCTCAGGTGAGCACCGCTTGCCTACTGTTCTGAAGTGGCTCTGCCTATCATGCCTTGCTTGCTGTGAATAGAAACGCTATGCTACAGCAAAGAAACCTTCTGATCTGGTTCTTGTCAGAGCTAAGTGATGAAACTTTCAGCCAATTTTTATTTAGCTGGTAACAGTATTAGAACATTGGTAGGCAAACTGACTTCGCAAAAACAGAAGACGGTGCTTCACCTGGCAATCTAGTGCTGAAAGTCAGCACCAAGATGGGGCAAAATATTCTAGCCTACTTTGCCATACGGTGGTGCGGTGTATTTTCATAGTGTATTTGAGTCCATGCCGAACACTTCAAGAGGGCATTTCTGAAAGATACACAGTTCTTCCAGATTTGAAGATACCCAGATTTCATGCTGGGTGATTTGTGCTGTTTCCTTATCCAGAAACATCATTCAAGCCTATATGATTCCAAAAAATGTCACCATATGTACCCCCCTGTGGAAGTGGTGTGAATAAATAAATTATCAACCCAGTTACTAAGTAATTATTTCACTGTGTTTTCCTTGATTTTTGGGAAGACTTTTTCAGTCAGCAAACTCAGTGCATCTTAAACAAAGTTCCATTGCAGCCTTTTTTATTGCTTTTGGAACATAATTAGCCAGCAAGCATCATTCAGACACAGACTACATCATCATGCCTACCAGTGGCAGAGAAGGGCTTATTGGTGACCCAGAGTAAAATCCATTTTAGCCTAATAAACCCATAGCCTTTTAAGGAGACTTAACTCAAAATAACACTATATATTGCAGGAGCATTGTGAGTGTAATATGCCAGATCCTTCTAGTCATTCATAATATCATGGGGAACTGGCAAGTACTTAAGTGATCTGTTGAAAATTAAAGGGCAGCAATTCCTACCCATCTTCAAAATTGTATTGAAAACTAGTGTATCCCATAATTTTTTAGGGATACATGTTTGCTATGAACTCACAGGACTACCTGTATCCTAACTGCTGTTCTGGTACTTGTCCAGCTCTGCCATATCCACATTTAATGCTCTTCTGTCTGTGATCTCTTAACATCTAAAGATGACATGTGAGGCAGCCTGGTGATCCTTCTTGAGGCATTATTACTGTTCAGTTCTGGGTACCAAATAGAGACAGTTTAATTCCAGCTAGTCACCCTAGCATCCTTACCTAAAAGCATAACCTGAATGGGTACAAACCATTCTGGGCAGCATTTGCAATGGTAGTGAGATGTGTAGAATGTCCCATTAAAAAAACCCCCAAGGTTAAAGAGACTGGACTAGTGGGACTAGTAAACTAAGAAAGACCAGAACAAGATGTACATGAAGGAGGAAGGATGGGACAAAACACTAACTTAATAAAAAAGGAAGATAAAGGAGACCATAATTTCAAAATTGATACTTCCCACAACCATTACACAGCAACAGTGAAAATGTAAGAACCCATGATCTTTAAGTTAATTAATTTCTTAGCCTCTAACACTTTCTGAGGGCGAATTCTGCCTGTGGTCAATGCAGTATCTCACTTGTGGCTTTTAATCTTTGTTTCCTTACTTGTAGGCCTTATCAATGTCTGGATTATTCTGCTGGAAGAATTAACAACTGCCATATCCAACTGTCCCCGCCAGCACCAGCCTCCTACTTTGGATCTGCTATTTGAATTGCTGAGGGATGTTGCCAAGACACCTGGTAATGAAAAGGCTTAATAAAATGTGAGCTAGTAGAGCCCTGACCTGAACCTCTTAGAATCCTAAACCACTTCTGTAAAGTGTGTTACTCATGCTAGAGTGGCACAGAAATGTTCTCGGGTAGAAAGGGATTTTTCTCGGAGCGTGATCTGTTGTTCCAGTTAGTGCATTGTTCTATGCTGACAAAAGGCATTTTGTAAGAGTATGTTGAACATACTCTTACAGCATCTCCTTATTTGAGCAATAAAGGTATTCTATTGATCTCCTAGCCACAGAAAACGTTTGCCTGGTGTCCAGGAAATGGAAAAAGAAAATTATATAGTCCTGTAGACCTGCTGGGAAAGACAGCAGGTAAACAGTTGGATAAATGTTCATATACTACCTTACAACTAGATACAAAACTGCTTACCCCTCCCATCCCACAAAAAACGTTTCAGAAACTGCTTTCTTTAGCACTGCCCCTGGCCTCACACTTGGAACAACTTAGCAAACTTATTGTGCATGTAGGCTTTGTAAGCAAAAAATATACAACCATCGTTGTGTTTATTTCAAGGCCCAGGATTTGGCATTTATGCAGTTGTACATCTCCTTCTTCCCACGATGTCTCTTTGGCTCCATCGCAGCCATGGTGACCATTCTTACTGGGATGTGGCATCTGCTAATTTCAAGCATGCCATCGGCCTTTCCTGTGAACTTGTAGTGGAGCACATTCAAAATTTCATACACTCAGGTATGTCATTGCACCGTCACATCTACTGACAGTCATCAGTGGCACGTTACTGCATAGCTACTTGGGGAGATGGTTTCATTGCTTTTCGGTTACTCAAGCATAAAATAAGAGGAAGAGTTGAAAATTTCTGTTTGTTTGGGGGTTTTTTCCCTTTCTTTATAGGGTTTAGAATTATGGAAAAAATTAACTTGTAAGAGACTTAGGGAAGTTATTTAGTCCAGCCTCCGCTCAGAGCAGGACTATCTTCCAGATTAAATCATCACCGTCCATATTACGCTTTCCAAAAGAAGATACTAAGACTTCGATCATAAAGAACTAGATAATTCAGAAACAGGATCTAGCAGAATTTCTCCAGTATTGCTTAAGCCCA
The DNA here is from genome assembly GCF_000687185.1 of Egretta garzetta. Classification (NCBI taxonomy): domain Eukaryota; kingdom Metazoa; phylum Chordata; class Aves; order Pelecaniformes; family Ardeidae; genus Egretta; species Egretta garzetta. The sequence continues at coordinate 5,931,780 of NW_009260493.1, read as the reverse complement.
GACATTTTATATTGTTAACATCAAAAGGACTGTTCCTATTTCAGTTTGGTGTGATACATGTTTCAAAATTGAACTCCAGTGATAGCTGCATAAAAAGATTTGGTTTTGCAAAGTCTCTGAGTAGCAGTAAGTGTAGCAAGACTTTATCTCTAATTATAATGAAAAGGCAATGATGTAAAACCAGTCTGTGTCTTTTCCTCATAGATATTGGTTATGAAAATATGATCAACACTATGCTGAAAGATCTTTTCAAGTTGCTGGTAGCCTGTGTAGCAGAACCAACAGAAATCATTTCCAGAGTTGGCTGCTCTTGTATCAGGTAACACAGTCTATTCACTCTGTTAGCATATTCAAAAAAAAGATGTCTTTATATCTTTGAAGAACTTGTGGGCCGATTAAGTTGGCTAACATCTCAGAAGAAGTCTACCATATATTTATCTCTTCTTATTTTAATAATGAATTTTAGACTTAGTAACCTTTTCATGCTGTTTTCTGCCTGCTTCAGACAGAACCTGTGATTTTAGGCATTACTATGTGTATCATTCCCATAAAAAGCACTTGTACATTACTTATATGCAATTAGTCAATAATTAATCCTTAGGAAAAATAACCAAGGGTCTTTCTGTTGGAATTCACAGGTCTTTAGAGGTAATTAATACCTTTCACAGTCTTCAGGTTATTACAGTGTAATCAAAATAAGCACTGTATTATATACTTACACAACGTGTGGTTCTTGTCCTGGAAAGATGACTAACGAGGAAAAGCAAAGGAGGGGAAAAAAAAAAAGGGCAGAACTACGGTGTAATTACAAAAATAGGTCAGGGTAACAACTGAGGAGATTGGATATCATTAGCTAGCTACTGAGTAGGCCTTTTGTTCTGTCTTCAACCTTCTCCCGGGGAAGAATTGTCTAGTTCCTTCTTGAAGATGGCAACGTTTTCCTGTGTCCTTGCAGGTATGTGTTAGTGACAGCAGGGCCTGTTTTTACAGAAGAGATGTGGAGGCTTGCGTGTTGTGCCTTGCAGGATGCATTCTCTGCCACTCTGGAGCCTGTAAAGGTAAACCACCTTTTTGCTGACGGAAAATGTAATCCCACTGATTAGAGACTCACTAACTTTTGAAAGGTTGCTTTTTCTTTTTCAGAAAAGTTTTTGGGTACAGAGCCAAGAAAAGAAGTGTGAGGCTTATGTGTTAGCTTTTGTTATTTTTTTTCAGCTCACTCACTATGAGAGGTGTTGGATCAACAATCGAGATTGAAATCAGTTTTTCTAAACATGTGCAGGCACCACTAGTCACTAATAGGCCAGACTTATTTTAAAGTGCCCTGCCAGTAAGAAACCAGAAGAGTTTAGTAGGTGAAAACTTACCCTTTGATCTGTTTCTTCTTCTGGTTTGGCTAAAGGTAGACAGAAGACAAAGTTGCTTACTTGATCCTGTAGCTGCATGCTCCATGTAGATTATTTCTCAGCTCACCATCTTTCTTGTAACAAAAAAATCCTCATCACAGGCCAGACTACATGAAAAGTTGCAATGCCTTTGCATCAAATACATCAAATGCTAAATAGCAGGTAATGGGACAGATCACTCTGAATCTTGTATTACACGTGAACAGGCTGGACAACGCTACAGTCACTGACTTCGTTTAACGCACAGTGAAAGTCTGATGTTGTGTCTCTCTGTAGAACCTGTTGGGCTATTTCCACAGTGGTTCTGAAAGCTTTAGCGGAGATGCCTGTGAAGTGAAGGTGGCAGCCCCCTCCCTCTCGCCAAGTGCTGAAGCTGAATACTGGAGAATCAGAGCCATGGCACAACAGGTACAGAGTGATGTTTCAGGGGAAGTCAGAGAACCTTTTAAACTTGAAGCTTTTCTTTATGAAAGTACACCTTTACCACCACCTTCCCCACAAACCCTACGGGCAAAGACTTCCTCATCACCAGACTAACGTTTATTTGTCCAACAGTAGTATTGAGAAAAAGTAATAAAAACTAGGAAAAAAACCCCAACCTTAAAACACTGTCCCCCTGTAAGTAGGAATTAGGAATGCCTAGGGTGGTAACAGATGATAGGACGAGGGGGAATGGTTTGAAGCTGTGCCAGGGCAGGTTTAGGCTAGACATTAGGAAAAACTTGACCAAAAGGGTTGTCAGGCTCTGTAATGGGCTGCCCAGGGAGGTGGTGGAGTCCCCATCCCTGGAGGTATTTAAAAGAAGGATAGATGAGGTGCTTAGGGACATGGTTTAGTGGTGGGATGGCAGGGCTAGGTTAAAGGTTGGACTCGATGATCTTAAAGGTCTTTTCCAACCAAAGTGATTCTATGATTCTAAGATGCATAGGTACCCGAGGAAGACTGATGATGAGCCTGTTGTGTGTGCCTAGCTTTAAAAAAGGCAACCCTGGCATATGACAGTGGAAATGTTTCTGATGGAGAAAAGGAAATAGAAGTGGCAGTATGAATTCTCACCTAGAATGTCACATACATTTTTAGTTACTCTGTTAAAGAATGATAATTTCAAAGGGCAAAAAATGCACTAGAACAGAGACCATGATATGAAACTAGAAAAACAAGATTTGTTCAACCTATCAAAGCAGAGTTTGAAGAGGAATGCAGATCTTTTTCTCTATCAATACCTGGGTATAGGTTGCAGAGAAGAAAAAGAGTTACTGAGAACCAGAGGATAATGCTGACATTTAACAAATGATTTAAAACTCACCATTAACTCCTAATCAGCAGAGCAAGCTTGGAGACAACCTTCTCGGGGTCCTTTTGACTACAGTGGAGTTTGTTCATTTTATGAAAGTGATTGTATGAAACACATTCCTTGAAATAACAGCAGACTGAACTTAATGACCTGAAGGGTACCATAGCACTGTAAATACTGTATGACAGTTTCAGCATGGGAAAGCAGCTGGATTACAAGAGCTAACAGATGTTTGGTGTCAATTTCTGACTTGATTAATCATACCCTGATGGTGCTTGAAAATCTGAGACACAGACAAGGATTTGTGATCACAAATAATGTGGCAGTGGCAGACTTCGTTTGAATAGAATGTTTTAAATTAAGTTTTAAAGACACAGAACTCAAGAAAGCAGGGAATGTGGCATTTCTACTTTTCTTGTAGACTCTGTCAGTGGCAATCTGTGAATCCTTCTTGGTAGGGATTTGACACAACCACTAAGCTACAAAACAAAGCTACAGCAGCTGGGAGTTGTTTCCCAAAGAACTGCAGGTTAGGTGTCTGTTGTATCTTCATGGCTGAAAATAATCCTCCCAGCAACCAACCTTTCTAGGTACAACAGGCTAACTATGCAAACAGGTCCTTGTGTCCACTATACACGATATTTTCTGACAGTAATATACAGACAGCAGAAAGCTTTTTTTGGTGTTTGGTATTATGCCTTATACAAGTTCAAAGAAAAAAAGATGTCTGTCCTGTGCCCTGTGCTCTGCTGGGTGTCTGGAGGTAGCCCATGGCCTTGAGGCTCTTTTAGCAAAGCGCATGCTCCAGGGAAGGTCTGCCTGGGGGGGGGGAGACCATGCATTCTCCCCATCACTGTAAAATAAGTCATCATAACAGATCTTTCACAATGCAGGAAATCCTATTCTGAGGCCCCCCAAGGACCCAGTGCAAGTGCTAAACTGATTGTTTTATGTAACTTGTTGTTTTCTAGGTCTTTATGCTGGAGACTCAGTGCTCCCCAAAGACGCCTAGCAACAAGGAAGGGTTTGAACATGCCCAGTCATGTGTGCTCATCATTGACCTCCCGCCAGATAAGAAACCAAATGGGCATACCCAGAGAAGGTAAAATATCTTCTCAGGAAAATACTGTGTAACTAAAAGCAAGATAAAAATATTGTCAGGCTGGCAGAGGTGTGAACAGAGCCTGGCAAACCGTGCCTCTCTGTAGGTCTCATAAAAAAAATGAAACACACTGATCAAATAAAAATTAGGTCTTGTGACACTGGAGACGATAGTTTACTACTACCTGCTCTCCAAATGTTCCCACGATCATACACTGGTGAGCAGGCACGTGCGAGAGCTGTAACAGTTGTAGACGAGTCTGTGTCAGGGTCTATAATGTGGCCCTTAGAAAGCCAAATGAGGAAAACACTTCTAATAGATAGTAAAAATTGGTAGGTTACAAATACCTGAAAGAATACATAAGGTCACACAAAGCCTTCAAGTAGAGAAAATGCAAATTAAATTAAGAAAAGAATTCTCATAGGAAATACTAGGAAAATCTTTCCAATATGGAGATTCTTTTCTTTAAGAAGTAGAGTTAAAAGTGCCAGTTTAAAGAAAGCTTTGGAAATACTGTTATGTTTGTAATGATGCCTAGCAAACGAAATAATGTCTGCTAATGGTCTTAAATTCAGTATTACTGGGTTAAGAAGGTAGAAAAAGTTAATGGGTAAGCTGGAGCAGTATAAGTTGAAGAGAACACATCCAAAGCTGTGAAACTGTCAATGTATTGATCTAGGGAACGTTGGTTTTGCTTGAAACTTTATTTTTGGTGAAGTCCTTCTATATGTTACCACCTCAGAAACTCATGCGTTTGCATGACAATCTGATCCTATCAAAGAATATTTCTTTTTGCTTGCGCTCAGTTGTTTAAACAACTGCTGTAACATTAATAGAGCCAAGAATTAGAATTCTGCATTCAGGGTTTGTGTTTGTATTGCAAGGTATGTAATCCGTGGCATAAAATTATGTTTTACTAGATACCAAACCTGCTTCTGTACCACTTCAGGTGTTCTCATTCAAAACTAAATTATTGCTTGCAACAGGGAGCCAGAATGTGATGATCCTTCTTTGGGTGGACAGGAAAAAAGAACATGCAAGATGTCTGTGTTCTTAACACAGCTGTACAGAAGTTTCCCCCAAAGAGCGGGTGCTCTGTTGCCTCGCCTTCAGAGAACAGGGCCCTGCACAGAGACAAAGAAAGGTTGAGATCACAGCCTAAACCCGTCCTTTGTGGTGGGAGAGTATCTGCTTTATCCAAAGGTTTGCAGATCATTCTTCTTGTTATAATGAATGAAAAGCAAAAGACTGGAGTGCTCCCCTCTCGTGGCACATAAGGCCATGTAATCTAACAGGCTGCATTCATAAAGGTAGCGTGAGTCTTACTTGTCTTTAAACAAATTAATAAAGAAAGATTGCAATTAATACAAACTCTGAATGCTCTCACACTGCGCTTTGTCTAAACAACTGCAAAAAGTTGCTGATAGGCACATGTGACCCCAGCAATGCTCATTTTTCACCAAAACAGGGCTCAAAAGTTGCCACTGTTTTTCATATTATTTGCTACAGCAGTGCAGTAATATGCCAGTCTTGCATGCTAGTAACTGTGGCCTTTCAAAAGTTTTTACTTTAACCTTAGTGGGGTTTCTCTTCTCCCTTTTTGCTTTTGTTTCCTTAATGCTGCATCGTTTCACAGGAAGCTGGGGTAAGGGAGCTTTTCTTCTTCCTAAAAAATGATAATGTATTTCAGTTCAAAACTTGGGGCAGAATAAGAAAATACTGTCCTTAACCAGCTTTGGCATTGTGTGGTTTCACCTATAGCTCTGTACTAGTTTCTTTTGGAATTGAGCAGTACTTTAAACTGTCCTTGGAAATTGACTTTTTGGCTATTACAGGGCAAAGCAGATTTCCGTTCTGATCCTGCTTTTGAAACAGGATTAGTCTCTTGAAATCAATGCAAGCACTCATTTAACTTTATACATGCTCTTAAGAGCTTTTCTGAGTCAGAGCCTCTAACGATTGTTACAGCAGAAAGCTACTTCCCCATAAAGAGCTCCAATGTATGTATTAATCATCAAGATTTTAGCACTGTCAGATAATAGGACTCTTAAATTTTACTGATGCATTGGCACTGGCAGCTGTGTCACAGTAAGTGAACTGACATAGGTAAATTAACCCTAGAAGCACAGTTCTGTCTGACCTGTAGCTTCTACATGGCCAAGCATATAGCAGTCCCTCAAAACTCTCAGGACTTTTCTTTTTTTTTTTTTTTTTTTTTTAAAGCAGCACCATTTGTGTATTTTTATAAGTCAATTGACATAAGGCAAAATTTTGAGAGTTAAAAACAATCCAGAAAACCACATATTTTAAATGTTGCATTCTCAAAACTGAGTTTTGATATGATTTCTCAAAAAAAAACCCCAGTTTTTTGTTTTGGTATTTTGAAAACATTTTGAAAGTTGTTTAATGAAAGTAGTATAATTTTTGCAACAAAAAAAAATAAAGGTCTGCAACTGAACATCTCATGTTAGATGATGATTGACGTAGACCTAAAACTTCAGTATTGCAAGCAAACTGAAAAATCTCTTCCTTGCTAGATACCAGCGCTAATTAAAATGTGACCCATTGTGGTTCCCTAAATCAAAACAAGTATTACTATGTGTACCAGAGCATCAGCTCCATTTAAAACTTTGTCACTGTCATCTTACACAAAGACTTTTCTTTAAGATAGGTTTCACAGTTTATAATTTTAAATCCATGAGATACCAAACAACATTCCTGTCCCACCCCTTCTTCATGGCCTCCCTTGCCTGTAAGACTCTCAATGTTATTTTCCAGTAAATGCCCTGAAAACTTTGGCTGGGGGAATTTGCTGTTCCTGGGTTTCCTATGCAAATCAAAAATCAGTGAGATCTAGAACAACTCCCAGCATCTCTTTAACAGGAGCACAGCTAAAAATCACCCAGTATTACATGAGAAACAGGGTTAAGAATAGACATTTCCATGCTAGGCTCCCAGTGTTCAAGTCGAAGTCTTAAGAGCAAACAGTGAAATGTGCCTCCAGCAAGACTTAAGCTTCTTTGCATGCTCCATTGCACTACTAATGTTTCTGTAGATGTTTGGGTTTTTTTTTTTTTATTGGTTGGTCGGTTGGCTCTTTGTTTTATTTTTCAAGAAGTACTCCTGGCATTAGTGGAAATGGAATCCGAGTGGCAAACTAGTTTTGGCCTCAATTTGTCATGGCAAAGTCAAGGTTGGCTGAAATGCCAGTGGAGGAATTTTAAGAATGTTTGAACTTAGCCAAAGTTCAGCAACAAAAATAGAAAATACAGTCAAGGACCGATGGCAGGATGCATAACTCAGTTATAGCAGGCTGAAATACTGAGAGTACTTGCAGCTGCCATGAAACTGAAACACAGAATATTTAATCCCTCACTGTTAGACATCTCTGGAAAAAAGGACAAAAATTATAATCAAGCTTTGTTTTAATACCACCTCTGCACAAGTGCTATTAGTGCGCTTGCTGTGGACAGTTGGGGTTTTTTAACCAATGTAAGTGTCTTCCTTTCTAGGAAAGTATTTGGAAGAATAGCTGACTGTTCTAGACAACTGTATCTTCCTCCACTCTTCTGTAACAAGGCTCTGAAAATTCGGCCTTTCATGTTAGATTCTAAAATACGAAGTGTTCCTGTACTTTTAGTGGAAGCACAACGCACCATTTTAATTTTACTTTATTTTTTTCCTTCCCATGCTTGGTTTACCAAGTATTCCTTTCAGGACAATAGTGGTGAGCTTGCTGTCCCACCAAGTACTGCTCCAGAACTTATACGACATCTTACTGGAAGAATTTGTGAAAGGCCCTTCTAACTTGGAGGAGAAAATGACAATACAAGTACCTGAAAACAAGTTGGCTGGTTTTCTCAGGTACATCTCCATGCAAAACCTGGCTGTCATCTTTGACTTACTGCTGGACTCCTATAGAACAGCCAGAGAGTTTGACACCAGACCTGGGTTGAAGTGTTTGCTGAAAAAAGTGTCTGGTATTAGTGGAGCTGCCAACTTGTATCGCCAGTCAGCAATGAGCTTCAACATCTACTTCCATGCCTTGGTTTGTGCTATCCTGACAAACCAGGAGAACATCAGCGCAGAGCAAGTGAAGAAGATCCTCTTTGAGGATGATGAAAGAAGCACAGACTCATCACAGCAGTGTTCTTCAGAAGATGAAGACATTTTTGAAGAAACTGCCCAGGTCAGTCCCCCACGAGGGAAGGAGAAGAGGCAGTGGAGGGCTCGAATACCATCTCTGAGCGTACAGCCTGTCAGCAATGCGGACTGGGGATGGCTAATCAAGCGGCTCCATAAGCTCTGCATGGAACTGTGCAACAACTATATTCAGATGCATCTGGACCTGGAGAATAATGTAGAGGAGCCTCCAGTGTTCAAAGGTGACCCTTTCTTCATTTTACCATCCTTTCACTCAGAAACCTCCACCCCATCGACCGGAGGGCAATCTGGGAAGGACACACCATCGGAAGATGACCGGAGTCAAATCAGGGACCCACTGGGAGACAGTCTGACACCCCGAGGAGGGAGTGGAGAAATGTTGCTGCTACCCCCACCCCTAAGTCCTAAACCAGAGAAAAAAGAGCAAAGCAGGAAAAAAGAATGGTGGGAGAGTGCTGGCAACAAGATCTACACCATAGCCACTGACAAAACTATCTCCAAGCTCATGACAGAATACAAGAAAAGAAAGCAGCAACAGGCCATGACATCCTTCACCAAAGAGGTCAAAGTGGAAAAGAAAGGGGAGCTCCTAGGTTCAAGAGGGCCAGACTCACCCATACTCCAGCGGCCACAACACCTCATAGATCAAGGTCAAATGAGGCATTCATTCAGTGCTGGTCCAGAGATCCTGAGACAAGAGAAGAGACCACGCTCAGGATCCACAGTCAGTTCCCTGAATATATCTGTTAGGGATGCTGAGGCCCAGATACAGGTAGGACATACTTGTAGAAAAAAAAAAATTTCTATTGCTTTTATTATAATGCTTATAGTCTCTTCATTAAATGTCTCCGTTACATAAAGAAGTCATCATGAGGAGGACTGAATATTTCAGCAGCTGGCACTGATAGAAACCTGATTCTCTCTCATCAAAAGAAAGTCAGTGGAAGTGTTATCAGGCAGGTACAAGTACAGCTTTCAAGAGTGCTTCTGTGACTGGGGCCAAAGCTGCTCTTAGTCATAAGAACTAACAACCGACAGTGAGCTTGTCACTTACTGCTAAGGGCTCTAGCCCACTTCACATCACATTTTCAGAAGCCCTTGCTTGTCACAATGCTTTTGTACTTAAGGCGCCTTTTTTGTTAATTCCACAGCAGAAATAGTGGGCTCTGTTGCTAAACAGAAACTTGCTGCTTGCATGTCCAAGTGAACAAATTGGTGAAAGCTTCAAACCTGAAAGGCTTTGTTCACTGTGGGATGAAACACAAGGTGATAAAGACTGAGCATGATACCTGCAATACAAAGTCAAGCGATGACTTACCGTACTGAATGTGAATTAGGAAGACACAGTGAACATTAAGTGAATATGCTGGCATTGGCAGTCCTCTTCATGAGGCTGCAACCTCCAGCTGTCTTATTTTCTGCCTCAACTCATGGGCTCATCTATTTAGAAAGGTCTTCTAAGGAGTCTCTTTTTGTATCCAATTTGTTTGTAGGCGTGGACCAACATGGTGCTGACGGTTCTCAACCAGATTCAGGCCCTGCCAGACCAAACTTTCACAGCCCTGCAGCCCGCAGTGTTCCCCTGCATCAGCCAGCTGACTTGCCACGTGACAGATATCCGTGTCCGCCAGGCAGTACGGGAATGGCTGGGAAGAGTGGGCCGAGTTTACGATATCATCATTTAAACCTAGCTGTGCTCTGTTGCAAAGGGGAGAAGACATCCAAGGTATACAGCAAAGAAGTATTTGGGGTTCATTAACCGCCTTTTTGTTGGTGATAAATTAAGAAACGATGAGCTTGTCGATGTATATACTCTATCCACCTGAGACTGTGTGTCCCTCACTCACACTAGCGAAGGAGGCCAAGCATGAGTGTGTCCAGAGGGCTCTGCAATGGCCCCAGCACCTGCCAGTAAATCAGGCTAGTACCTAATGGGGTGATATGTTTCAGTAGCCTTCATTTTAACTCAAATTTGCAACAGTGGGAGCCGCATGAAACCGCAGCTGAACTTCCACACTTGCAATTAGCTGTGAACACAACTGTCATCTGGCTGTCAAACCAGGCCAGTAAGCCTATGTAATTTAAAAAAAAAAAAGAAAAGTGTCAGGAAAGAGGTGGGGCTCTAGGACAAGTTAAAAGGTGACACATGTTTAGGGTAATGTTTTTCCCTTCTGAAATTAACATGAGAGAGGAAAGCCAGATAAAGATTGTTGTAGTAACTGTATGCCTCACTCACTAGAGAAAGTGGAAATTTGTTTTGCTCTGAGAAGAGCCTCTTGAAGTCTGGTCACGTTTGGGGTAGTGAATAAGTGACTATTAAAGTATCCCAGGTCTAAAACTGGTGAACCAAGCACAGACTATCCATCTTTTCCTTGCTCTTGTGGAGTATTGCTTGAAGAGACAAGGCACTGTCAAGCCGCCCTCTCTACAGCACTACCCTGGCTGCCTCTTCAGCTGTGCCTACAGCTGATCAGTTTTCCACCTGTCTTAATTCCCTCTAAGGGCAACAGGAAAGTTCGCTTTGCTGTTTCCAGTGGAGAGTAAGACGCACTACAGAGCAAATACCAGCATGTGCCAATACCCAGCATTCAACTAAACAGAGTAGAGAGAAAATGTTCCAGTTTAAGCAATGCTGCAGCTAAGTTAGCTACTGGAAACTTAACGTTCACTTCTATAGAGCTGCTGTAGCCAGGAAAGAACACCCTTATCACCTGTGCTAAACTTAACTTAGCCTATCACTCCACATTGAGCTGACTCAAGATGGAAAATAGTCTGAAAGGAAGGTATCTTTCCTGTTTCTCTCCCATTTCTTGTCTGCTGCTGTAAAGCAGCACTCCTATTGCAACTACTACAATTTATGGATATTATTAAGGGGTGGGAGAAGGGCAAGGATTGACTGTTGTATTGTCAAATACATAGTGATGCTGTTCACAGTAGACACAGCAAAGGGTTACCTTGCTGCATGAGTCATGTTGCAGCCCTGGGACATTCCATCTGATACTCCCATACTACAGAATTTGTTGATTAACCGTTGGAATAATTTGTTGAAAATAAGTTGATTTTAATCTTGGGTGACTCCTTAATGATGTTCTCCCAAGGCTTTTAAAATGTGCACACCAACTAAATATGCAGCTTCAGTCCCTGCTCCAAAGCATCCTCAGAATGGCATCTCTTTACATCAGGCCTGGATTTTGCACAACTTTTAGCATCTTAAACCTAGGAAAACAGAGGGCGCCAGGAGGCTCCACTGAACAGCCATCACCCAGGCTGATGTGCTTACAAGGAGTCTGCCACTGTCCTCCTGCCTTTTCCCTCCATTGCCTGCTTCCCATTTGTCACCCAGTAGAATTGTGCAGGGAATATTGGTCCCCTAACTTTTCGTAGTATCGGCCACATTGTTTCCCTTTCCTTCAAAAGGTCCCCTCGCTAAATTGTTTCAGGGACATAAAAATTCCTTAAAACCCACTCTTTCTTACCACCTGCATTGACTTTATAACAATTTTATCAATTGTCAATATTCCCCCAATACTTTCAATACTACTTTGGGGAAAGGTGAGATTAGCCCTTGGCATACGGGAGAGTAGTGGCATGGTTTGATTTCTGTTGCCATGTCTTCTTACACATCTTTCAGTAGAGTAAAAGGGTGGTTATATTTTTTTGTTAAAGTTTTTGTTGGGCATCTATACAGATCTGCTTTTAAAGCAGTACATTAATTAGGCAACAACAGAAATCAGGATAATAAACTGTGTGCAGAACACCCAACTCTGCTGTTTTTCACTATACATGCATTGAATGGATGCACATTGTTACTGTACTAATCTAAAACTAAAGCAAATCTCTAAATTATATTGGAGAAGTAAAATTGATAGTGGTACCAACGGAGTCACTGAGGACTCCAGAAGAGGGCCTAGTATCTCAGGAACGCTGTGGTTATGTGTTGTGGTTGCAATACAACAACACTGCTGTAAAACAGAAAATTTCTAGGAGTGACAATAAGAGTCATGAGTAATTCCTGAAATGTATTTTAAGAGGGGAGGGAGGAATCCTTGAAGCAGCAGGCTTTACGCGAGCAAAGTTTATCATGTGCTGCTCTTCCTTTTCCCTGTATGTAAGATGGTAAGCAGGTGAGGAGAGCAGGCCATGGCCACTTCAGGAACCATTAATCTGAGACGCAGACGCTTTCTGATGCATCTCCAGAATATAGATAGATAAAAAATTGAATTAGTTCATCAGATTCTCAGCTATTTTTTTGCTAGTTTAGCCACAGACCTCAGCAAGCCCCCAAGAAGTATGACACTAAACATGTGAAGTCACCATTTCACAGACCGGTGCAGTCTGTTTCATGCCTACTTTCAGCTGCCAGCGTGCTACCTTCAGGCTTCACAGAACAAGCATTCATCTGAAAGGAGGAATCTGCCAGAACAGTCCCAGGAGAAGGGTACTGGCACCAGCCTGTCCTAAGCTTCAGAAGGGGACTCCCCAACTCTGGACACCCCAATCATGCCCAGCTGTACCACACTACAGCAGCTTTTCTGCTTTCCGCTTGTGCGTGGGGAAGCATCTCAGCTGGTAGCACAGCGTAGCCCTCATATCTGCACGTGCAAGTCTTTCTCCCGTAACCCATTAAAATCCTTACTCATAGCCCCACAATGCCACGCGTGAGCTAACAGCAGCACATCACCAGCACTACTGTTGAATGCGAACATTTGAGCCTTGAAAAAACAGAGTCTGTGTATTATAACCAGAGCAAAGAGAAAGAGCAAGCTCAGGCTAACGACCACATTCTTTTTTCTTGCACTTACTTTTTTTGGTCACTTACTTTTTTTGGTCATGTGAATTTCTATAGGAGTTGGGTTTGATTTTTATCAAACTAGCCAGTTATTTTTAAAAATGACTGGCCAGTAATTTTTATTTAACTGAACTGCTAAAAAAAATAAAAAGTGCAATGGTTTGGCGTCCTTCTCAGGTAATAGAGCTGCACCTCTACTACCTTTGCCTGGTTCCCACTGCCCTCCTCAGGGCCACCACAGCAATCAGAGGCAACAACATCTCATTGTAAAATCCAGCAGGCAGCCACTAACAGAGAAAGTTGCTGTTGGCCAGCATCAGCTGGCTTCTTTTGCTCACATGGAATAGCTCATCACCGTGCAAATACTTAAAGCTGAAAAAAAGCAGTATACTAATCAGGGAAGTGCTACTTTTCTTGTATAACAGGAGCAGGGTCTGACCCCAACTGATGCGGTTTCAGGCCACTGTCTGTGTTTGCACTTTATTCTGTAGGGTTGAATACATGCAGAGATATGAGATGATTGGTGTGCTTATGTATAGATTCCTGTAGCTCCTGCCACACTCTGAGCATTCTGCACAGCGATGTCCACATTAGTGGTATGTTCCTCAAGCTCCCTGAATATTTGTGTCACACTGGGAGTGGTTAACGCAGTTGTTCTGGTAACTTCCCCACCATAGTCTTTTCTGAGCATTCAGCAGCCATAGCATTACCACCACTGTCTCTTGGTTAACATGCTTTCATGTCTAAGATGTTAAGACACAGACTTAATACTGCCCTACACGCATTTCATAGAAGCATAGAATGTTTTGGGTTGGAAGGGACCCCTAGAGGCCATCTAGTCCAACTCCCCTACAGTGAGCAGGGACACCGCTAACTAGATCAGAAAACTGTAAAACTCCAAGCACAGGAAACACATCTTTTGCTTCATCACAGATAGAAAATTCATGTCATCTGGACTGGAGCTGGCTCATGTCAAGGCCAAGCAGAGTTTACACCCATGACTTGTAAGGTACTTTGCTTTTCAATTTGAGCTTCAAGTTTTGTTTAAAACCTAAACCTTAACTGCAAATTTCACCGACAAATCCTCACCTGCCAAAGATAAACCCCCACCTCTAAATACCTTGTGTTACCATACGTGAGCTCCATCTGCACTTGGTACAGTAGCGTCTCAGTGTTGGTATCTCCACTGCAGAGCTCAGCGCAGCACCAGTACGAAAGCATGTGGCCGATGAGTTGGCAAGGAGAGAGGTCCGGCTCGGTGTGCCGCCTGCACTGTGTGCCTCTCTCCGCAGCACAGGCCCATGCTCAGAGTGCCTAAGCTGCTGCTGTCAATGCGAATTACGGACCTGGCTATCTTTAATGCCCAGGACTCAGTCCTTGAATCCTTCAATCCCTACATACAGGTTCACAAGTTCTCAGGAAAGGGGAAGTCCTGTACAGTTCCTGATGTCACCCTCTCTGCTGCTGTCCTCTGTACACCTCCCACTTGAAAGATCTACAAACACCAGCACATATTCCCACACATCCCTGTGCCCCAAAACTAGAACCGTCACTTTTGCACAGATCCAGATTTAACGTGTAGGAGGCTGACCGTAGCAAGCCAGAGCAACTTATTTCTACCTAGCTCTTCTGTGTAGAAGCTCATTCAGAAACTGAGCACGTGGTTTGGCTATTTTCACCTTCAGCAATCCATTCTAGAAATGGTTTGCTCAGTAATAAATGGCTTTTCATTCACAAAAATAAAAAAAAAAAAAGTGCTTTCTTCTCTTGCCTTTGCTTTTGTGGGGGGGTGGTAAGTTTATGTTTAAGCAAGCTATGTACTCATTACTCTGGTTACAGTGATTTCTGGGAAGATGTATCTATAGTGCTAATCATGGCATACGGCACAAAATACAGTTAGGTTTTTCCCCTTTTCTGATCATTCCACAATTGTATGAAGAAACAATGCAATATCATCAATTAAAAAAAAAAAAACAACTCTTCTTTCTTAGTATAAAAGGACCAAGTTACCATAGCACAGAAGCACAAATGTCGGATTTTATGCAATGTAGGTAACAGCATCTGGCAGCTAGAGCTCTCACTGAACCTCCCTTTTTGAGCAGAGCTTCTGTAGGAATACAAAGTTAAGGGTCGCTTAGCAGCCCTCGCCAGAAACATGGCTGGGACACCAGGAAGTTGTACAGCTGCAAGGAAGAAGTCATAGCTCTTCTTTCTGTTGTTTCCACTAATCCTCCTCGGACCATACACTTTATACGAGACACTAACTGTATCCTATCATACTACAGAAACAGGTTTGGCCAAACATGGGGGGCTGGCTACTTAAAAAAAACCAACCAAACAAAAAAAATATACCAACCCAAACCCAAAACATGGCATAAGTATGCATCAGTCTTTTCACTTAGTGCTCGGAGGTCTCCAAGCTAAGAACTAAAAGCAGAGGGAAGAAGAAATGCCCTAATTATTCTGTGGGTATTGGCAGAGCTACGCTGAATGATCCTGTATTAATGCAATAATGAACTCGCCTGTGGGACCAGATCCTTCAAATCCTCTTTATTTTTGGCAAATTTGCGAGTTGAGGTTTGCATCAGGGAACTGCACTTATGGAGGGCATTTTTTTGTTAAGAAACATGGCAACAGGATCCATTTCAATCCTCTTCCCCCAGCATCCCACTTTCCAAAAGGTAGTTACGTACTTCCATAAATCTCATCTCAATCCCTTGGCGCGTCAGGGCCCTATTTCCTATCCATGCATTTGGTTCATCTGGGCTGCAGTGAAGCGCCATCCTCCCCCAAGAAGCAAGCTAAGACCAGAGAGCTGGGCTAGCAGAGAGGCACGGGTGCACAGGTTGGAGCAAGGGACAAATACTGCTGGCACAAGCAGGCTGTGGCTCCTGAGCCCCCGCTCTGCCGAGGCAAGCAGGATTCCATACCAAAGGGAGAACAGCCAGGAAGGGCAGAGCACCGTGGTGCTGGAGCAGACGGGAGCAAGAGGTTGAAAAGTACACAGTGACAGCAGTGAGCACCTTAGTTCGGTTCCCCTTGCTTCCTCTCACCAACCCCTTTTTTTGTCATTATGTGAGAGACTGCAAACATACTTCTTGGGCCCTTCATACAGAACTGAAAACTGAAAGCAAGCCAAAGGGAGTGGACACTCCGTTTTGCCAAAGATCTAATCCTTTCCTGTTTGAAAATGAAAATGAAAAAAAAAAAAAGAAAAAAGAATCAAATTTTATTTCCATGGTGATGGCTGCCACAGGAAGCATTTTGCCATCAAACATGGTTCCCAGGACTTCATCTCCCTAGCTGTATATTCAGGAGGAGCCACTTTTAAGAGAGAGACTGTAAATCGCCTTGTCCAGCGAGTGCTTACATTGGTTTTACCTTCTACTGAGTTCAACCCTAGCTGCAACTCCCTGATCTCACCCATCTTTCTTCCCTCTACCCTCCCGCTCTTCTTTAGAAAAACACCTCCCCGTGTCCGCTGCGTCCCGTTGTGCTGCTAGCTTTGTTCGGTCCTTGGGTGTCCAGTGGTCAGGCAGTCACTGTAGGCTGGCTTGCAAATTGTATTTTGTGTATATTTTATTCTGACTGAATTCTGAAATGGAAATATTTTAAAACAAAAATTATAAACTATTTATGTTGCTTGTGTTGTAGAATAAAGAAGCAAATGCAAAATAAATCATGCTTTGGTTTTGTCTAAAGGTAGTTCTTTTACACTTGCTGATGAAGCAAAGGAGCAGCACTGAGAAGGGGCCTGAAGTACTTGGTGCGTACCAGCAAGGACTGTAGTTTTCACAGATGACCTGGGGAATTTTGCCACTTTGAACTGCTGGGGGTTTTTCAATGGGAGCCGAGATCTAAATGCTTTCGCACATGAGCCCTACGCCAGACTCAGCTTGCGGGGAGGGAGAATGATGAAGCTACTGAGACAACTAAAGGTGCAAGTAGACACTATGCAGAATCTCTAAGCATCTAAACAGGTGAGGCATTTCTCCCCCCATCAAAACGAGGAAAATACTTTCAGCTTTGATTTCATTGGAGATGGAATGTAAAAAAAAAAAAAAAAAAAAAAAAAAAACAACAACCAACCAACCAAACACCAAAGCCAAACAAAAAAAAAAAAACCACCCACACAGAGACGTGGCAGGAAAGGCACCTACTTTCAGTCACGTAGATAACTTTGAAAACTGTCCTAAAAGGTAACCTTAGGGGTCGAACTCTACAAACTCCAGTCGCACACCGAAGTACACCACTTCCCTGCCACTGAAATCCAGAGAGCGCCTCTCCCCCCGCCCTCGGCGTGACAGCCGCTGCTTGTGAACACCACCAGGGAGAAGGAGCCGGGGAGCCATCACAGAGTCCCCCGGGACGCAAAGTCACAGCCAAACTGCTGTTGGGTTCTTAAGCTGGGCATTCCCCAGCCCTGTTTCCCTGCCACACTCAGTTTAGCTAGCACCCGAAAAGTGCTCCTGATCTACGGGTGCCTGCAAGCAGCCTGCACATGCAATGTTTCATCCCCCTAAAAAGCTATGCCCTGAATGCCTCTTTTGGCACTGGATCAATGATCGCTCCTGTCAGAAGGAAAAAAAAAAAACCACAAACAAAATCACCTTTAACTTAATGGAAACATTTAACGAAAACAGTAAACACCTTCACAGCAGCCACACACACTTTCACATGCAACCAAAATTTAGGTACAGAAGAAGAAGAAAGGGTTGACCGGCACCCCTGTCGTGAGAATTGTCACGGGGCTCCCTGGAAGCAGGGGTGTTTCAGCACGCAGTAACCTCCAGGGCACGCCTTTGCGTGCTCAGGGGTGCTGTCCGCAGCCCAAAGGCAAGCTTTCCACGCAATCTCAAGAGCGAAAAAATGCCGCAGCCAGAATTCCCCCACCTGGGATCTCTGGGCAAGGGTTCCCATGCACTGAAGCAACACAAGATCTGGCCGTCAGTGGCTGTTACACAATGGCCTCATCAGCATGAAGGTTAGGAGAAACATATTAGAGCAGATTACAAAGCAACTAAATGAGGTTGTGATGCTTTAATAATCTTATGGTACTTCTGGCGAAACAGAGTGTTAAATCCCAACAGTCAGATCTAATTCTGTTCTGGGGAACTACCTTCTGCTGCTCGCCTCATTTAGATCCCATTAGAAAGATTCTCGTTTCCTCCTAAACAGCATTCATTAGCGTAAGACAGCAGCTGGGCAAATACAGGAAGCGCTATTCCACTGTTTCGCTAACTCTTTACGTGTGCAAATTCCCAACTGCCTCCTCGCTGGACGGTAGCATCAGACCAGCACGGCTTCTGCTGCCACCGGTGCGGGAGGGGGGGGGGCACGCACGGTGGAAGTGATGAACTTTCTTTGTAGTTATATAGAAGACACTTGGGCTGCTGCTTCTGTTGAGGAACAAAGCATTAAGAGCACTCGCCAAAGAAAACAGCTGTCAACATACATTTACAAAAACAAACAACAACAACAACCACCAGCTGCACCATTAAATCTCAAGCGTTGCCTCCCCTTTAAGCAGAGTCACTGAATTCACACGCCAGGTTCCAGATCAGGGTGCAGAAGGGCAGCGGCTACTGAACCCGTTGCTTTGTAGACAAATTTAACAGAGGGCTTTAGGTTTTGTCAATTGACCAGTGATGAAAACATCCCACAGAAGTTGCTACCAAACACACTTGTCAGAAGAAAGCGATCACGGTTCAATTTTTAAAGGCTGACTTTCAGATCCAGGCAGGTCAGCTCTCTCAAGTCCCTCTGGAGCCTACCAAAAGACACTTCCCCCTCCTAGGAGGGGCTCAGAGGAGGAATACACACACACACACCAAGCCACACGAACCAACACATTCTCTCACAGCTCTGGGAAAGCTCCTCCTTCCTCTGCCATTACAAGAAGCTCCAAAGACTGATGCACAGATATCAAGTTACCCTGATCTCCCTCCATGACACACAGTTATTTGTAACAAATAGGATTGCAAAACTGATAATTTTTCACAGTGTGGCCACACTGTGTTCATCTGTGGTCAACTAAAAGTTAAAAAGCACCTCCCCCACCCCCCACCCATACCAAGCCGGACATCTTTCCTAACTGTTATTTTTTGGCCGGGTGCCAGGAGAGTGCCCAGGGACACCAACACCATTTTGCAGATGGGATGAAAACAAACTGAGCAAGTCAAAAATTTGTCCTTGGCTCCAAAAGGGCCCAAAGTATCTACAGCCCATGCTCTGGCCTCTTGTTTATCCCAGGGCTCTAGACCTGTGGAATACAGGCAGATCTGGCAAAATGGAGAGAAATAAGCAACAGCAAAGACCATTTATGCACGGGATAATAGAAACATGAATTAGAGTTACCAGCAGATACTTCGGGTGCAAAACTAAAGAGAAGGGGAACGCACTTTGATTGCAACAGGTAACGCACAATAGGGTTGCACAGGAAACCACTGGTGCATCCGTACACCCAAACACTCAGAAGAACCAGCATGGTAATAACGGGACAATATTTTCAGTAATCCTGCTGGAAGATGCTCTCTCCAAGACACATGTTTCCTGATCCACATTTTACAGACAGAGAAACCTTTTTTTACCCACTGAGTCAGCCCATGACAGAAATGGAAATAACAGGCAGAACCAGGCTTGGGTTCTGTCTGCTGAGCCACATGAAACACAGGGCCATCTCCGATTTCTGAGCTTTTGGCAAAGCAGCTTGCATCGGGATATACCTCTTAACAGCGAACATCTCCGTGAACAAACACGAGGTGAACTCTTTATCCAAATGCCTGACACAATGTCCTAGAACAGCGCGCTCAGCATCCAAGTTTCAAAACCTAGCAGAATCCCAAATAAATCAAAACAAGTTAGATGTAAGCATGGGTGAATTAGGTCCCAGGCTTCTACTAAAGAAAATAAAAAAGAAAAAAAAAAACCAAACCCCAACACATTAGTCAGGCTGCACGTGCCATTTTCTGACTGCTGACAGAAATCCATGGTAGTTAATCTGGTTTGGGTTTTTTGTTTTGTTTTTACAAGAGAATTGCAGCTTTATCTACACTGTATTTACTGGGAGATCTGTATCCATAAAGTAGAGACAATACTTCTGGTTTGCCAGCTCTGAGGAAATAGGCCCAAGCTGAGTAATTTTTGTTTGCTGTGGTTAGCATGATTACATCTAAGGAGGTCCCTCTCACCGTCCTCATTCCCCACCACAGTCAAACAAAATTACTTAAGATTAAAATAATTTAAAACATTTCTTCTGTGTGGCATTTTTCAATTATTTACTATGGGTTTGAATGCTACGTTACATTGCTGGCAGACTGCTTTCTACTTCAAATGAAGGTCTCCTTTGTGCCAGAGCTTATGGGGAGAGGAACGGATCAAAATAAAACCAGAGAAGATGCTAGATTGAAATCTATCTCTATAAGTAAGTATGCTCAGGAGGTCAGAAACAGATATATCTTCAAGCTTGGGCAACAAGAATGTCAAACGTAACGAGAAAGTGAAAAATGGTTTTGTAATAACTGATGTAAGGAGAGGAAAGTGGCAAGGCTCTTAGTTGGTTTGAAACGCTTCCCTGCAAAAGCAATTTATCTTCCCTTGAGAAAACAGAGGAATTGTCTCCCGGGTAGAATTGCAATGGTTGCACCACAAGAGCAAGCACCCTGATAAAAATGTTCTTTTAAAGTCCCGGCTGCAGGGATGGTCATCAGAGCAGATCTTACATCTCTCTTGCATACGTTACCTTTTATTTTAAAAGGATGCTAAATAATTGAATATCTCAGTGCAGGCTCTTGTGATCAGACCAAGCTCAAGAGAATAAAGATT